>NC_068360.1:108018589-108363589 GCF_020536995.1 Dreissena polymorpha
GAACCCCTTGAATTGCTTTGATTATCATGTGATCGCTAGTACCGTTCCAAATGAGTTTTCCTTGTTTAAAAGCAGATGGCCACATGTTTGTATACACTTTGCTATAGAGTTCACAAACAACCTGAAGTTTTTGCAAATCCTCCCCGTGTGAACTTTCAGCTGCAGTAAGCGACCTGCAATGAGACACACATTATTATACGCATAAACAGTTTGCTGTTAATCTTTATTTAGGCATAGTGAATCGATGTTGGTTGGTGCTCTATCTACACTATTGTTTTCATTTTTTGCTAGGATTTGAATGAGCGGAAAACAAGGTTGTGGTATGTTAATAATTTCAGTCTCACTTAAAGCAAATAAGTTTCTTTGGACTATTGTTTATGATACAATAGGTAAATAACTTCATAGTCTGTGTCAATTCGATATTCTAAAGCACATTTAAAAAATATAAAAAATACAACAAACAATACAATAAAGCGACATCGTTATAGCCCTATTTTTCCACAACAGAATTGAACGAGATAATTTTTATCATATGACGTATTAACAGACGTCTAAATACGCGAAATGTTATGACGCTCTTTTCAAATTCGCGCATAAGAAAGTCTGATCGTACAAAATAAAATAAAAATAAATAAAAAGAACATAAATTGTGTTAAATTTAGTGTTATATCGTTTCATTTGTGTATGTGTGGTCATATCAAATAATTTTTTCGCTCCCATTATTTACTCTTGAAATAATGATACGATCTTATAATGACACCATCAACATCATCCTTATCGTAAGAAATATAATTCTACCATTGTAGATTTATAAAGCATACCTTTTGATAAAAAAACAACATTGTTTGCATTAAAAAACAAAAAGAATGTGGCCGATTTATGTCTTTGAAATTTTGTCAAATTTGAATATTGATCTTTGAATTAAATGGTGTGTAAACATAATTGATAACGTATTTTTAATGTTTAATAGTACTAATTATAACGAAAGGTTTCTTCAAAATACTCTTAAGTTATGTAATTATTTAGTAACACAAGTGTGCATATGAGGTATTTAAGTATACCGTGACAGAATTGACAAATCGCCTTGAAGTTTCTCGTTTTCCTGAAATAATTTCTCCCGATGTTCCATGAACAGTTTCGTGTTCTGTTCCATTAATAGTCTCTGTAACGGGAATTAATGAGGAAAGAATTGACACATGAATACAAGTAGTGTGTGTAATGTTATATTTGAATTTTGATTATCCCATGATTTATGATATTTTAGTGTTGCGAATTCGTATGACTCGGTTATTAATGAGGTCCGATGAAACATACGTACATTGTTATATATACAAGACTTTGATAAGACTTTGAAGAATATACATAATAAATTTCCATATAAAAATATGAACAACATATCGTACCGAGTTAAACAGGTTTCGTTTGCTATCTAACACGATATAACATGAACAGTTAAACCACTATTGAAAACAGAATTGCATAAACACATGTTTAATGTAATGATAATTTAAAAAATGAATAACGGGAACGCTTGTTTTTGTTTGCGGTTAGAGCAATTACGTAATCGTACACAATTTAACATAGCACAATGTGTTAAATTATCTGCATAATCGCACAAATTGTTTACCTTTAAAAATGTAATTTCAATGCGGATAAGCAAGTTTTGACTGTTCTTATTTTAAATGCCCTTAAAGGATCATAAGCATTGGTTACCTTATTTTCGCAGCCATTTTGAGTTCATCAATTTCTTTCGATAATGTTTGAATTTGGGTATGCTGTTCCTCGACAGTCTTCTGTGCGTTTTCATGCAGTTTTCGACTTTCGTTTTCTAGTTCTCGGATCTCATTGTAATCGGCTGCCTATTGAAAAACAAACAAACCATTAGACAGTTATCATTTTTTAAATTATTTTTTACCACGATACTTGGCAATAAGTAAGGTTGATGTTGAATTTTCCGAAACGATAAACTACAGCAAATAGTTCTTAATATGAAATACAATTTGCAACAAACATCCGTTGTTGCATGTTTAGTCATGTGTGAATCTTATGAATATCAATTGTATATGAACATAAGGACGCATGAGCTTTAATTGCCTGATATGCAGCCGCTTGTTTAAGTTGGTCATTTTCGTCTGATAATTTTTGTATTTGACGACGCTGTTCCTCCACAGCGTTCTCCTGAAGTTCTCGTCTTTCGTTTTCCAATTCATGGATCTTTTGATTCTGGGCTACCTTAAAAATATATAACACTATTTGAATATACATTGAGTTTTGGTTAATGTTGAAGAATAAATTAACATTTCATAAAGTTATAGTGTTTCGCTATTTTACAAAACGATGTTGGATATATACAGTTGAATACAAATGACAAACGACAATAGACGCATACATGCTTTGGGCTTAAAGACATTAAAATATTGGATGTGTATATTAAGTATTGAAACTGGTACACAAAAACGATTACTGAATATTATTGATTTAATCTCCTCTGAAAAGTTGTATCGGGAATTTGTTTCATAATGTCGAAAAATCGAAAGCAATTCTAAAATACGTCGTATTTTACATCACAACATTTGAATTACAAAGCTCTGTGTTGATTCTCTAAAAATGAGCATGTTGGTTCTGCGCTTTGCTTATGCCATACTGATAATATGTATCACTAGTTAAAAAAAAGTTTGTCCCTCGGTATTACTCAAATATATACATCTTATTAACGCATAGGCTTCGATTACCTGATTTGCAGCAGTATTTTTCAGTTGGTCATTTTCGTCTGATATTTTTTTAATTTGCCGACGCTGTTCCTCCTCAGTCCTTTTGGCATTTTCCTTAAGTTCTTGAATTTGCCGACGCTGTACCTCCTCAGTCCTTTTTGCACTTTCCTGAAGTTCTTGAATTTGCCGACGCTGTTCCTCCTCAGTCCTTTTTGCATTTTCCTGAAGTTCTTGAATTTGCCGACGCTGTACCTCCTCAGTCCTTTTTGCATTTTCCTGAAGTTCTCGTCTTTCGTGTTCCAGTTCACGTATTTTATTATTCTTGGCTGCCTAATTCAATGTGCACAAAATCAGATTTAAGGATGTTTGTTTTGTTTTAATACATATTCTTTCTTAAAAATGATTTTACAAATTCACCATCTTGTAATTGCAGTACCCGACACATGCTTAAACTTAGTTTTAAAATGAAAAGTAAATAAAAACCTGTATTCGAAGTAATTCTTCTTTAGCAAAACCCACCATCCTTTCAACTTCGGCAAAAACTGCATCCGGGTTGTCATTTTCACTATAAAATGAACAGAAAAACGTAGAATTACTGTTCGACATGGCGTAGAAGTATAGACCCATGTGGCGTAGAGAATATGGTGCCCGATTGCGCCCATAAAATCACGGATTTGTTTTTGACCAAAAATGATTTTTTAAGAGGGGACAAAATGAGAAAGATTTGTGTGATCCTGTCCGCTCTTCTGTTAGTCTTATGCGTGTATCCATTATATAGATAAATAGTAGGTTAAATAGAAAAAGAGATTACAAACCTTAGTGGAAAATTGTCTGTATGTAAACCTTGGTAAGCCTCTTTCTTTATACCGGCGTTTACAGATACCAATTGTTTCTGAAAATACGCATTTGATCAACATCAATAATACATGTTTTTTCTATGAAAATATCATAGAAAGCTTCGGAATTTTCTTCTGAAAAACAGAACAAAAATCAACAAATTAAACAACCACTATTGCATGTTGCAATATTGCATGTTGCATTGAACGTTAAAATATCTTGCAAATTGCTATTTATGCATTCAAGAGATCTTATTGGCAGAACACAAATCTACGTCATAATATATAGTAGATGTACTGCTAAAGCACACTCTATACGTACCATGTAGGACTGCAGTCCTATCATTTGGTCCCTGGCAGGGGCAGCCAGACGCAGCACATCTTCTACACCCGCAATCAAGTTCTGTACTGACTTACCAACCTTGACCTCATCTCTTGATGTCATCACTTCGTGGTGTATTTTCGATCAATCTAAGTATATTACACATACTTTTCATGGCATGTGACTAGTTTAAAAGCAATAAGGCTTATCACGGTTCAAGATATTTTCGTTGTCGTGATAATCCCCCTCCTCTTCCTCCTCCCGATCATAATCAACATAATCATCGTCGAAGTCGTCGTCTTCGTCGTTGCTTGGAAAATCATCACCACCACCATCATCATCATCACCATCATCATTAGCATCATCATAATCATCATCAT
The DNA here is from genome assembly GCF_020536995.1 of Dreissena polymorpha. Taxonomy (NCBI): domain Eukaryota; kingdom Metazoa; phylum Mollusca; class Bivalvia; order Myida; family Dreissenidae; genus Dreissena; species Dreissena polymorpha. The sequence goes on from NC_068360.1 coordinate 108,022,839, forward strand.
AATCAACATCATCTTTATCGTCGTCATCAAAATCAACATCATCAACACTGTCATTATCAGCATCATAATCATCATCAGTTTAATACCGGTTCTTTTCCTGCTCCTCCTCTTCCTTCTCATAATCAATTACATCATCATGGTCGTCACTTAGATCATCATAATAATCATGGCGAAAAATAAAGTTATTCGACCGTGCCCTGTTTGTTTTGATCTCGTCTGGCAAAAGACATATACCTAACGTTATATTATACAAGTAAATCTGCGGGAAGGGAAAACTATTTATTTCTTAAACTTGAATTCAAAATTTTCGATCTTATTATACGCACGCCAAAATAAACTCAATATGGCTGATGCTGTTGTTCTTAACATTGGTGAGCGTATATTTGTGCATGATGGTAATGTGACCAATCATCGAAACTTTATTGCGATTAACGATAACTTGAAATTTAATGGTCTATAATCATATAGGTAAGACAACCCGTTTTATTCTCGTTTAATGCATATAATCCCGCGTTGTAGTGTATGCTCTGATAAAGTAAATAAGATTAATATTGAAAAGTATGATGAAAATGAGATTATGACGATGATTATGACGATAACATGAATCGTCACGCCTGCGATGGTGTTGATAATTGTTATGATGATGGAGATGATTATCGTGGCGATAAAGATGCGGTTGATGATGTAGTTGTTGATGATGATGATGATGATGATGATGGTTATTATTATTTTTGAGATAATAATGATGTTTTTGATTGTGAATTTGTGATTTGCCTAAAAGTTGTAATGTGCACCTCGATATGATTCGTGTTGAGGGAATCCCGTTTATATCTTAAGAAGTTTGCGGTGCTTGTAGCATAACATGTCATGGTTATTTTTATAAAGGAATGCATATACACATTAATATGTACAAGAGAAGAATAACTAATTTAGATTAATAGACAAACATTGACAATGAGAGGTTGGGAACCATTCATTCTTATAACTTTTACAAACGAGTACAATCATGCAGGAAAATAACTTGTGGACATTATTGTACTTCAGAGGCTCTAGTATCAGTGCACGTCCAAAAAATGGGACTATTTCCACTTTTCCAGTGGGACATATAACTGATATGCAAATGGAGGATGTTTTTTTATTAGACTAAAGCTTCGTAACGTTTTCGATATACTATTTACTAAAGACGAAAAAAGGTCGTCCTTAGTCATGGCATTTGTTATTTATTTTCGCCGCTTATCACACTATTTTTGTTTGTTTCTTCTAATTACAGCAACTCTTATTACATCTTGATATCTTCGTAGATTGTATTCTATTTCATCTAACTGCAACGTCTGTTTTCCGTTGAATTTTGAAATTGTACAAATAAATTGCTTAAAGCAAATAGCCTATTAACTTCACATATATTTCTGTCTTGCAATAATCTATATTAAACTGTTGTTTGAAAACATTCCCCAAAATGTTCATCAGTTTTATGTAATTTTTACAAAATAAGAATACTGTACTATCTTAAATTTATATGTTAAATAAAAGGTAGTTCATTCCTATATGCCTATGAATTATTCTATATTCTTACCATCGTAAGAACGTACTTTTTTTATTGCATGCGTTATATTGATATCATGTATATCATTTATATAACATTCTTTTTTGTCCGATTAAGTTCCTGCTTATGATGATGATTGGTATGATAGTCATGAAACTATAGGAAAAGAGGATCAGAATGATGTATCACTAAAACTTAGTTGTATGAGATTTTATCTCGAAAGTATGCATTTTAAATATTTGAATTATTTTGTTATAATGACATAAATATAAAAAATAATGTTATTACACATTCGTTATTAACAACGATATAGTTACTATTTTGTTGCGATAGTATATCAAAAAGCGCGCATATATGCTTAAAACGTGATTTGTTCCTTATTTTGATCACTCATTGACACATAAATGGTGTTGGTATACACATGTCAAGTTGTTCGTATTTTCATTATTAAATCAGTAACGCACAATGGGAACACATATGGCTTTTCCTTTAGGGTCGCCATTTTGCTTGATTTTTCAAAATAAAAATTTGACTTCCAAAGTAACTACTTAAATGAGGAAGACATTGTTGCTTGATGATGTGCGTTACGTTAAAGGGATGATAATCATTAAATGGGAAGTAAGGCGTTACGTTAGAGGGATGATAATCATTAAATGAGAAGTAAGGCGTTACGTTAGAGGGATGATAATCATTAAATGGGAAGTAAGGCGTTACGTTAGAGGGATGATAATCATTAAATGGGAAGTAAGGCGTTACGTTAGAGGGATGATAATCATTAAATGGGAAGTAAGGCGTAACGTTAGAGGGATAAGAATCATTAATTGGGAAGTAAGGCGTTACGTAAGAGGGATGATAATCATTAAATGGGAAGTAAGGCGTTACGTTAGAGGGATGATAATCATTTAATGGGAAGTAAGGCGTTACGTTCGAGGGATGAGAATCATCAAATGGGAAGTAAGGCGTTACGTTAGAGGGATGATACTCATTAAATGGGAAGTAAGGCGTTACGTTAGAGGGATGATAATCATTAAATGGGAAGTAAGGCGTTACGTTAGAGGGATGATAATCATTAAATGGGAAGTAAGGCGTTTTGCTAAAACAGTCTTATAACTGAAGACAATTGGTCCAAGAGCATTTCGTAGTCTTGCGCAAATTAAATTTAAACATATTATATTTCCAAAATAGTCACATGTACAGTTGACGCAAACACAAAATATACATAGAAATACATCTATTTTGAAAAAGGGTAGGACCTAAAGTTCTTACAACCTTATTAATGGTCTTTCCCTGTTTTGTTATTTATTTTACATGTTCGTGATTTTGTAAAGCTCTATGTTAAGTGGTCAAAAGTACATTTGTCATAAGAAAACAAAAAAGTGCTTAAGTAAAACAATAAAAGAAAATCATGATTTGTAAAGAATTGGGAAAAAGCTCTTTTACATACACTAGATACCTAAGGTAGTGATAGTCTTGCTTAATTGAGTAATGTACTCGTGCTTTTACTTCTCGTGTAATGTTTATTTCCATATTGTATACAACAGGTCGCTCGAATAATATACGTTTATACTATTGGAACTGTATTATTGTTAATGAAGCGGCGTTCCAGATAATATAGTCACGAGACGATGTTTTAATTTAAGCCGAGTATTCATTTATAAACCGATTCTATTCCACTATTGATAACGATGAAAAATAAATGTAATGTGCTTAATTAAGTTCAATCGCAATAAGAAGTAGCATTTATAAAGCTGACATGATGAAAACTCGTTAGGTGTTACTTTCGATTTCAGATTATGTATACCATCTAGTTTCATGTAGAGACTTGAACATACAAATCAAACTTTGCAATAACAGATTTTTGAAGTAATAACATATTGTTAAATTAACATCAAAGACGAACTCAAATTGTTATCTCACAAGTATGATCATTATTTGGTAATCGCGTTGTAGACATGCAAGATAAATCTCAATAAAACAACATGTATTACGTATGCCAAAGTATAATGCAAATAGTTTTGCAGAAATATATACGTAATAAATATGTTCGAGTATTATATCCCTTTACCAAAGCCAAGCTCAAACTAATAAGAATTTATGGACAAGATATACTATCAACATAAGGAACTTAATTCACCTACCGAACGGAAAGTTAAACAGAAAGTAGTCTTTTTGGAAAATGAAGTTAACTGTACCCAGATAACATTTGTCAATCTACTTCCTTGTTTTCCTTGCAATTCATGTCTGTGAGTTTGTATAGATAAATATAGTAACTGGGGTAAAGCTTAAACATGCATGTGATGATCAACGATAAAGGGCTACATATTAAGGAATATTAAGGGGCCTGTCACTTGAATGTTTTTAAGGGAATAAACCATTTTGCGGTGATTGTTTTATGTACAAATAGAAAGAAGAACATAATATAAATCAGTAAAGTAGTTGTATTTACTAAGCTCGTGACATTATGAATATTGGATCGAAGCCCACTTTCAGGATATTGATGAAAAATTTAAAATCAGCGAAGATTTATTTACACCAAACATAGACACGGGTCATTCTAGACGTTTACTATATCTGTGCTTAGTATAACTTGGTCGTTATAAAAATAATTACTCTTGTACGTTTTGTTGTTGCCCGTTCAAAGAAAATTGACTCAAGTATTTGTTTCAAAACATTCAAACATTTTAAAGTATAAATCAACCAATGTAATCGGTCAAAACATTTCGCGATATGTGTGCACGTTCTTTACTTTAAACGCTTTACATTCCGTCATTTTCGTTGCATTGCTTGCTCACTTAATTCGTTAAAGATTAAGAAGCGTTTGTTATCATTTTAATAAAAGTCGTTCGCGATTTACTTACGATTTATTAGCGTACTCACCCGCGGAAACCCGATATGATGTGAAAAGTTGGCCGTGCTTTGAAAAGTTTCCGATAAATGTTGCTGAATTTTGGTAGGGTAAGTAAATCCACTTCTATAATTGTTTAAGGCATTTTGAATTAAAATATCTTTTGGTATATGCAAAGGAGGTATTATCATGTATGTGAGAAAAATCCTGGTTATTATTTTTCAGGATTTATGGTAATATGGCTATGTGAAGTCGACGATGCATGGATTTTTCCCATATTTTGCACTTTATTTACAAATTGCATTAAAGGTATGCCAGTGAAAAGTTTTTGCACCGAAAATGATATCAACCAATGTCGCCGAGTAACATATCCGCCATGGTTTCTTTAAAAAAAATCGTATTGTGGGAGAAATTCGACTTTACATTCAACGTGCTGATGAAAAAATGTTATGACCCGGTGAAGTGCCAAAGATGTCAAGATATGACAGGAGTGCAGTACATTTATAAACTTAAAAGCTCACTTTTACAGCTGATGAAATAAACTCCAAACCCTTCAGAAGTAAGTGATTTGTATAATGCCTGTACTTATTGAACACTGTTTCTGTGATTAATGAATACTCTGCGAAATTTAGTGTGTGACCGATCTCGAGGTTTTTTAGAATGCACGGACGAACTATCTACCATCTTCGTTTAGGAACTACAAAAAATCATTGCCCCAAATGTTTTCCTCATTTCACTTTTCATATACTATGGAAAGGGGTATTGTAAAACTGTATTTGTCCAACTGTTCTATAATCTGTTAAAGGTTTTATATGTTAGGCTTTATAACTCACACATGATGTCAAGAATGTGCCCGTCATAATGGTTCGACAATCTAAGGTTGTACCAAGTTTCTAATGTTCACCATTGTATATGGGGTATTTTATCCACCTGTTATGAGCGAAATGCATAAACCAAACCAACTTATGTGCTTGTCATGTGCCCGTCATAATGGTTCTACAATCTAAGGTTGTACCAAGTTTCTAATTGTCACCATTGTATATGGGGTACTGTATCCACCTGCTATGAGCGAATTGCATAAACAAAACCAACTTATGTGCTTGTCATCTTCTTAACCGGGCTCTCTACACTGCATCGCGGCAGAACCTTTATGCTAAGATAACTCCTGTGATAATTTTCAAGTGTGGGAAATTTCGCGAGGAGGAGATTTCGAGCATGTTACGAGTATTCTCTCGTTCTGACCTATTGCTGTCGAGATTGCTAAAATCAATAAGAGTAGTTTTTCTTTGTAAAGTAGGTTTATTCAAATAAAACAAAAACTTAAAAGAATATTTCATTCGTACAAAAGACTACAAATACTGAAAGTAGTCATTTCATTCCTGTACATGGATTTAATACTGATATTTCTTAACCGATTATTAAGAATACATTTTCAGTAATTTATTACACTTATAAGGTAATCTTATTTACCACATTTATTGTTTGCAATAGTTCGTTATTAACATAGAGTTAAAATATATATCATCCATCATAAATATTAAGAATTAATTATCCTGTTTCGGTTTTAATTAAATCAAATAATGTAGTTTTTTAAACAAATGCATCTTTCGATTAAAAATAAAGCGAACAATATGCATTAATAAAATAACATACAAGTGATATAAGTAACATATATTTAGTTCCAGCTGTAAACGAAAAAAGTGCTTCATTATTATTACACACATGCAATAAATCATAAGTCTAACAAACAAGAACAGTGTTATCGATATATTTTGTAAGTAAATGGCATGCGGCCAGCGAAGCTTCAAACTAGCCTGCGCATTTGCTACCCTGTCTGCTAACTACACCACTAAGAGTTGCCTCACTTCATCGCGGAAAGGGTAGCTCTAGGTCAGACTGCGCTTTCACATGACGCGTCTTAATAAGTGATCTTTCCGGGGCAGACATAGGGATGAGACGCCAAGTGCTCAAATCATGCATTATATGCTAGTCGATATATTTCCTACGGTGGCAAAGAGGTGACATTAACTCCCCTTTTTAAAATGAACTCTACTTGTTTACTATCTCGTTCCCACGACATACTAGCTCCAGGGAACGACTTACTTACTCATGGGAACGAGTAAGCTATGTCATGTGAATTATTTTGTCGAGGGAACGTAGTTTCCCAACAGTGTGAGTGTCTTGTTTACATATAGGTCTTTCCTGATTTCAAGCGGAAAAAAATTTAAAATTGACAAAAAACTTCTAACGTTTATTTTCAACTACTTCTTCTTCTGACATTTTATTTGAGTTTTGTTTATTCATCACCGATTGATAAGTTTTTCAAAATGTAATGAGATCATATATAAATGGATTACCGTTGAATGATGTTGATAATGCAATATCAAAGTTTAACCATTTAAGCCAAGAAAACATGTTTGAAACATGATGCGATTTACTGTCTCATTATGAATGAATTATTCTATACAATGTGCTAGAATAATGAACAGTTGTTATAATACTATTTTCAATTTGAGTAATGTTATAATTAACAAACAAAACTTTGATTATATGCCTGGACGTATAGTTCAGTACCTACACTATATGTAATAATTTTCATATACATATTAACAATGAAAACCTACTTGAGCAATCTATTGTTCAACAAAATATTATTTAAAATATTACAATTGATATGATATACACAAACATATATTTTCACTAACAAATTGTCAATATGTATATAAGCAATAAAAACGCAAGTATTTAAAATTAATATAAAATGGTTCAATATGCAAACCATAACTTGAATTTTATCACAGGTCACAGATTATTGTAGTCCATTTAAGTGCATTATGATGCTATTTATTTGAAATCTGGTTACAAATTCAATCAATACATATATGAAATACATTCTACAAATGATATGAATACCTACCCGTATATACAACCTGCTTGCGTAATACTATTTAAAAAAAATATGCTTGTAAAACCAACTGAATCGAAGACAACCGCTTTAGTGTTTATAAAAATAAAAATAAAACTCTAAAACGTATTTCAAAATTGATGTGCATTAGTAAAAGAAAGATCATGGACACTAGTAAATGCGAATACCGGTAACTGAAACGGTCTTTACATGAATTGAAAATATAATACATTGTGCCCCTTGATTGTCCTTGCATGGATTGCAGACGATGCATGGTTTTTTGAAGAGCAAAACGTCTTCCGTTGCAATCAAAGTTTGTGTTTTTTGCCTGGAACAGCCTATTGGTTTCCAGCTGGATTATACACATGGAACACCCAGTGTTGTCGCTGGCTTGTGACGTCACATTCGGACATGCGCAGTCCCCCTTCTCGACTTATCTCTAAGCAGAGACCCGTTAAATCGTGTTTTAACAGTCCAGGCTAGAAGAAAATCAGATAAATAAGATTACTGTTGCAAAAAATGGCTTGGTATTTGTATAGATGTAAACACTGACATATTTCATTTCTCACATATAGTTAAACGATTCAACAGCAAGATATACATTCCACATATCATCGAATAAAGAAACACGGTTTCGGAAAGAGAATAAGTTACAGATGTACAAACGACAAGAAAAAACATTATGACAAGCGGGTCAACTAACCCCGTCGTGTGTCCATGTTTCCTTCTCGTCTTCATAGCACCCGACCATGGTGGCCATCTTGTCGCTGAAAAATGAACCTTTGACCTGGATACACTGCAGCAGCGACCGGAATCGCCTGTCACGAGTTAGCGCAAACGTCTGCAAATGAAAGTCATTTGCACATGCAATGGATATTGCTTATAAACACATTTTGTTACAATTTTATATAATAATGGGATTGTTCTCATCATCCAATGGACACTGTTTCAGCTTGCAAACTTTTCGTCAAGGATTTCGAAAATACATGTATAAGAATGGCGAATATAAGAGATCTGAATTAGTTTTTTAGTAATTTTATTAGAGTTGCTTTTAAATTGCAGTTGTGGTATTCAACGTACAGGACAGTCGCAATGATGAATTGAATGTTGTCATATTTGTTACCGGAGATACTGGATTTGTTGCGCATTTTAAAGATATACCATGGAATCGAGAATGCCAATAAACTATAATACAATCACACCAGCGCAAGTCCTTACTATATGTATATCTTCCAAGTTCTGCCAGAAAGAGGTGAGGACTACTTGAACGAGGGGAGAAACTACAGGTATGCAGTGAACAACAGAGCGCCAAAGCGCTGCAGTAAAGCTACCGCACGCAACTGATAGAACAGAAGGATGTGCTGGTCCGTAGTTGGCTTAATTTGACCTAAGGTTTCAGTATGAGAATTTTTGGAACAGCAGCGGCTTGAGCATTGAAAAAGCAAAGCTGGCCCTTTTTAATGTTCGTAGCCTAGTACTATGAACATTCCAACTTTTCAACTCAAAAGATGAGATTTGAGTTTTAACTCAGCTGAGTATTGAGCATGTCGGTTAGCTCACGAACAATCTCAAATCTCAGCTATAAGAATATTCACATATTCTCCCTTAAACTTAGGGCTAAATCAGACGCATGACTAAACCAAATCATCTATGATAAAAAAGCAATTTGACCTAGAATATTTACTTAAGTATTTTCTTGGGCCGTATTGTTCAGTGGCGGGCTGATACTAATAACCTCTCGATGTTAGTGAATGACGTCGACTGATATCTGACACAGCATGGTGCACAATTTACCTGACCGGATGTGTGTAGTTCAAACGTACTGCTTGCATCGACCTTTTTGCTAGACAGGCCTTCGTTCGAGCATGGTTACATTTGTTACAGAGAAAACCTTGTGCAACCGGATATCTACATATTGTTCGCCTTTATTCCACATTAGAACCACGTCCTTTAAACAAATCAGCACGTGGGATAGACGTTTATAATCTTATTGGGACGTTATCGGGTGTTATAGCATGTAGTTGAAATAAGAAACAAAATTTAGCACAAGAGAAGCTTCTATAAGAATAAATGAGACACATCAGCCATGTTCGCACCTGTCTAGTGGCAGTTTCCCGCGTGGCCGCCTCGGATAACGAAAGTTTGTACGCACATGGTGCGGCCACCAAGGGCGCGCCCAGGGAAAAAAGGTACCCGTTGTTGTCCAAGCAACGGTGCTGGTCGTCTGCCGTGTTCTCAACCTGAAGTTCACAAACAGATAATACAGAATTGAGATGGAATCTTATTGTTTAATAAAATAAAAAAACGAGTTTCCTTTTTCCTTTCAATCGTCATGAAATATTAAATTAATTATAGCAGAAAAAAATACCGGTTACATATATAAATAAAAAGGCGGAGCGATGCATATGATGGTCTGCAAATAGGTAAGCAAATCGTTAAGATAATACCCTTCGATAGAAGAGAACTATAAAAAATATCTGAATATATCAAAACAAAAAAGATGAATGGACAGGTTATCGAACTAAACCAATCAGAGGAGAATAGGAATTAAGTCGGGTTCAAATTTGTATTGTTAATTATGTTGTTGTCATTATAGTTTGTGTCGTGCGTGTAGTCTTCAAAGTTGTTTTGCGTATTTCAGATGCCGTTGTGTTTGCGTGTCTTCGTGTTTTATCGATGCCATGTAATTTGTATATATTATAACATCATATTGTATTAACTGACTATTCAAGAAAACTCGGGCACATACATATATTCGGCACTCCACGCTAAGGTAAAACATGAAGTAGCACATGTAATATTATAATCTTCCGATGTACATACGTATCCCCAGGCAGTGTTATACTCCTTGTAGACGAGCAGTTCCGGCCACACGTTTTCCAGGAACCATCGGAAGGGACGGCACTGCAGCCTCTCCTTCAGCGCTAGCCGCTCAGTCAGGTCGCCGGCGTCTGCCGTCTGTCAAACACGTGGTAAGGGCGGATGAGATTGATTCTGGGTACTCAATAGGGATTCAATTAAAAAATTAAGAATGAAAAAAAACTCATCTTTACTGTTAAATAGTTATAAAAAGTAAATACTATATTCAAACATGCAAATTCAAACAAATATAACCTCACAAATTAAATAATTTGTACGCTTTGATGGTCATATGCTGAGCCAGAGTTTAAAATTAAAACTTCACATGTATGTATTTACATAACACATCACGGAAACAAAATTTACAAAATTGATGTTTGCAATCTTAGTGTTAAACAAGAGATGTGGATGTCAGAAACAAAATGCCCCCTATTGCGCCGCTTTGAAGCCATATATTTGACCATCGACCGTAAAGGATGACCTTGAAATTTCACCACTCAAACTTTGCAGCTCCATGAGATACACATGCATGCCAAATATCAAGTTGCTCTCTTCAATATTGTAAAACTTTAACCAAGGTTAGTTAAAGATTTGGGACAGAATGACAGAGTGACAGAATGACAGACAGACAGGCCAAAAACAATATGCCCCCGATCATTCGATCCGGAGGCGTAAAAAAGGTTTCAAATAATATAAGCGGTGTCGTACGAAAACTCTTAAGCAATGTGCGGCAATTCTGGCAGTCATGTTAGGATCACCTCTTTCCGACATTAAGTCACGGTGGGCTTCATTAGGGGAATGCACTGGATGGCCTGTAGCTGCGCTTACCACATATGGCATAAGACCCATTTTCGCATGACGCAGCGCATACATAATTTGTTCGATATATCTTGTATTTTGAGGGAGTTTATAATATAGTTTTAATCAGACACGCACCTTGATCTCCGGGTTAGCCTCATACACGTACTCCTTGTACCCGTCCATCCAGACTTCGACTGCACGCTTGTAGTTCCTGTTCTCTGTCGCCTGCCTTCCGTGCGGGAAATGGTACGGCTGTGTACGGGCGATGTGGCCTACCCGTGAGCAGGGCACGTGCAGCATGCGACCGCCGCATAACCAAACCTGATATATTGTATTAAGTGTATTACTATTTTAGTGTTTAACTGAATTTGATTATGGAACAAACTTAGCTTTTTGTATGCACATTGCGCTTTGAGAAATAAGCCTGATAATTTGAATAACATATAGTTGTAGTTTCTAATTGCAATGACCAATCAATTCAATTCGCAGTGAACAACCACAACATCATACTAAACTGTTTTTTTCACCTTTTACCAGTCCTTTTCACGGTTTGAGTAGCCTTAACATGTTCGCTATCGTCAGCTTTATACTATATATCATCTTTCAAATTATCGTCTATCATTAGTATCATCATCCTCAACATCATCATAATTATAATAATCATCTTATCATAATTGTCATCACCATAATTATCATCATCTTCAGAAGTATGGTCAAATTAACCCGCCACAGAACATAAGTTATATTCATGATAACCAAAGTGTCATCCTTTGCAATAACACATTTTATCCTATTGAAGCCAATACATGCCGTACCCTCCATGGCAACTCGAGGTTCTCTCCTCCCCAGATCATCATGTCCGGGTCATAGGCCCCGATCTCCTTGAAGTACTGGACATCTATCACCGCCCCCGGGCCTACCATCACCACGCCCCTGGAAAACACGCGTAAGTTATCTACTTCATCACCATCATCACCACCACCATCATTACCATCACCACCATTATCATGCTTTTGTCCAGTTTAGGTATACTGAATATATCATTTGGTAAAGGGAGAAAACTCTTCTGTTCCTTGTGAGAATGATTGGAAGAGTTAGCTTTCCACTCTGCACTCGTTTTTCTAATAATCACCATACTTAGGTCATTGATGAAATAATTTATTCAAGTCTCATCACCTTAGAATTATTGTACTTATGTTTCCGTAATATGATATGAATATTCAAGCCTCCTCACATTAGAATTATTGTACTTATGTTTTCGTAATATGATATGAATATTACATCATGTTATATGAATATTACATTATTATATGCGAAGAACATACAGTTTGCTTTAAAAAAAATTTATTGATTTTGAAACTGTTATTTTTATTAACACTTTTTATAGACCATGTTTTTCAAATAGAAATATTGAAATATCAAATTAATATATGCTGTGTAAATACCGTATGCCTCTTAAGAAAATTGATTTTGAATCTCGAGTGGATGCGATATTTAGTATCTGTATCAGAACATTATCGTTTATTCAACCATAACGTTTTTTATGCAACACCATGTATTATGAATATATGAATGATATGATATATGTTGATCAAGGACCATAACGGCCTATTTCAACTGTGTAAATATGTATATGTATTTGTCGAAATAAAAGTTCTCTCACTATGCCCTAAACCACCTTGCCCATTATCATCCCCGCTATCGCCAACATTACCATAATCTTCTTCATCATATCAATGTATCAATGTTTCTCATGGTAGAGAACACCTTTCACCTCCACCGGCGCCACCATAACCACACCTTTGGAACAAATCAGCATCATCAAAATCAGCGACAGAAGCAGCATATCCACGACAACCACAACCAATATCATCATCAGCAATAACATCATCATAACCATTATCATGTCCCAATGACGATTATTATTGTTATAATTACACATCAATATCATTACTCACGGTAGTGGGTCCGTCTCGGTCTTGCCTCGCAGCTGATCGGCCCGAAAGTAAGTCTCGAAGAATAGCATCTTCCAGTCGAAGCCATAGCGCGTCTTGTAACCGTAGTCATATTCATACGCCAGCGTATCCTTGTTTATGTAGTCCAACTGCGCCATGGCAACAGTTTTTCGGTCCTTGTGGATTTGCGCAAGTAAGGGAGGCAACCTTGAAATGAACAAGAAGTTGCGTTACGGTTGCTATATAATTGACAATAACACTTAACCAAGCGGCAATCGGGGTATTACTATGCTTGTTGTTGTTTTAAAATCATGCTATTGTTTCCACGGTTGACTTTTTAAATGCCTGAATTTGTTGTCATTTCTATTTCTATAATAGAGTAGTTTAACGAACTCATTACTAATTATTTGTTGACAAATGAATACTGAAAAATGTCATGTTTTCATGTTGTTCTATCATATTCAGACAGGGTATAAGTGTACGAATTTTTACACTATAAGGATGTTCACAAAAGTGCAATCGACGTCATGAAAATACAATGTATCTGTTTAATTGAATATTCATGTTCATATGTGTTGTTTCGATGTTTGAGAAAAACGCATGAATAGTATTAAGTTATGTTCTGAACAATAAAAGTAGGCAATTGACAATGACTCCAAAATATTGAAGATGTTTTTTACTTGAAAAATCTTTCCATTGTTCTTTTTCAAAGCATGTGTTTGTAGATCAAGCCCAATCAATAATCAATACTGTCTTATGGAGTTTAGCTCTGCACAAAATGATAATTAAATTAGCAAACACAATTAAAGAGGAGCCATCATCCTTGTATTCTGCACTTCCTCTCAAAGCCATAATGTTAAAATAAGGCATCATCTTAATCCCTTCAAAACTTGTATAGCCCCGAACACATTAGCTGATATGACGTGCGAACGCAAAGAGAACGATTTTACTTCGAGTAAAAACAGCATTATTTGTATGGTACAGTATAGTAAAATAGTAAAAAGTAATTTGTTTAATAAGATCCATATTTATCAATTATTAGCTCTAAGTACGTATGTGCCGTGACCGTGGCAGTTCTAGTTTGCTTACAAACACATAACTGCACTTGCATCCACTCACATACCATCCTTCGTTGACCTCCATGTGGCTATCGAGAAACGTCACAGTATCTGACGTCACCAGTTTAAGCCCTTCGAGTCGCGCGCGCACGAGACCAGACCTCACGTGCAGTCGCCGAAGCGTGACGAGATTTCCCGGAAAATGCTTCTCCAGTACCTCTTGGAAATGAGCTTGTAGGCTCGCTGAAGTAAAAGTCGGCCAATAGTTAAAATGAAATAAAGTATTCACTTTTATTCATAAAACAAAAGCATGGTAAAGAAACTTTTGAAGATTATATTGAAAAAAAAAATAGAATCGGCAATCAATCAATTTAATGTTGGGTAAGTATTGTACTTATACGCAGGAATTCCGCCAACTTCCGGTTTTTGTCTGAATACAAAAACACGAGGTATTAACAAAGTCATAATTACTCAAAAGAATTAAGTTGCATTTATAAACAAATAACTGTGAAAAACTCACGTAGATTGCTGTTGTCATCGATGAGTATTATTTGATTGAGCAGATGAGGAGGTGACCGGTTCACCAGGCTGTATACCGTACGTAAGATCACCGACGGCCACTCGTTGTGAAACGGTATCACCACGCTCACCGTCGGCAGATCCGTCGGGTAGGAGAGACTCGAGCAACTGACATACACATGTATTCATTTTACTATGTTGAGGATACTTATGACGATAAAAATAAATAAATATAATTGAAATCACTTGAAATCAAAAAGATCAAAGAAAAAACAGGTTTTATGTTACACGTACACGTGCCCTTGGCCTTTACAATATAACATATTGACCAAGGATGATAAACGCCCTCGTTTTCTCCTAGGTAGCCAGGATACCTATGTGGATGAGCGTACATCAAAACGCACTTTATATGTCGGTTAAACAAGTGTTTTAAGAATTATCACGCTTTCAATTAGTTTTCAATGAGTGGAAAACGTTCTTAACTTTTTTGAAGGAACATTTACTTAGACATTGGTACTTCCCTCCCTGTAATGTCACAAAGTGAGTTTTATTGAGGCACTATCCGGTTAGCGCAATGTTTTGTAGATGCGCCACTCACCTAGCCGACCCGGGTCCAATTCACGCCCACGGTGCATGCGTGTTTGATTTACGTTAACTCTCAGATGTAGAGTTCCTCCTTAACCTCCCCCCCCCCCAACTTGAATTTAACTCTCAGATGTAGAGTTCCTCCTTAACCTCCCCCCCCCCAACTTGAATTTAACTCTCAGATGTAGAGTTCCTCCTTAACCTCCCCCCCCCCCCCCCAACTTGAATTTATGTCTTAAGAAGTTAAAAAAATAACGAAACTGTGCAGCTCAAATAAAACATCACTCGCTTTTGTGAATCCTGCAAATGACATATTCCAGGCCATCAAATAATGCACCCTGCGTGTTAAGACCCTATACACAACGAATAAAGACTCTCATTATGTGTTATCTGTTTAAGTTTCACCGACGACTCAGAAACTTGATTCTTACACAAGACCCACTTTCTTACATCTGTCGTCAGGTCTTTATTAATTATTTTAAATGACTGTCAAATAATAACCCTCAATGGGGGATGGAGTATATTGCAGGGACGATCATTGGATTATTATATTATGCGTGACCTTGAACCTTGAGATCTGGTTTTGGCATTACACTAGTAGTGACCCTGCATAATATTTGTATAAAGATTTAAAAATATTTCTATGACGGACAAAGTAATTCGTTGGACTATGATCTGTATACACATGCGTTTATACAAAAGTACCATGGTACAAACAGAGTAACGTTCATATTTCTTTCCATCATTGAAGATGATAACGTGAAGACAGGCTGTATTTTAATATCTTATTTTTACAGAGATAACAAGATTTGTTTGTGAAACACTATGTCCCCCCATATATTTGACCTTTGACCTTGAAGAATGACCTTGACCTTGACCCTCCACCACTCAAAATGTGCAGCTCTATGAGAAACACATGCATGCCAAATTTATCAAGTTGTTATCTTCAATATTGCAAATGTTATGGCCAATGTTAAAGTTTGACGCAAACAAACCAACAAACAAACAGAGCAAAAACAATATAAAAAGCTCAACAATAACCTATGATGTTAATAAATCAGCATGTGTAGCTGCTTCAAAGCAGTGACCATGTTGCATCTGGGATGGTATGTGTTATCAGTGAAGTCATTTGATTCTGGGGAAAAAATATTCAACTTTAACATAACATCTGTTAAGTTTAACAGGATCTAGTGTGGATGAATGGACAACTTGTAGGTGGGATCAAGATACGAATTACTTGTAATATAAAACAGAGCCCATTTGCCGGTATTCTTAACAGCCGTGAAGGATTTAGTTCGTATTTGTTTGTGTTAAAACGTTACAATTTTGAACGGTGATTTTATATTACATTAAAAGCTAGACCATGATATGATTTAGGGAACCTGTTATTTGCAGTGTGCTTCGAATTAAATCAACCGGTAAATCGGTCATTAAAGTATTGAAACACTGTTTCCAGAGCACTTACCCTGGAGGTCGCGAGTCGGGAATCGGCCTGTTAACCGGAAGGAGATCGCTCAGAAGAACGTCGATCCTGCTTTGAGTGTGCAGCTCCTCGATCTGTGGATAGGCCGGATTGTTTAAAATCTCCTTGATTCGATAGTCCGTCAATTTGGATAACACCGTGTCTTTTAAAATCTCATAAAATGGTGAATGAGCGTAGAGATCATAAAATATAGCTTTTGGATTTCTGTTAAATTCCACTGAGTCTGAAAATATACTGCCGCTTCCACTGTATTTCCGACCGCCGTATTTTAATTTCACGTGTTTGAAGGCTATGTACGTGACGTATAACGTGACGCACGCTACTAGCGTAATGATTATAGCGTAGCGCTTCCAAATCTTCATTTTTCGTCAAAAAGCACGAGGCTTGTGGAATAAACAGGCGACCAGCTGAAAAAAAAATCGAACTCAAAATATAATTTTCACTATCGATTTAACTTGAATTTTAATTTTAAACACATCATATGGGAGGTAAAAATAAAAGTATAAGTTAAACAAGTAGTTCAAGAAGGCTATAAAATAAAAGAATTGAGATAATTTAAGAAAAGTCAAAGAAGACATAGCATTTATCAGATTAAAATGTTTTAAACAATGTCTATTTCAGTCATATTTTTAGTCTCGAGTGTTCGTCCTTCGAGTTTTTGTCGCTACGTAAGCGAATTACGCTACATTTTAAATATATGTTCAATGTAAAGGCATACATTGTATGTGTTTCACATTCTAAAGCGTGCACAATCTACTTGGTTATCACGCCTCGAGGCTTGAAACGAATACTTACTTTGTATGTTACCAATCAAATAGGCCATGAATGACACAGCAAATGTATTATTTATTTTAACAAATAATAATAAACATTGTAATTGAAATTGAAGAATGCAGCCTGTTGATGCGCCTTTTCGTAACTGGAGTGATAGTGTGAAATGAAACTATTGATGAACGGAAAAAGAAAACTCGCTGCAGATAACCGACATGACAGTATGCGCATATCAGCTATGCAGTGATATTCCATGTTAATACTTAATCCATTGGGAATCATTTTCATTCGATCTGACACAGACACGTACAATTCATTATAAAATATTTAGAAAAAAATGGTACAAATAATAATAATAATACAAATACTTATATAAAAAAAAAAAAAAAAAAATTATTTTCATGATACTACGATTACTACTACCACCACTACTACTACTACTGCTACTGCTACTGCTACTGCTACTGCTACTGCGACTACTACTACTACTACTACTACTACTACTACTATTACTACTACTACTACTACTACTACTACTACTACTACTACTACTTAGTAGTAGTAGTAGTAGTAGTAGTAGTAGTAGCAGTACGTAGCAGTAGCAGTAGCAGTAGAAGCAGCAGCAACAGTAGCAGCAGCAGCAGTAAAAGTAGTGGTAGTAATAGAAGTAGTAGTAGTAGAACTAGAAGTACTTAGTAGTAGTAGTATTTAGGAGCGATAGCAGCAACAGCAACATCAGTATTTAGGAGCGATAGCAGCAACAACATCATAAGGTATAGTAGTATCGTATATATTGACTTAACCGAACAACAGCTTTAAGTCACTTAAATGAAATGTTAACATACTGATTAAACACAATACAATATTACTTTACCGAAGTAGGATTTGTATTCTTGTATAGACATCATCACTTACATATTAAACAACCCACAATACAATTTAATTCATCATAGTTGTGATTTACAGAGCGATTGTGCACAGGTCTTTTAAAAGATCGTTAATTGAAATGTGCTATGGTACATAATTCAAATATTAATTTGAAAACGTAATATTGTTGAGTCGTATATATCAAGAAAAGCTATAAATTACCTCATGTAAACAATTTACTTCCATTTCTTTTTCACTGGGTAGCAATTGACCTTTCGACAGCCGATTGATTGACAGGCTTATTAACCAATCAGATTACTGCATAGATTAGGCCCGTTTCTATCCGCCATTTTGTCCGTCAAACTCGCCGTTGTTCGTCACATAAGCTTATACGTAATGTTGTGTTTTAAACAAAGAAATGGTTAAAAGGTGCTGTTATGGCACTTGTTATTCAGACACAATGTATCCAGAACGGTTAAAAGATGGAACTACGTTTTTTCCGTTCCATTAACCGGGTACTAATCTTAAAAAATGCAAACGTTGGATTCGTCTTTGTAGTCGTCTCAACGAACAGCTTAATCTCAACATATTAAGCTATCGCCCGAAAGCAAAACACCTCGACGTTTGTTCTAAGGTCGTCATAATAAGATACTACGCGAAAATAGAATATGTAAGTTTTGCACCGGACACGCTATAGAAAACGAGTATCACTTTTTACTTGTTTTTCCTCTATATAGAGAAATTAGAAAGGAACATTTAAAACCATATTTTCAAAGGTGGCTAACGTTAAATAAATTTGACATTCTAATGCAGTCGGCTAATAAAAAAATATTCTAAACTTTGCTAACTAGATTATTAATGCTAATGAAATGCGTAATAATAAAGACAATCAGTTATAATTTTTAATAATATCACATAAAATAGAGCATTTTTATTTCTTTCGGTTTAAATCTTCCGAATTTAATGTAGCTAGTTGTATATCGTTAAAAGTTAAGAAACTATTTTAAAATGCGCATGTAATTATCAATAGTTGCCAATAAATGTCATTTTACACCATATGTGGGCTTTCTACTAATCCGTTATCAAAACAGATGCCGCAAACTGTGAATGACCCTTGACACTTTGATAGCCAGTCTGATTAGCGAGTTTTTTTTTGTACATGAAAATTCTTTCAACTTCTTATATTTTAAACATTGCAAAAAATAGTTTAAGAGGAAATTAAAAATATATTGTGTATGTTACTTTTTTGACGACATTGACTATGTTACACGATTATAACAATGCTCATGGGTCATTTTGACCAAACGCATTATAGATATGTGTTATATCGGATTTCAATATAACGTTCTTTGTCTTCTTATATAATAAATTTACTTACCTTTGCCACATTTGCAATATTGCCATCGGTTGCAAAATTAACGGCTTTTAATTAAAAAACTGAAACATCTATTACTCAATGAAAAGTATTGTGACAAACGACAATGCATACTGTATGTGATAATTTGCGATAATTGGCCGACTTTGACTATAGATTAACGACTTTTAAGTAGACTTATAAAAAAGTTATGACTATTTCATAGATATGATAATTATATTCAGCATAACTATTCAATGATAATAAAAATATTGTATGGCCTTTCTGGTATACCATGAGGCGTTTTTGGTTCACTGATGCGGACTTTTTGGGAAGCCTTTTTGGTAAACGGCCTTTCTGGTACTATATCTTTGAGGGGAGCTAAACACCTATTTGATACATTACATTTAACACATTTTAAATAAAACATGATAGCAATAGAAACATTTCATGTAATTTGGACCGAAATCTTTGTGAATATCTTCCAACGTACCGATTCGCGTAGCCAGTTTTATGACGGACTTCGGCGGAGTGACCTCCCTTGAAATCGGGGGGCGTGGCTTCACTCTCGCTGTCGAAAGGTCAATTATAACCGTTAACTCTTCAAAGGGAGTAAACCACATATTTGACTTTATTTGGAGTATTTAACAAGACAAGCTATTTATAGAAATTCATGGGGCGTTACAGAAGTAAATGTCACATCAATAAGGCGTGAAATCATTATATTATTTTATTTGACGTCCAAATATGTTACTTGAATGATAATTAATACTTGGTGGGATTTTAATCGAAATATAACATTTAGCCTGAAAACGTTTTTTCAAGAACTCAGAAAGATATCCCAAAAATACTGGACAGATAAGAACTCATTATTTAGTGTTCTTATTTCAATCGTAAAATTAATTTAAAAAAAAATGTTAGAACATAAAGAGATATTTTAAATTGTTTTCGAGTTTTTGTCGATCATGAAGTATTGTCGTTCTGCTATGCTTATAATTAACGCATTTATCGGGCTATTGTTCTAGGGATTATACGTTAGACCTCAACATTGTGTTGTAATGATTGATAAGATAAAATAAGATTATTTTTTATCTAGAAAGGCATTTGAAGATTTATGGAAAGTGATGCAGAACACTTTTATACTTTCCATGTACTCACTTAAAAAATTCACAAAAACATTAAAATAATTATTCGCCACAAACATGTTGTTTTTTAACCCCTGCCCCCATTAGTTTTCAAATACGTTTTAACAAATGCTATTGTAGCTAAATACTATGCTTATAATAAATAAAATATACTTAAAATAATACAAACACCATTTTTTATTCATTCCGATATCATATGATAAATGATGGCTGATAATATAAAGATAATAAGACGATATAACAGAAACGCGTATCTTATTTCCAATTTGTTGTTATGGAAATTTAATTCCGAGCTAGTTGACTTTACCTGTTATATCAATTATCATCTTATCTTCGGCTATAATATGATCAGGTGAATAAGTTTGTAGTTGGTGATTTTAACAGCCACACTGGTTTTTCGCCTGATGTCAACTAAGATAATTTGTAAAAAACCCTGCCGATATGATGACTTTCCGAACACGGGCGCCTTTGTTAATTATTTGCCGGCTTCGCAAAACCTTGATACACAATTAAGTAATTTGGGTAGTAAGCTACTCATGCTGTGCATATTTAACTGAAAAAAAGTGGGCAAATGTACATTTCAATATGTTATATTGAATATAACCCTGTATCTAATACCATTGATTATGTTTTTGTGTGTATAATTCGTACGAGCCTGTCAACAACTTCACAGTACTTGACCTTTCAGTTTTCAGACCATAGTTCGAAATATTTGTAAATCAAATTGAAATCAATCAATCATTGTAAAAATACGAAATTAAAAACCTGTATGGAATCATTAGAATTAAACGTGTTTTAATTGTGTTGACTAATATGAATATATGTTTGATATGTTGTTACTCAAAATTTCAAGTCGGTTCGGCTTATCTACGGAAAGCTTACTACCTGTCACACATGCCGTATCCGCGCGAGAATGAGTTGTATAATTTATGCAACAGGTTTGAGTTCTCCAACTATATTCATTCACAAATGGAAACATTATATGAATATCGTGTTAAATGTAATAGTATCGATCGGAGCTTAAATAGAAAAGAATCAATAAACAATTATTGTATTATAAGTGTCGCGGAAGAGATTGTTTATGAATGATTAAGATTCTTTATGATTAAAATAGTTCACTTTCTGTTGCGTCTTCATGACGTAGTAGTTTTGCTCATCTCATTCATAATCTGAGGCTATTACATGATTAATAGATGCGGCTGCCGATAAACAATGGAGAGCCCAATTGCACGGGTGATAACAACGAAATAGTATAAGGTTACGCTTGTTAATCTGAGGCTATTTAAAGAGTCGGGAAAACAACGCAATAGTATAAGGTTACGCTTGTTAATCTGAGGCTGTTAATAGATTCGGAAAAAAAATAGTATAAGGTTACGCTTGTTTATATTCTCAATTTATAAAACGTTGAACATGAGTTCAACAATAACTTCAGGGATACGATAGACAACAACAAAAATGCTTCATAATCGCTAAAACCGAATATAACAAACCATTAAATATAACACGAATGATCTGTTTCGTAACCTCGTTCATGCTTCTACAGCGGGGATTTCTGGGAAACGTTCTTTTGTTCTTAACAGATACAGCGGCGATCTTTTGTATGTACGGGTGCTAACAACGCAATAGTAGAAGGTTAAGTTTGTTTATATTCACAGTTCTCAATTTATTAAACGTTTGACACGAGTTCACCAATTATTACAGGTAAAGTCGATTGGTGTATAGCGGATTTTAGTGAGTAACGGATAGGTTAAACGGTTTTTGCAAAATACTTTTATATATGTTAAGATTTATAGTTTTCTATGAGTTGAATACAAAAACCCTATCATTGTTAAGTCGATTCATGTTTTTGTTGACGTGTGTCAATATTTACAACTGTTTCTTTTTTCGAAAGCAAACAAGGTCACGTTATGTACGCACCGTTTTTGTGACGACAGGAAAAGTGCAGACGAATGGTTTCTTGAATTTTGCAGATTTTGTTTGGTAAACATAATGTTCATTGATGTAATATTATAGTATTATGTGTCCTTTACAAAAGTAAGAAAGCTCAGAAACCAAATTGATGCGCACCATATAAAATAAGCATGAAAGCTGCAACTCGGGATTTAGTGAATAACGGACATGTGGTGACCCATATTCAGGAATGTGGGGATTGTCTCAAAATAAATATAAACTCAATTGAAGTTGTCCAATACACATGTGGTTAGCGTGTGGCTATGATATAAATTAGTGAAAACATCATTTTTAATGAAAAATAATCAAATTATAACGAAAAATCGATTTCTCTGAAAAATAGTTTTCACTATCAAATCTATATATATAGATCACAAGGTATTCAACTCAAAATGACCCGAATATAGGGTGCATCGCTTTGAACAGCCATTACTTCATCAATTGTGCAGTGATTTCCATGAACTTGGTCTTATTAAACGCAGAAATGAATTTCCTTTCTGGAAATGTACATATATTGCAATTATTTTTTACAAATGCTGTGTCAAATTTCAAGAAATAACAAGATACACATGTAATCCGATAAAGACCTAAGCGATCCGGTAATGGCTGAATCAGTGTACCATGAAATTCGCGCTGTAAACAAATAATATTTTTTCGGAAATTAAAAACCTATGGCATGTTTCAATAGGTAAGACATGTGTCTATCTAGGTTTAATGGTTTAATTACTGAATGCATGGTGTTAACGTTGAAATAAGACTCGGAAGTCCTTAGCTATCTGTTATATACCAATCGACTGTATACAGTATGGACAACCTCAAAAATGCATTATAATCGCTAAAACCGAAAACGACTAAAGAGAACAAGAAATATCTTTTAAAAATGTAGTCGGCGTAAACTTGAAATAAAGTTTGCAATTTACTTTTCTAAATAAATAAATAAAAATGAAAACAAAAGTTTAGCTATTGTGTTTTTTTTTTCACTTGTAAGTTGCATATTCACCGCATGAAATGCGTGTTGTCAGTGTCAAACCACACATTAGTTTAAGTAGATAAAAAATATACTACGGAAGTGCATATCATATGTGTCTTCACATGCCTTATTATGAGTATATTTCTTCACTCTATATATATATATATATATATATTTATTTATATATATATCGAAATATACCGTATGTTAATATTTGATTTAAACGCAGTTTTCTTTCGACATTTAAATCACACTTTCATAGCCGCGTCATGCGAAAATGGGTCTTATGCGTTTCTTAAACCCAACATGTGCATTTCCTCAATCAGGTCAGAGGCGATGCTGTTCGCTCTAAAAGCACGCAATATGGTATGGTCTCATCATGTATCTCCTGACCAGACTGAGAGATGTGCAGGCTGAGTGGGCTATATATAGGATGGGCGCATATGGAATAAGACCCACTTTCGCATGACGAGGGTCATTAAAAATATCATTACTAATTGTAAATGGCAAATTTAATCACAATGCTTTTCGATACAAAATTGAATTAAAAATAGCAAACTTGTAAATAATGGCAGCCTATACAGGCGTTCGGGAACGATTTCCAGGCGTGCTTACCGAGTACGGCAAACCTTGTGGTTGGATAATTAAACGAATTTCCTCTTATCGTGACACTATACTATTTTGGTAATGATTGTTTTCTCATATTGAAAGCAAAACTGAAATTCTGCAAAATAGTTTAACGCGTAATTGAAACTGTGCCACAATTTGTGTCATTTGCACATTCAAAGAGTAGTCCAGAATTCCTTTCACTGAACAGTGCTACATCCTTTGCGCTGAGCACAGACACGGTGATGTAGCCAAAGTTCAGAGTTTTTATCTCGAACCAGCCTATGAAATATTCGAAAATATTCATGTGTGTCTGCTGGCGTTATGTAAAAGTCATTAAGATGAAAAGCTGAGTAAAACAGCTATGTCGAAAAAGCGCATTAGTACTCTATACCTATGTTTAGGTAAGAGTTGTTGACATCGTGTTAACTGCTAGGGTTACAAGTAATGCATAAACAACAATGTACGGGTCAACAGGGCTGTCTTGATGACTACCTAATTCGTGAGTAAAAAGTACTGCTCGCAGATTAACTTTTTTATTTATTTTCATCAATGATCTTCTTGTATATTTTGAATTTGTATATGGTGTCAAAAATCAAAAGTTTGTAAAGTGAATTTTCATCGTAAAATTATATTCTTAGTGAGATAGGTATTCGATTTTCCAGCAATATTCATTTAATATGATGGTGCTTGCAAATTGTCTTTATATTCAGTTCTCACTACTATTTTCATCATACTTTCTATGCTTTCAGAACGTCCAAAAAGGCTATGTTGTTTTTATTTTGTCTTAGTCATCGCTATAAAATAAATAGGATGATAAAAAGTGCACACAAAGCTCGACCCGTTCGTTATGACACGCTCTTCATATATGTGAATGGCGTATGTTCATTTTGAACTTGCGATTAATTTTGAAAAATGAATTGCTTCTTAAATTATGCAATAGCGAACAACTTCAGTGCCTTCAGCGCTTTGATTATATCATACTCTTGTTTGTTCAGAAAAGGCTTTGCCGTCGAGTGGAATACGTATACCAAGAGATGTACATTGTACTTGGTTTGATTATGACCATAAAACGGCCAATGCACATTAAGTTTATTTTACAAGCACTGATTTTGATACGGATAGTAATAATCACGATGGTAATTATCAGCTTGATTTCCATATAATCAAAGAAATTAAAAAAGACACTATAAAATCAAAACAGTAAAGCGTTTTAAGTCTTGCGACTTAATTTTAAGTTCATTCAAATTACATTCAATATGTTTTGTATACTTTGGTATTTTTGTTATATTTTAATCATCTACTAACAATATTAGTATGCTATGATTTACTTTTCTGTACTTGTTGTATAATTATTAGCATTACATACAGCAATTCTGTGTAAAGCCGAACTTCATCTTACTGTATGTAAGTATTTATGATATTACTTCATTTTACAAAAAGCATATATATATATATTGCGAATAAATGAACTGAATAAAAAAACACAATAAAGAAGCTTTGTTCAACGTTGCAAATGATATTATGCCTCCATACCTGTGTAGAATATCAACTAAAATCTTTGACAACAGTTAATCCCATTTCGTTGACAAAATGCGTTATTATTGCCTCTGTTTGTTAAAAGGATAATGCTTTCAATCCTTCTTAATTATTGATGAATAACTGTTTTTTCTTTTGTATTGCATAATAGCAACTTATTATTAATCTTTGTTGGTCTTCACATGGACATTAAAAGTTTAAAACACGACTGGCATTATTTGATGCTAAGGCCGTTCCAATATTATAATTCGACTCTGAAATTTTGATTGTTTATAATCATCAATTATGTTGACAGATTACGTATGTTTTTTTTAAACATCCGCTTATAGTTAAAGTGATTTTATGGGCATCACTGTTGACCTGAGCTGAAAAGAATTAACAAGTCAAAAGAAATAGTTAAAATGTGGTAACTGACCAATTATCTACAACTCATCTTGCTACCAGTTGCAGTGTCCCAGATAAGCAGCGTATCTGCGTCTTTCACCCTATTAAAATGGTTGAAAACGCAAAGAAATACAATGTCATGCGTATTGAAAACGCAAACAAATTTGACTTTAACGCAAATTCGTCAAATTAAATGCGTACAATACAATAGCTTCGATCGAAAATGCTTTGCTCATTTTCGGTATTTTCTGTTTATGATGCGAAATAAAATTGTCTAAGAGAGGTTGAAAGACGTCCGCGCTAGTCGCGCCAAAATATCAGTCGATAAGTTTGACATTTACAAAGATGTCAGTTAACAACAGTTTTTTTTAATTTGAAAGTTTATATTTATATATGGACTGTTTCAAGGATTAAATACTCTATTAAACATCAGTTTATTTAAGTTAATTATATAAGTGTACAGTTTTATTGAATCAATACAAGGGTGCAGCTTCAACTGAAGTAAAGCAGCGATGATTTTAAGGTTTGCATTTTTATAACTAATTTCACCCTATTTCGAGAATGAAATCACCCTATTTTTCAAAATCAATGGGTGAAAACCCTATTTTCAAAATAATTATCTGGGGCACTGCAGTTGTTTATGAAAAATATATATTATTTTCGATAGTGTACATGACTCACACAGTCCTCTAAGCCGAAATGATCCGTAAAACAAAATTATGTCTTTGTGTCGTATAAACGAATCTGCATGAAAACTACATTTAGACACATCGTACATCGAATCATTTCTGTCGTCAGTTGTCAAAACGAAAGTAGGGTTGATATCCAAAGGGGTTATTTTTCTCTTTCCGATATATTGTTTTAGTATGTTGATGCTGCATTAACAAATATAAGAGTATATGAAGTGAAAACACCAAAAATAATACAACGGTTGCGATAGACAACTATATACTGTTAGATGCCCATAATATCACTTTAAGCGACACACACACGCCGAACAATTCTGTATTCGCTGCATTAATTAATTTGCCCATTTATGTAAATAAAAAAAATCTTAGTTTTTTTTGTTAAAAATAAAAATTCACGTCCATGTATTCAGCTCGATTTAATTATGGCAATAATAAGAGCTATTGAAAGGCAATTCCATACATATATAATCGACATCGCGAGTCGCAAGATTGAAAATGGAGTGCAAGAGATCGAAAATAAACAAATCATCATCGCCGCCCGCACATCGACATTTCTCAAGGAAGTAACCAAAATTAACCATCTCGGCACATGTCAATTGAACTCTTTTCAATGATCGATCAATCAGATCAATAAATCAATAAGTAGTTTGTTATCAATGTTTTCACCATATTCCTCGAAAAGATTAATGGCGTGGTTCGCATTCTTTTTCGACGAGTTTCGATTATTTGCTTAAAAACGTTAATGACATGTGATTCTATACGAAATATCCGCTTTATGTAAGTCGGACCGTCGGTATTCGGAACTATTAGTTTAGTTTAGAAACACAAGTCTTTAAATATGGCCCGTTTCGAAAAACTTCAAGTTGATAAACCCATAGTCATGCTTAATAACATGAATTATAAGCTGTAGTGATTTCGTTGTTAAAGATATTTGATAAATTCACTATTCACAGTGCCTTTTACTAAAGAACTATTTCACATCTATTACTTAAATCAACTTTTAAGTTTCAATTTTAAATCATATAGAATAATAATGTTCGCTTGTTGATGAGTGAATATAACGTCACAAGGCCTGTGGGTTTTAGAATTTTTGCACTGATATAGTTTTCATATGGCCACTAGAATTCTGTCTTTCTTTTCATTGATCTACTATCATTGTTTTGGATTATCTGTAAAAAAAAAATCGGAAATTGTCAGTTCGTCATTCTTTAAACGGTCCATTTGAATAAATTCTTCAAAACCATGGACTATGTAATTGCAATAAGGTCAATGAAACTCTTTAGTGAATATAAAAGTTATATATTTATCTGATAAACGTTTGAACATATAAATAAGTACTGTATATTGCATTTCTAAGACGTTTGTATGCATTTCTTCACGATTAAGTGTCAGATGTTACCTGCATTGGTGAACATATGCCCTACCGTCCATTCACCTAATTTAATACGTTCATTTTAACGAAATTTGTTAGAAAGCATATGCAATGGAAATATGATGAAATATTAATGGTTCAGCACCCATATAACAAAATGTTGTATAACTTTACAACAACAACATGTATAAGCTCTAAAGTATACACTTGCTTATGAGAAATATAAAAAATACAAAATAACACAAGTGAAATGGATTGCAAGAACTATTAATACAATAGGTAATTATATAAGTTAACAAAGAATTTACTGCTTGGTAACATAAATAGTATCGTTTTAACTTTGATATTAATTATCTTCATCAAATTCTGAGAATTAACATATCAAAATTGTTTAACGTTGGAAATATGTTTTCCTTATATCTGTATCCTAATATACCATAATTCCTGTATAAAAGACATATTGATAAAACTGGTATTTTCTACCACATATAGATTACAAAATCTACATTTGCTGTCACCTGAGTTAAATTGTGGTATGGACTTCGTTCTTTTTCTTATCTATGTGATGATGGCTAATATATAACAATTATTATGCATGGTACTAACATATTGTCCGATGGACCACAAACAATGTTCAAGTCAAATTTGTTTTACAGAAAATTGTTCCACAATACTATTTTTGACAATACACTACTTCAATGAAGGCGTCACTACAATCCAGGCACCATGCAGTATGCAGGGTATGTTTTCCCTGTATGTAATGCTTTCCTCTTCGACAATTCACAACTTGTTTGGTGTTTTCACCAACACCTGAAATAAAACATAGTTATTTGTTTACATATAGATTCCGGTCACGAAAATTAATGCACAAACGATAAATTAATCAACATATATTTAACAGGGTTTTATGATATGACAACTCGTGCCAGATCCTATATATATATGTGTGTGAGATAATGTTGAAGTCTAAAAGGTCAGTCCGCGCATGAGCATGCATAATGTGTGAACCTGGAGCGTGTTCCAGCACATTCATTATTAACATTTGATTTTTAATTATATCTACAATTTCCAGATAAATAGTTTTTACAGACATTTGCCCACTTGGTGTGGTATTTGATATGTGCATAGGTGGGGATGGGGCAGGGAACCGGAGTACCCGGACAAAACTCCACATTTCCAGTATGGTGACCATCAACCAAATTCACATGCGCCAGGAAAGGGGATTCAACCCAGGCTGCATAGATGAGAAGCGCGTTTACCGACCACTTAACTAACCGGACAGCCGGATATTGGTATTTTGATTTGCACACATGATTAAGTTAAACCGATACGAGTCTAACAATGGTCTTTTGGATATTTAGTACTGGAGTTTACATTTAGTTTACAGCCTTGCGAATAAAAACAGAGGTATGAGGTTAACCAGTGTACACTAGTTTTACATTAAAGTATATAAATTAGAGAGCATATTGTGGATTCGAATTTGTAAGAAATTATGGTAACTTTATTGTAAATCAAAGATTATATAACTTAATGATTTAATTTATTTTAGGAAAATAACTAATACATGTTAAATTTCTCCCAAAGCCTCGGGCATGCTTTAAAAAGAATCGTCAAAAGTATCATACAGAAAACCCATCTTTCATGGGAAAAAGTAGGTCACATGCTGACCGTGTATGTCAGTAGCTTTTAATGTTAGGACAGTAATGTTAAATGACCTATTGGATGTAAAACGATGTCGTAAACCACCGTTTATCAAACCATTATCCTGTTTTACGCATAAAAATAATGTCACTCTTTTAAATAAATTTGTTGTGATAATGAGTAGTAAATGTGTATTGGACTCGAGCTACTCCTTTGCCCAATATTTATTAACTGATCCTGTGTCACACCGTATGGAGTCAGAAAGAAGACGTATGACTCATAATATACATATTACTTTTTTAATAAGCTCTGTTATCATACTTACGTTTTTAACTTCTGTATATTGCGACAATCCGTATTCTCCCCTGAAAAATACGGCCAATATGAGTTGTTGTTTTGGAACAGTTGTATTGCCATAATATGTATACGGCACTTAAGCCACACTGAAGTGAACATATTAGACATCTAAGAGATCACACTCCAAATTATTTTTTGGTCATATCCAACAATATTATTTGATCATTTTAAAGGGCACTATTTGATAATATCAACCGTACATTGATACTTTGATTATATTCAACAGCATAATGTGATCACATATAACGGCATTATGTGATCATAGTCAACAACATTATGTAATAATATTCAATAGCATTATTTGATAGTATTTAAAGGCACTACTTGATCATATACATTTTTAACAACATTATTTGTTTGTATTCAACAGCATTATGTACATATATTGAATAGGAGTATGTGATCATAGTGAACACCCTTATGTGATCATATTTGATACCATTATGTAATCTTATTCAACATCATTATTTCAAAACACTTATCATTATTATTCGATGATATTCAACAGCATTATGTGAGCATATTCAACAGCATTATATGTTCATATTCAACAGCGTTATTTTATCTTAAAACACACTAAAACTCTCGTCTATTATTCTATTATTCTTAAGAGTGGACGGAACAAAGATCTACATGAAATGATTTTTATTTAATAGTAAATACACCAGCACATAAACAACATAAAATTTATACAATTTATTTATTTGCAGATGTATCTTTGATGTTCATTTTGTCACACAAACCAAATATATAGGATTAAGGCACCGCCATAAAAGGATGCAATAATGTTTAACAATTACATTCGTAAAATACCTTCCTTGGCGCCACAAGGACATCTTGCTGTCAGTCTACTTACATTTCTCGGCCGATGCCCGACATTTTGTAACCTCCGAAAGGTGCCGCCACAGATATATAGTGATAGGCGTTGACCCTGGTAACGAGTTTTAAACATATATTATATGTGATTTGAAATATGAGTCGTTTTCTGAGAAAACTGAGCTTAATGCATGTTCGTAAAGTGTCGTCCCAGATTAGCCTGTGCAGTCAGCACAGGCTAATCAGGCACGACACTTTCGGCTTTTATGACATTTTTCGTTTAAATGAAGTCTTTTCTTAGCAAAACATCAATTTAGGCGGAAGGTGTCGTCCCTGATTAGCCTGTGCGGACTGCACAGGCTAATCTGGGACGACACTTTACGCACATGTGTTAAGCCCAGTTTTCTCAGAACGCGACTCAATATAAGTGCATTTATGAACTGGAAACCTCCAGAGACGTCGACAAAAGACTAACATATTTCCCGATATAGACTGCAGGATAACAGATGTAGTGAAACACTTAGCACCAAACAGGACAATTAATATAAACTCCTTTCATTAGTGTTTTATATTGTGAACACTCATAAATTTGTAATTAAAAAAAACTAATGGACTTAACATCATATCAGAAACAATAATACAAATAATATAACCTAATATATTGTGACAACTGAGTCAACTTAACAAAGAATATATACAAAATTGCATGGTTTGGTGTTGTTTTTTCACACAAAAGTTTTGATTTTGGGGTTGCTTTTTTTAAAAACACATTTATTATTAGTTGATTTTGTTAAAACAGACATTAATCGACGTTCGAGTCCATTTTTAATTTACGATTGAATGCAAAACTTACAATAGTTTGTATAACAAACTGTATTAGTGCGTTGAACTATTTAGAGAAGCAAGTAGATACAACGCCTAAACGTATATACCACAAAAAACGTATATACCACAGACAAAAACATCACTTACTCGAAACAATCCATATTGAGACAAAAATGTTGTTCAATTTAATCAAAATTAATTTTTAAAAAAATGTTGCTCACCAGACGGTTCCTGCCTCGACTCTGCTGGTGAAGGTGTTGGCGGTGTTAAGGTCGTTGGTGAAGCAAGCGGCCGCCAAACCGTAGTTCGTGTCATTGGCGCGTGCCACCACTTCGTCCATGTCCTTGAACTTGATTATCTGCTGCACGGGCCCGAAAATCTTAAAAAACGTCATGGTTTTGGTTACTTTCGTCTTTTCGCTTATTGCGTTACACATAAATAGTTTCGGGTTTTCAAAGTGTGTGTGGTGTTTATCAAAGGAATATGTTGATGCATCGAATGTGATCTCAGATTCTTACATTTAAGTATAGTTATATTTTATTTAAGTTGACAACATATATAGACAGGTATCGCTGTACACTTGTTTAAAAATACAAAATTGCAGAAAACGTCTCAAAACATTGTTTTGAAGTTGTATCCACGTATACCCTATATTGCGAAATACAATAGTTAATGCTGCGACCATACAATGAATACAACAGAACGGATTGAAACAAATTGCGTTCAAATTACATATGCAATACACACACAAAGAATCAGAAGCAAAGTCAAGCTAAACTCAATTTTCACCACCTTCCACCTCATCTGATAACTATTCATGTTGTTAGACAGCAAGTTCATTTTTGCTGTACCTCTTCTCTGGCGATGCGCATGTTGTCAGTGACCCCTGAGAAGACGGTGGGCTGGATGAAGTAGCCCTCAGAACCCAGCCTGGCCCCTCCACACTCCAGCTTGGCACCTTCCGCCTTGCCGCTCTCAATTAAAGACAGGATCTTCTCAAACTGCTCCTCACTTACCTTTTGGATATGAAAAACATACTTATGATCAATTTGGATTTGTAACACATACTTATGATCACGTTGGATATGATACACATACTTATGATCATTTTGTATATGTAACGCATACTTATGATCACGTTGGATAACACATACTTATGATCACTTTGGATATGAACACATACTTATGATCACTTTGGATATGAAACACATACTTATGATCAATTTGGATATGTAACACATACTTATGATCAATTTGGATATGTAACACATACTTATGATCACTTTGGATATGAAACACATACTTATGATCAATTTGGATATGTAACACATACTTATGATCAATTTGGATATGTAACACATACTTATGATCATTTTGGATATGAAACACATACTTATGATCAATTTGGATATGTAACACATACTTAAGATCAATTTGGATATGTAACGAATACTTATGATCACTTTGGATATGAAACACATACTTATGATCACTTTGGATATGAAACACATACTTATGATCAATTTGGATATGTAACACATACTTATGATCAATTTGGATATGAAACACATACCAATGATCACTTTGGATATGAAACACATACTTATGATCACTATGGATATGAAACACATACTAATGATCAATTTGGATATGTAACACATGCTTATGATCACTTTGGATATGAAACACATACTTATGATCACTTTGGATATGTAACACATACTTATGATCAATTTGGATATGTAACACATACTAATGATCACTTTGGATATGAAAACACATACTTATGATCACTTTGGATATGAAACACATACTAATGATCACTTTGGATATGAAAACACAAACGTATGATCGATTGGATATGAAAACACATACTAATGATCATTTTGGATATGAAAAAAACACATACCAATGATCAATTTTAATAAGAAACATATGCTTATGATCAATTTGGATATGAAACACATACTAATGATCAATTTTGATATGAAAACACATACATGTACTAATGCTCAATTTGGATATGAAACGCATACTAAATATTAAGTTGATACACTTGTAGAAGTGCTATTTGAAAGAAACGGAAGTGTACATGTTTATTTAAATTCATATTACTGTAATATTTCATTTGTGAATATTGACTCATGGCAACTTATTTTACGGGCTCTAAAACGAGGTTCCCAAAAGTATGCAATACAGCGACTTAAATAAAACAAAGGCTAGTTTTTTATATGACAGAATCAGACCAGACTATTCATACCTGCGGACCAGATTCGTTGTTGTTATCAAAAGGATCTCCGACTTTTTTCGCCTGCGCACGTGCCACGGCTCGCTTGACGAACTCGTCGTAAATGTCCTCGTGCACGTAGGTCCGCGAGCCTGCAGTGCACACCTGGCCCATGTTGTAGAACAACGCCTGGTGCGCGTATTCGACCACGTAGTCAACTGAAAGTATGCATTTCAATAATGTTTTAAATGCAATAGCCAGGAAAGTGAAAAACTCAATTTAAAAAAGATAACATAAATATATTTGAGCAAGGACACATGGTTTTTTACGTATGGTAATTAACCACGTCTCCTAATCAAGTATCATGTTTAACAATTATTGTACATATCTACCGTTATTTACAACCTAAATTCCTAATAAATAACGCTAAACATTGATAAAAATAACATGTTTTTGTATTAATCTCCTTTCTTATTTTTGCTCAAAGTTCTTTCCTGTGAAAATTAGCATTTTGATTTTCAAATATACTACAATTTTAGGAATTATACTTAATTCACTTTTGAAACTTTCTGGCAAGCCACGTTAAGAGATAAGATGAGGGCGTCCAACTCACGATTTGCGTCCTTGAAGATGACGACGGGACTCTTGCCCCCGAGCTCCAAGGTCACGCGTTTCAGATTGCTCTTGGCAGCAGCTGCCATGATTATCTGACCAACCTACAAAGTCAAGGTCGAATTATAAAATTACGAATTGAAGATTAACTACACATAGGGTGTAGCATATCGTTTAAACAATGAATTGACATATTATTTCTTTGAGTAGTGTACAACACAAAGTCCGCACTCTTTTAAATCAACTTCCATTCAGCTATTTTTTGCCAGTGGAGTCGCCGTGTTATCTTCATTGGAATTCACAATGGTTCATATCTTTGGTATTCTCAGATGGAACTTGATTTCAAGTTTGCAATATCGTCAATGGTATTGTAATTAAATACTACACTTATGAAGAACATTGCGCTGATATTAGTACAAAATTGAACAAAACTACACACCGATAATCATTCAAGATCGAAAAGGATTTTATTTATGAATTCAGCGATCACATTTAACCCATATGAATGGTAACCATCGCGAGGACTTATGCCATACCTCAGTGGAGCCAGTAAATGCAATCTTCCTCACATCCGGGTGTTCCGTTAGGGCGGCCCCAGCGGTGGGCCCGTAGCCCGGAACCACGTTCACCACACCAGGAGGGAAACCAGCCTAAAAATGTATTTAATTGGTCTAATAGTTAGTTAACAATATACCCAATTCCCCTAGGAACCAATCATAAAATGTACAGATTTCAAGGCATTGTGTGCCTTTCCTTCATTTCAGATTGTGTCTGATATTAATTAAAGGATAAATATTTCCTATGTCAAACATTTGATTAAAAAAAGTTTGTCATTTCAGTTCTATGAAAATCACACTCACTCAAAACAGGTTGTCTTCAGTATAATGTTGACAACAGAACAGAACGTTAATAAACGCACCCAAACGTTCATTTATTGATGTACACGAGGTCCCAAATGAAATGCACCAAACTGTTGCATATACACACTATGTCATAGAACACAAGAAAAATCATCAAGGCATGATTTGCGATTGCTAAATGGATTTCATAACAGAAAGAGTAGAGGTAATTCTTTTGAAATCGGCATTACTTTCGGCCACGGTGGAACACGCAATGATTTAGTTATACGTAACCTAATTAGTAACTCCTACCTCCTTGACTAGCGCCGCCATGTAGAGGGCGGTGAGCGGAGTCTGCTCCGCGGGCTTTACGACAACTGTATTACCACAGGCGAGGGCGGGGGCGATCTTCAATGTGAACATGTTGATGGGGAAGTTCCACTGAAAACATAGACACATATTGATAAATGAAGTGTTTCTTACTTAATTTTTAGATTATGATACATGTGCGTTAACTTAACACGGTCTCATTGTGTAAAGATTTTTTTCAATGACTATTATTATGAAGTAAGACATGTATAATTATTGCGATTGTTTGCTTTTAAAAAGAAATGATGATGATGTTGATGATGAAGAGGATAAGGAGAAGGATGATGATGATGATGATGATGATGATGATGATGATGATGATGATGATGATGATGATGATGATGATGATGATGATGATGATGAGAAGGAGGAGAGGGAGCAGAAGAAGGAGGGTGATGAGACAAAGGATGAAGACTTACAGGAATGATCTGACCGCAGATTCCGACGGGTTCATGTCTTGTGTAACACAAAAAGTCGCCGTCTGCAAGAGAAAGATGATGTTTCTGATTTATATTATCACTGATGTTTTCAACACCATTAAATGCAACAGATGCACATTAAACGATTGTGAAAACAGTTCATCATTTCAAAATTATGCAAAAAAGTTAAAAATATTAGTTGCTTCTCATTTTACGACTTACCAACAGGGATAGTTTTTCCCGTGATTTTGTCTGCCCAGCCGGCGAAGTAACGTAACTGCTTGATGGAGCCCCAAACGTCAACGTTGTATGACTCCTTGTACGGCTTGCCGTTATCTAACGTCTCCAGGCTCTGCATACATAATTTTGGGGTGGTTTCAAGAAAATGCTTAGCTGCTTTTTTTTTATTTTAGTGTAATTCAGTCTGCTTTTCTTTAGACTAGTATATTGTAATCTTTAAATCTTTGTTGGAATGTATGATAAGTTGCGAACTAGTATAAAATATTGGTAATTAATTTATTTTAATGTAAAAGCTAGTTTTTCACCGAGGAGGACATATCGGCATGGCAAAGGGCATTTAAACATTTAGCGCATCAGTGGCAGTTGGACAATATTAACAACTATAAACCTAGACTTTGTTAATTCTGTGTTATTGATGTATTTAAAAGAGCTCTATTAATACATTTTAAACGTTTACTTTTCCATATCTGTAATTGCACGCACATGCTATTTCAGTAAACTGTTAAAAGTTGCATAATAAATGCATATGCATCTAATTACACACATATCCATTAACATAGAACTCTAAATATGATTGTCCTTTTCAATTTTCGAACGACAATATTAAAAAAAAATTCTTTACGAGTAGACTATACTCTTTTTTACAAACACTCGTTTCTGTAACATAGATTCACTGTGCCACTTACTACTCTTAAACGTATTCGCCATCGTTGAGCGACACACGAATTTCAATAATCCCTGTTAATACGATAATGGCCGTCGGTTATTTGAATATTTTTTGTGATTTTCGCATAAAATTTTTATTCATTTATTTATGTTCTCAATTGTCCGCCAATGTTGAATAATGACGTATGCGGCACGTGTGCAAAGCTTGTAAATATCCAAACTATAGTCGCGAACCAATCGTAATAAACATTATCGTAATCATTGTTGACCTCATTCGATATTTAGTTAATAAGCAAACATAAATTTTAATTTTATTGTGTAATATAAAGGCAATTTTGGGAGGAAATTGTTTGTTTGGAGAAAATTTTATGACATAGCAGACATACGTTTGCTTGAAAAAGCCGATATTCGGCGGATCTCAAGAGGGGAAAATAGCAGCTTTAGTCACTGCCATGGTTTAAATCCACTACTAAATGCACGATTAGACGTATACGCATGTGGAGTAGTTAAAGCAGATTTGGAGCATCACGGACATCTGAGTTTGCTGACAACTAGGCTAACTCTAGGCTCTCTCAACACACACAGCAAAAAAGCGATGTAGAAATAACTAATGCACTGTGTGCATATAAATCGCCGAAATGTATGTATATATAACCAACCGATATAAAGATAATGTCTCTCTCACGTACGGCATGTAACTCAACGTGATATTAACGATATCTCTCTAAAGTAAGTGTAACTTATCGGGGACTATCTCTCATGTACAGTATATAATATAAATATATGTCTCAACACAATGTGTACAGGTGACGTGTATCTCTAGAACGCCGTGTTACTTACTACGATATAGACGATGTCTTTCACAAATAAAGTGTATAACTTGCCGCTATTTAGACGATGTCTTCCATATGAAATGTAAACCGGTAACTCGTAGCGATATAGACGATGTCTTTCATAAATAAAGTGACTAACTCGCCGCGATATAGTCGATTACTCTCAAAAATATAGCCTATAATTCGCTGCGATATAGACGATATCTCTCACAAATAAAGTGTATAACTCAACGAGATGTAGACGATGTCTTTAACAAGTAAAGTGTATAACTCACCGAGATGTAGACGATGTCTTTTACAAGTAAAATGTATAACTCACCGAGATGTAGACGATGTCTTTTACAAGTAAAGTGTATAAATCGCTGTGCTGTAGACGATAACTCTCACAAATAAAGTGTATAACTCACCGCGATGAAGACGATGTCTTTTACAAGTAAAGTGTATAACTCACCGAGATGTAGACGATGTCTTTTACAAGTAAAGTGTAAAAGTCGCTGTGCTGTAGACGAAACCTCTCACAAATAAATTGTATAACTCACCGCGATGAAGACGATGTCTTTTACAAGTTAAGTGTATAACTCACCGAGATGTAGACGATGTCTTTTACAAATAAAGTGTATAACTCGCTGTGATGTAGACGATAACTCTCACGCATAAAGTGTATAACTCACCGCGATGAAGACGATGTCTTTTACAAGTAAAGTGTATAACTCACCAAGATGTAGACGATGTCTTTTACAAGTAAAGTGTATAACTCGCTGTGATGTAGACGATGTCTTTTACAAGTAAAGTGTATAGCTCGCTGTGATGTAGACGATAACTCTCACACATAAAGTGTATAACTCACCGCAATGAAGACGATGTATTTTACAAGTAAAGTGTATAACTCACCGCAATGAAGACGATGTCTTATACAAGTAAAGTGTATAACTCGCTGTTATGTAGACGAGAACTCTCACACATAAAGTGTATAACTCACCACGATGAAGACGATGTCTTTTACAAGTAAAGTGCATAACTCACCGAGATGTAGACGATGTCTTTTACAAGTAAAGTGTATAACTCGCTGTGATGTAGACGATACCTCTAACAAATAAAGTGTATAACTCACCTTGAGATAGAAGATGTATGCTTCAAGTACAGCGTGTTACTCACCGCGATATAGACGATGTCTCTCTCAATGAGGTCGGCCAGTTTATTCAGGAGTAGTCCCCTTTTGCTTGCGTCCATGCTCCGCCAGGGGGAGCCAAACTGGAACGCCGCCTTGGCCGCCGCTACTGCCTTGTTTACATCCGCCTAGCGCGAAGGGGAAATACTAACTTAATTAATAGTGCAATAGAAGAGTTATGGAATTAAAAATGTGTTTTGTTTCTAACTTTAGTGGCTTTACAAAATCTTAAAGGATTATCAACAAACGGTTTACATAAAAAGGCGTAAACGTGTCGGTATTGGCGTTTGCATTACGGCCGTTAATCACCGGCGCCACCTTAATTTTGCTATGCATTGAAGAATGAGCAAATGCCTATGGAATAATGCAACATTGTATATTCATTGACGCGAAGCGTTTTTTAGAGCATAAAACAACGTGAACATGTTCAAAGCAATTGTTTAATCTCATTAGCGATTTAATTGGGCGGAAATTTACTCGTCAGACAGCCAAAATACAGATTATCGTCTAAAAACTTCACCATGCGAATTTTTTTTTATGTTTATGTACATTTGTGGAATAATAAATCTTCGCTGAATCGCATTTATTGCCCGATCAGTGAAATAATGCGAATTATTTTGAAACACGCATACAATCTACAACATCTGTAGAATTATGCTGGAAATTTCAAAACATACGGTCATTAGCGCCAACTCGGAAGTAGCATTGGCTCATATATCAATTCATCGGTAAAAGATGTGGCGCCCGTGATTAACGGCCGGGTAACGTGCTCGTTAAAAATGTCAAGGATATAAGTCATACTTGATTGATGGCAACATGTTTAACGGATGTTGTATTGTATGTTATAATATTCATTAAATGCATGTTAAAGATGATGATTGCGAGAATGAAATGTTGACATTGAACCCGAAAATACTCGCTTTGAAGTCGTTTGCTTCCCCAATCTACCAATCTAAGCTAGCACTTTATTTATGGTTTTAAAAGGAAGTAACGATAGGCGAGAGGATGTACTCTCACAATAAGAAGCACATCGTTTATTGTAGGGACTGGCATAGGGCAAGTTAACTATACTAAATTTAAAAACTTGTAAACTTTGACTTACAGTATGTGTTATTTTTAATCTACAATAATTATTCAGTTTGTCCGTCTAAATGATCTCATCGCATTCTGACGGATTTATTGGACTAGATTTACAACACATTAGGACAATAAGAAAGTTTTAGTCTTTCATATTTATTGCACACATATAGTAAACAAAAGTCAAGTGTGTGTCACAAATATTAATCGGGAGCAGTAGCGCGTTCGAGCGGTGATGAAAACCTATCGCAATAAAATGGTAAGCGTGATACGAAAATAGATGATGTGCCCAATGCGGTTATTGGTGCTCCAGACCGGCCTGCACATCCGATATAAAATCATGCAAGGTTTCGTGGTCTCATTAGCGGACACCGAAGCTCCTGAGCAGACTGCGCGGATGCACCGGCTAGTCTTGAGCTACGCTGACCGCATATGACATAATACCCGTTTTTGCATGGCGCCTTTTAATTGTAAACATATTTGATATGGTGCATGGTGGTGTTATGAATTATAATGAAAATGTTATGTCATTTTTCTTTCAAGAAAGTCTCTTCTTACCCATAATCCACTAAATGCAGAAAGAGTGGTCCGAGATAAGATAAGGCTAATCCGGTGACAGGGTGCAGAATCAACGGGGTTCACAGGGGTTTACACGTGGGTTGGGCAAAATGTAAACACACCGATAAGAACTTTATTTTTGCAAATATCTCAAGTTATTGAAATTCAATTGCAAAAATCTTTAGTGTATAAAAGACATTTTTTCTTGCATTTTGTGTCGATATCTTAAGATTTAAGAATATTCATTGAAAACGTCTGAAATAGGTGCCAACATTTCACGTTGCGTGCAGCATAGCCGTAAATATGAATGCGTAAAACATCGAATTTTTGTTCAAGAAGACAGGCTAATAAAATGAAGTCAAAACGAACTCAAATTTAATAAAACAATAGTTAAACGGCTCGCAACTCACCGTACATATTAAAATTAAGAACAAAATTAGTTATTATAATACACCACGTGACTTTCCCATGTCAAACTTACATAAACCCATCCTTGCAAACTATCACGCCACTGGAAGATTATATAAGATACCCCGCGCGATGCCAAAACAAATATTTTCCGAAAAATCCGCTAGTGCTAATAATCGGTAGGTGCTAAGTAAAATGTATACAAAAATGACTTATGAGGAACGCTTGATTTTTATGTAAAATGTTAACGTTAGCCTTATCCGTTATTTACATGTTTTCGATATAACAACAAACACATCATAGGCATCTTTCGGGGTATAGAAAATATTGCACCCTCGAAAAACCATGTCCATCTTTGGCCTCGGTAAAAATCACTCTCATCGGGATGCAATATAAACTTTACTTCTCTACTGACTTGTGTAACCTTTATAATAGCAAAGTTTTTACCTTTACATTCATCCCATAATATGATTATTTTTGACATTATGAAATAACGCATATTTAAAAATAACCATGTACAGTTAATCCAAATATATTTCTTTTCTATGACAACTTTTTGTTCAATGTAAATTATTTTATGTTTGGTCATGATACATGTATATTGATAGCATATAATTACTATATTACCTGCGTATAAAACATTTTACATACCTTATATTTCTATATGAATGTGTATAATTATGATGTTATTTGAACATGTATGCTATTGACTATAATTTTTTGCAGATTTAACCAATTTATGCCTAGCGTCTAGAAAAAATGCCTTGGCAAACAGTGCAGACCCAGATGAGACGCCGCATGATGCGGCGTCTCATCTGGGTCTGCGCTGTTTGCTTATTGGAACTAAACTAAAAGGTGGAAGAGTACCTTATCGCCTTCCTGTACGTCACATATCTTCAGCCCCGTGGTCGGGTTGATGGTGGGGAACGTCTTGCCGCTCTCAGAGTTTACCCACTCGTTGTTGATAAAGATCTAGAAAACGAACAAATACATTGCATACATTATATAGAAAAATTCCAACTCTAGACCCATTATCACGAGAGAAAATTTAATCAACAACCGTTAGTTTTATATCTAAGGCAACGACCGAATGCATATACAATACAGGACAGTGCACGCAGCACGACATATAACATAATAATGACACAAGCTGAGGTCATCCCCGTGGAACGTTTAATGGAAAGCATTGGAGGTTAAAATCAGTTGAATGGCCGATCAGTCAGCATCATAAGTATGAACTTTAAGTTCTATGAATTCCAATAAATATTACTTATGGTATCGTGTGTGCAAACACGATCACAATGCTATTTTCATCCTATTGATGATGACGATGCATGGTTATCCACGCGGCTGTCGTGATGTTGTTCTCAAAAAATGTACTTTCAAAATGTAAGCGCTTGATCAGTTATTATGTTAGGTTGAATTCTTTCATACGTCAACATATCACATGCTTTTTATGTGATACATGTTTAATTAAAACGTGATATTTAAGTGCTATTATTTTATACATTGTAGATAGATGCTAATATTATTATATCATGTGCATACACGTCTTCGTTTGCCCCTTACATTTATTTTTATACTATAATGATAAATATATGTACGTCTGTGAATGTGTATCTTATACAGCTGATATATACATCATCATACTTAGTCAATAGTTATGAAACCGCTATCAAAACTGACAAAGCGTTTCGTAACATGAATTACAGACATGCATTCTGTATCATTTACTGAATGGTGTGCGATTGACTACCAAACCTTAACGACATGGAAAATTGCACTTATAAATGTGTCCATACATGACCCCGACATAGATAACGCTGAGTTATCAATTATTATCTACAGCCGTGTAAATCGTCGGTAACATGTGTGATATCTAAAGACGGTGCAAGTACGATAAACAATAAATCTAGAACAGTTAGATATGGCAATTGGAATATGCATTTATATATTTTCGATACACCTGAAACATAGTGCACATGTACTGTATCTTAAGACAATAAAATACGAGGTTATTCAAAGACATTACTCGCATGCATGCATCCATATGTTTATAATTGACACGTGATTTACCGAAACTACTGTCCAACGTTCAGTAGGGACACAATCTGGAACACTTGTTTTCAGTTGAGACCTATCTTTTATACATATACACTTGCGTGCATGCACTGATCGCATGGAATGCTGGAACAGTAGTAGAGGTAACGCGTACTAAAATGCAGATCTTTTTATTTCAACAACTGACTTAGTTGATTTATGACCGTCTTCGCCAGATCTCGTTAGACTAGATGGTGAACGAAGAAGATCAATAATATAGCGTTAATGCTGTATATGATTATATAAAGTAGCATTTTAGAATTCTACTCAAAAGTATCAACTGCCAAGATTTGTGTTCAGAATCATCATTCGATATTCAAGCTAATCGGCACAGTGTAAGACAATGTTGAGACCAGTGCAGAACTACATCTCGGGACCCCGCGTTAAGGGTTGGTCCTCTTCAAGCTAAGTTTACCCGGACAACCACCCAACTTCTGTCCCTATAAGTTCGGTCCGGTTACATAAAAAGTAATCGTACTGACCTGTGTATATTTCACTTCAGGATTGCGGATGGGGGCTGGAATGCTCGCCATGGTAACTGAAGTGGTCAGTTACTCCATCAGTAATGAATGTGCCACATGAGATGCATGTTATATCCCAGATAACAAGTGGATCATAAACTCATTTTCAAATGTACGGAACTGCTACACACGTTTTTAACTATACATGGCTTCACTATACGAATGTAAGTTTTAAATGCATGTTTACACAACAGATTTGATATTTGAAACATAATATGATATAAATTGGTAAAAGTTTACGAAACACTAAATTAGTATTATTCTATAATACAATACAAGTTACAAACCTAAAGCAAAAACAGCAATGACTAAAACCAACGTACCTCGCAAGTTTAAACAAACACTCTCAACAGAAGCGAACACTGAGAGAGCGGCCTCTTGACTGATAACAAGTCGATATGAAGGCAGCTTTAGTGTACCGATAACAGTGTATTGCGAAGTTAATAAAGTCCTTCTACGCACGAGGCTACATTATGTGTATCCGGATTGTTTCACAG
Organism: Dreissena polymorpha; assembly: GCF_020536995.1. Taxonomy (NCBI): domain Eukaryota; kingdom Metazoa; phylum Mollusca; class Bivalvia; order Myida; family Dreissenidae; genus Dreissena; species Dreissena polymorpha. The sequence continues at coordinate 108,067,212 of NC_068360.1, forward strand.
CAGTTCCACCCTATTGGCGTTCTAGACACTCCGAAGTTTGGGCAAATTTTGAATAAACATGTAGGTTCAATCTACAGCTATTTAGTTGTTACTAAACGATTTTCAATTTCATTGTGGTCCTGTGGTGTGCGTGTGTGTGTGTGTGGGGGGGGGGGGCGGTGTACCCGGCCAAACGCCAATGCAAAATGGTGACCATCAACCAAACTTAAATTGCGCTCGGGAGCGGGGATTGAACCTGGTTGCCTAGGTGAGAAGCGCGTTTACAAGCCACTGCGGTAACCGGACAGATCACACACTTTAACAGGCGCGATCACGGTCTTGAATTAAGTGTGGGCCGCGGTACGTCAACTGAATTATTCTCTTATTCTCTATCGTATCAAATGAACGTAAATATTATTAAGTCTGAGCGCCGAAATTGCAAATCAATTAAAAAATAAGCATGGCTTCGTTTAGCTTTCAGACAAACCCTTTACGTGTAATAGAGCATGCTAAAAACGTATGCACATATTCGATTTAATAAATGTGAATTTATGTCGTAAGAGTTTTAGGTTTGGATTTTACACAATTGTACTTATTTAGGGGTGACCTAAGGCTAGCTTTGGAACCCGCTAATTATGAAACAGCCTTCGGAGTGTAAGTGCACACGCATTACTTTACCGATGTCCGTTTCGTCGAATTGTTCATTAGATAAAATTTAAGACGTCTTATAAAAAAGGTTAACATTTTGTACGTTCCCACGTATAATATCACTTAAGTCTACTCTGACAACGTTGTCAAATTAAGAAATTGCCTGCGGCGTGGGTTTTGTTCACTATCTTAAGTGTACCACTTGTTAGAGTCGCATACAATAGGCACTTGAATATTTACTACCCAAACATACATACTTGACCCAAATTAATTGAAACGCTAACTGACCACTATCGGTTTACATGTCGAATGCCTGAAGCGAAGCATGTGTGTTTTTCAAAGATAATGAGGTCCTTCCGCACATATGCCTGCATTCAAGGACCGGAATGTGCCCGGGCAGTCCTACCTAATTATCTTTAGACAATTTTTTATTATAACTGTAATTTCCAGTGTCATTTGGTGAACATTAATTCAAAGAAATATGGGAAATACGTCTAAGGGAAAGCGCCGATATTTGGCGGGTCTCAAAGAAGTAAAAAACATATGTAGATCTAGCACAGGAGTGAATAAAATTTGGTCGATTAAAATACTCTCTAAGACGTTTATGGAGTGGCTCAAGCACAGTCGGAACGTCAAAGATAGTTTTTTGTGTGAAATATATAGCACGGCCGTTAATTACGGGCGCCACCTCTTTTGGCGATGTATTAATAAATGAGCCAATGCTAGTTCCGAGCTGGCGCTAAGGACCGGATGTTTTGACAATTCTCGGATAATTCTTCAGTTTGAGTAGCTTTAATATGGGTTTTTTTTTTCAACATATTTCTAAATATTTAAAAAAAAATAATTCATCCACATATATACACAAACATACAATCACAACCCATTTGGAAACTTTAGGACCTTTATAAGTTGTGATATGTTGGAGTTTTTGAAAGCAAAGCGATGTATTTTGCCTGTGTGACAAGCGAAATTCCACCCAATTTATTTGCGAACGCAATCAAACGATTGCGTTCAACATATACGAGTTGCTGCATGTACATACACATTAGGTTCTTGCAGATCTAATAGATAATTTTGTATTTTTCCAAAAGAGACGGAGCCAATGCCAAGGAGGTGGAGCGAAGGACATGAGGTGGCGCCTATGCACGATATATGAATCATCACATGACTTACATTTTATAGATACTGTTTCTTTTTTAAAAAAATATTTTATTATTTGTCAACTTACTTAAACTTAACCCCGTATCTAAACAGAACATATACACATTCTATAAAAAAAGACAAGATTTAAATATGTAAATATATAAGTAATCAACACAATTAAGAAGTCAATAACCAGAAAAACATATTATACAATATAAATCAAAATATGTAATATTCAATAAATCCAATAATTAAATTCTCAATATTCTCAACATATTTTTTCTACGACAAATGTGTTTATACAAAACAAAATTCACCAGGTAATTAAAAGATGTTACTTCTGCTTTAAACGATGATATTACCCCCTAGTTCAATTGTTTAATTCACTAAAAGGCAAAGGTAAACGAATCTCAAATAGACTAACGTATGTGGTTTGATTCTACTAATATCTGCACAAAATTAGGATAGCTTTAATCGTTACCTTTTTGTTTATTATACTCAAGCTTCTTTCCAGTTGTATAGTATAGTTAATAACAGAAACCTTCATATTCTCTTTGCAACACACGTTTCTTCATAATTATGTAGACTACTGTTTCGATTATATTCCATAATGATGGACTTAAGAAAAAAATCGAATACTCAACCTGAAAAACGACACAAAAAGTGTATGGTAGGCACCGACAATTAAAATAGTTGAAAATGTGAATTGGCGCCACCTCCTGTCATTAGCGCCACCTCATTAGCATTGGCTCCATCTCTTTTGGGAAAGCGTCAAATAATCTATTAGATCGACAAGAAGCAAATGTTTTTGTGAATGGTACAATTTTTACATGTTTAAAGCAATGGTTTGATTTTTTTTTTGCGATTTCATTGGGTGGAAAATTGCTCGTCGTACTGGCAAAATGCATCGCTTTTCTGTTAAAATCTTCACCATGTCACAACTTATAAAGGTCATCACTTTTCCAAATTGGTTGTTATTATATGTTTCTGTACATGTGTGGATGAATACATCTTCGCTTAATCGCACTACATTGCCCAATTTGAATAATAATGCGAACTATTTTGAAAAAACACATATAAAACAAAGTCACTATGTAGAATTATCCGTGAACTTTCATAACATCCGTACCGCGCCATCTCGGATGTAGCATTGGCTCATTTATCGTTGCATCGCATACAAGAGGTGACGCCCGTGGTTAACGGCCGTGTATAGGCTATCCAGTTTGGTAAAAAGGCATTAAGCTGTTAACCAATAAAGGCACGTTGTGGCTTTTGCTTTTGAAAAGGTAAATGCCGCGAACAAATGCTTTATTTCATGCAATTGTCTCTGTCAAAGGCATGTGTAGTCTTTATGAACAAATAATTATAATATTTAATGTATCACTGGCCTTTACACCTTTATATGGCGAATCACAAGTAAATAATAATAAGTTCTACTTGCTTTGCTAGATGTCCATTAAAAATTAAAAGTCAGTTTCAACTGAATGTGCTGAAGCATTTACTTTGGATCCAAGTCTCATGGCCTAAAATGTTGGGGCACAAATTGCAACAAATGTAACCTTGTTGCAATATGATATAGCGTAAAATTCTAGGCGGTAAATGACGGCATGGTTTCACTTTCAACGTTTGTTTCAAAATTTAGAATACTTTATATATATAGTTTTTTGAGAGAAACGCTTGACGCATTCTCGACGTGTTCAATTTGACTTATCTTCAAACGCACAATACTTTACGTTAATGGTTGATTGTTCGGTTTACAAATTGAAAAACAAAACAACAACATCGGTGCCTATCTGAATGAAATTCTCGATCTCCTCGAGCGTTCTTCCCACAACGACATAGAGACTATGAGGGTTGGATTTGATGAACATTTAAGCTGTAACAATATTGATAAGTACGCGATTTAAGCATTCAATCCGCATTGCCATTGTGTGGCAACACATAGTTTAGAACTTGGAATGCGTATTGGGTCAGATATATATAACACCGTCAGAAAACCGTGTAGATATTGTTTTACATACTCAACACAACTTGAATTCATAGAGAGCTGTATATGCAGGTGATAATTTGCATTTTCGCGTTTATTATTGTTGGTTTATAGTTCACAAAGTTTCATATTAACAAAGCCACGTAGATTTCACCTACATATGTGTTAAACAGTTTAGCAGATATATAGGTGGCTGATCGATTTTTGTTGCGTTATGACGTACACAACATCATGAAATATGCTTTCTACTTAGCGCCAATTTTTTACTTGTTTTATGCGTTTAGAAAAGTATCTACATAATAAAATATACATCGTACCGACGAAGGACACGTGAAGGATTGTGTTTTAAGTGTACATAAATGCTAATACTAGTTAATAATTAAGTTATATTGGTAAAAGCTCACTGAACGATGAATGCACGTGATTCAACAAACACTCAGCAGCAAGATACATAACATAACATATTGATGCCAAATGGTGCTTCACATGCTTTTATTAAAAATCTCCCCGATTGCATCGCACATTTGGCTTTCTTCAATATCGGTCACGAAGCTAACATTGTCGGAACATGTCTAATTCACTGAAATTACTCTGTGCATTAAGTGGAGTGCGAATAAATTACATCTTAATATAATTTACAACTTCAATATACTGTATGTTAGACTTGCAATTTAGGCGCAATCCATCAGTTACCGATGTGGTTTCTCACGAATAGAAACCACAAAACAATGAAAACCATAAGTATGGTATACGACATTTAATTTTGTGCACTTCTATTTCTAACATCAGTTTGGCTAACAATATTACACTTTTTGATAGAACTAAACAGTATAATAATTGAAAGCTTTAGAAAGGTAAGAGGCTGCTTGAAGGGAGACGTTTTGATATACACATATATTTACGAATTCTTTTATATTTTAATATGACACTATGTTTTCCTCTGACTAGACAGCTGATGATATTGTTATTTGTTATTAGTATATTATTGAGTGTCCTTTCTCACGCCCAATAAGTTTAAGTAGACTGTATCGTATCGTCGGTATATTTACCCCTTGCTACAATTCTTTGCTATTAACACACTAGTTGTTAATGGCCAACATTCAGCAATATCACGTTACATCACATCAAACTTACTCTAAATTCGACTTAAAACAATGTTAGTGGACATTTTTAAAGTAAAGTTGGTTTGATCGTTTCGTCATTAGCCACTACCCTATGACCATTCATGTCCACCCATCTGACCCAACATCACATTGAAATGACTTTGATTAAATATGGGCTACGAAAACAATAAATGGACTATTACATGACCAGTTTTCAATCGGTCTGCCCTACTCTTCTTTTCTTAAAACCCCCTTTTGGATTATAATATGATAATAACTTAGTGGCCATTGCTACTTTACCCAAAGCTTAATCGAATTCTACCACTGGCCGGTGTCATATTTGTTTATCAGACAGGTTACACGGACATTTTAAAATTTTGTTCAAAGCACATCTAAAATATATGACATATCAACATCAAACTTTTTGGTGGGAAGCTCTAATTAGAAAATGTGAAGATACCAATATCTCTTGCTTCCAACATTGCACGTTCATTGCCATTTTTTTTATTTTCGTACTTAACTGTTGTCTTGGCTTTAGTCCTTCTGGCACGGTAGGTATTAAATTCACGACTGTGATTCTTCTTGTTCCGCACTTATATGTCTCTGTCAATAAAAAAAGATATATTTCATAGCTCACTGCACGTTCAGCATTACTGCAACTACCAACTTAAAACATTGCTGTGACGGCATCCCATTTTTCTCGCTTTACTATTGGACTGGTAACCGTCCAATAAAAGACGTATTGTCATGATATTAGCGTGTATTATACGATATATTTAACATGGCTTCGTTCATTTTCGCCCATCATACGACGTTGCCCGAAAACAGAACGAGAAAAAACGAGGACATCAATAAAATATTTGATTTCTTTAAGCCAACATATATCTATAACGGCGTAACACTAACCTATTACTGTGGTGGCGCAGTGGATCCATGCAAGGCTCGCTTACCGAATGTCATAGGTTCGAACTGATTCTTTTTTTCACAGCATATCTCTTGTTGTTGTTTGTAAATATTTCATGCATTATATCAAACTTATTTGACTCTTAAATACATATTATAAATTGTTGTATTGTATTTTTTAATTGATAGTAAATATAATAGCTGTTAAAGTTACAACATTACCCGTTGGCATTAACTATAATCTCAGTTTTATCGGTATATAATTATAAACTGTTAACACAATGTCGCAAATTGTCTAAGCGTTTTTACGCATAATTATACATGAAACCCGTGCAGTTTAAGTACAAATCAGTAAAGATTATGAACATCTTATTTAATCCCGTATCGAATTACACAACAATCATTTAGTGGCTTTTCGCAGTTAACGTTTACGGAATATGAATGATGGCCTAGTCTCACTATGTCTTACATAGTGTAAAATTACCACAATTATGGGTTAAATAATGGAGGGAACATGTAAAATGGGAATATTTAAAACTCAGCTGACTGACAGGATTGAGCCACCGTCTTTAAAGAGGATTGCCAAAATATAGATATATAATATACAGTATTCAATGACAAAACAAAAAATACGTGTTATAATTGATAGTTTTATTTAAAAAAGTCCTCCGTTTTCAATTTTGTTCACATTCAAAATCCTTAATTGCGTAGTAACGTATAAGTATTCGCTTCTAGAGGTTCCGGGTCCTTACCCAATGGCAGGCACTTTTTCTTTTACACTTTTCCTTTTTTTAATCATAATTATGAAAAACTATTCCAAATATAACAGTTTTGTTAAGAAATTCATTTTATGGCATTTTCATAACAAGGAAATCTGTTTACAAGTCCCCTTAAATTAAAATGTATATTGCTGTTTTCTTTTTTTAGATCTGTGTATATCTAGTAGATATGGCACACATAATATTGCATCTCATAAACGTGTCGAATAATGTGGGATATTGTCTTACACAATACACGCCTGTTTATTTTAGCAGAAATGTGGATGATATTGTAAAATAAGAATAATAATGTATAGTATTGTTATTTCAGGAGTTGTCACACATTCTTAACCACAGGTGCTTAGCGTGTGGCTATGATAATATTTAGTAAAATCATAATTTTTAATGAAAAATAATCAAATTATAACGAAAAATAAACTTTCTGAAAAAAAATCACTATCAAATATACATGTATATTCATAACAACGTATTCAACTCAAAATGAACCGAACATAGGGTGCATCGCTTTGAACAGCCATTACTTCGTCAATTGTGCAGCGATTTCCATGATCTCGGTCTTATTACACGAAGAAATGAATTTCCCTTCTGGAAATGTACATAACTTGATATTGTTTACAGTTGCTGGATCAAATGTTAAGAAATAACACGATACACATCTCGCGTGACCTACTCGTCAACGATCTAAGTCTTAAACGAATATATGTGCACGTTAGGTGTATGCTTTACACATAATAGTGAGCGCTTTTATCGCTCTTCTGATAAAAGGTTTGTTTTAGAGATGCTCTATGAGCAAGGCATTTACTATCAAAATTCCAAGTAGTTATAGTAACATAACATGTGACGCAGTATTAGTTTATACTGCTTGTAACACAGAAACGAAACTGTTGGTCATAGCGTTTACATATCGTGAGGGCTCGTATAAAACTAGTGAGCGACAAACACATGGTTTCTATCTTTCGATGCATTTTCCTCTGTCACAGACATGTGTAGTCTCTATGAACACATTCTTATAATAATTAAGGTATCACTAACCTGTACACCTTTATATGGCGATTCACAAATAAATAATAAATGTTTTGCTTTGTTAGAGGTCCCTTAACAATGCTAACTCAGTTTTAACTGGACTTATCTTCAACGCACAATGCTTTAAGTTAATTGTTAATTGTTCAGTTTACAAATTGAAAAAACAACAACATCGGTGCTCTTCATATGAACGTGAATGAATTTCTCGAGCTCCTCGAGCATTCGTCTCACAACAGCAAAGAAGCTATGGGGATAAAGATGAACATTTAAGCTTCAAAAATATTGATAAAGTCGCGGTTTCAGCATCCAATCCGCATTGCCATTGTGTGGCAACAAATTGTTTAGAACGGGGAATGTTTATCGGCTCAGATATATATAACACCGCCACAAAACCGTGTCGAGCCATGTTGATTTTGTTTGACAAGCCTAACACGAGTTGAATTTATATAGAGCTGTATTTGCAGGTGATAATTTGAGAACGGTCATGGCATTTTCGCGTATATTACTGTTGGTTTAGAATCAGCTATAGTCGTGAAGGCGTTCGCAGAGTTTCATATATACAAAGCCAAGCAGATCTCACAACCATCTATGTGTTAAACAGTTTAGCAGATACAACTGGCAGATCTATACATAGATGGTGACGTCACTACGTTATTGTTATTGAAAGATCGTTTGTTGACACATTGTCACGACGCTAACATTGGTCACGAAGCTAACATTGTCGGAACTTGTCTATTTCACTAAAATTACTCAGTGCGTTAAATGGAGTGCGAATGAATTACATCTTAATATAATTGACATCTGCAATATACTGTTCGTTACACTTTCAATATAGGCGCGATTCATCAGTTACCGATGAGGTATCACATGAATAGAAACCACAAAACAATGAAAGCCATAAGTATGGTATAAAATATTTAATTTTGCGCACTTCTATTTTTAACATCAGTTTGGCTAATAATATGTTGTTATTTGTAATTAGTGTATTGATTGTCCCTCCTTAAGCCCAAGACAGTTGAAGAAGACTGTATCGTCTGGTATATTTACCCCTTGCTACAATTCTTTGCTATTAATACACTAGTTGTTAATGGCCAACATTCAGCCATATCACGTTACATCACATCAAGCTTACTCTAAATTCGACTTAAAACAATTTTAGTGGACATTTTCAAAGGAAAGTTGATTTGATCGTTTCGTCATTAGCCATCAGCATATGGTCATTCCTGTCCACCCATCTGACCCAACATCACATTGAAATGACTTTGATTAAATATGGGCTTGACTTTGATTAAATATGGGCTACGAAAAAAAGGACTATTACATGATCAGTTTTCAATCCGTCTGTCCCACTCTTCTTGTCTTAATACCCTATTTTGGATTATTTTATGCTAATAACTTAGTGGCCATTGCTTCTTTACACAAAGCTTAATAGAATGCTACCACTAGTCGATGCCATATTTGTTTATCAGACATGTTACATGTTACGGCAGGCGGGGCCTCACAGAAATTGTAAAATGTTGTTCAAAGCACATCTAAAATATATAAGATATCAACATCAAACTTCTTTGGCGTGAAGCTCTGATTAGACAATGTAAAGATACCAATATCTCTTGCTTCCAACATGGCACGTTTTATTATTTTCGTACTTAACTGTTGTCTTGGCTTAAGTCCTTCACTGCACGTCCAGCATTACTTCAACTACCAACTTAAAACATTGCTGTGACGGAATCCCATTGTTCTCGCTTTAATATTGGACTGCTAGCCGTCCAATAAAAGACGTATTTTCATGATAGCGTGTATTATACGACATATTTAACACGACTTTCGTTCATTTTCGGCCATCATTTGACGTTGCCCGAAAACAAAACGAGAAAAAACGAGGACATCAATAAAACATTTGCTTTCTTTAAGCAAAATATATCTACAACGGCGTAACACTAACCTATTACTGTGGTGGCGCAGTGGATCCATGTGGGGCTCGCTTACCGAATGTCATAGGTTCGAACTGATTCTTTTTGTTTCACAGCATATCTCTTGTTGTTGTTTGTAAATATTTCATGTATTTTATCAAACTTATTTGACTCTCAAATACATATTATACATTCAGAGGGGGTAATCACGTGACAAACAAGATGGCGACGTCCATGCCGAGGCAGGTATTTTTCGTCGTTTTATACCCTTGATTACTTGTATTATTATTTTTTATTCCGCTCACTTTCCAGCCATATTAGGAAGAAAGTTACTGGCTATAATTTCATAGTAATATTCGCTCTATAACTCAACTTTACTCGGTGCGAAATTTCTTAGCGGGATGACCTAATTAGGGCTCCACTTAGAAAATGTGCGGGGAGTAAAGTCGAGATATAAAGCGAATTAAAATACGAAATTAACGCTAATCACCTTTTTACTGATATGGCTGGAAAGTGAGCGTCACTTAAAAAATAAACAAAAGTAATAAAGGGTATAAAACGGCGAAAAATAACTGTCTCGGTATGGACGTCGCCATCTTGACTATCACGTGATTACCCCCCTCTGACATTGTGTTATTGTATTTTTTAATTGATTTATATAAATAATAGCTAATAAAAGTTACAAAATTATCCGTTGGCATTAACTTAAAATCTCAGTTTGATCGGTATATAAACTGTTAACACGATGTCGAAAATTGTCTAAGCGATTTTTGACAGACAGACAGACAGACAGACAGACAGACAGACAGACAGACAGACAGACAGACAGACAGACAGACAGACAGACAGACAGACAGACAGACAGACAGACAGACAGACAGACAGACAGACAGACAGACAGACAGACAGACAGACAGACAGACAGACAGACAGACAGACAGACAGACAGACAGACAGACAGACAGACAGACAGACAGACAGACAGACAGACAGACAGACAGACAGACAGACAGACAGACAGACAGACAGACAGACAGACAGACAGACAGACAGACGGTTTATTCAGACTTATACATAAGTACATCGTCTTCATATTCAAACACACAAGGCTGACCAGATATCAACTGTTTGGAGAGCCAGAAGAGGAACGAACGAACTTGTAAATGATTTAAAAAAATGTTAATAAGGACTATTCTAGCTTGTGTCGATAGCAGTATTTTGGTTCCTTGACAAAAATCTTGTAAGATAAACCACAGTCAGGCGCTTAGCTGTGCGTAGGCAATGTAGGCACGTGCCTGCACATTATGAAAATAGAACAAATAAAATGCCCGCAAATGCAAAAAAAAATTGAAGGCTATGGGGATACGCAAAGAGAAAGCAAACATCAACTTGTTTGGACATTAAACGTGTTCAATGCGTTCATATTCAAAACTAAGAAAGCAAGCGTAGCCTTTTGACTCTAGTCAAATGCACCCAAATTAAGAATAGATAGCGCATTCTTAATAGTTATATGTAACCTCTCAAGCGTTTATGGTTTGATACCATTAAAAAAAATATATTGTTAAAGCCGTCTGATCTAGTGACTGAGAGTTTACATAGCGGTAAACAAAGTTTGTTACTGTGGCGCGAGTATTTTAAACCAATTAATTCCTGTAATATTCCACACTCATATCCAGATAAATGTTGTTCGGTTGAAACGTCACGGTGCCTAACCAATAGGTATAATACTGGAAACATTTGTGAGTTTCCAGCTAACACCTAAAACGGCAGCGGATCATATCAGTGAATATTGACTGTTTTGAGGTAAGTGTCTTCTTTTATTTTCAATATCCTCTTTTTTAAGTTAACATTTTTCACCAAACCAATATTCTACGGAACAACTTAGACATTTAATCAGTAAATTGTATACTCGTGCTCAGTAACAAAAACGTCAATTTGCAGTGGGAACCTACAATGCCCAAAAGATTAGGCACAAAACCTGTGCAAACGAAAGTAAAATGCAGATATTGGTCCATATAAACAATGAATTTCAAACTTCTGAGCTAGTTTCCTGACGAAAAAGGCCGCATAATTCTTGTGAAATCATTGACATGATGAGAGACGGTTTAGTTTGTAGAAAAACAAGTATTTTATATGTCGATTGCTGGCACCGGATAATGCATGAAGTAGGCACCGGATAATAGCCGAGACTAATGCATTTAAGTACATGTATAGCACGTTTAAAGAATGTATTGGATTCTGCTGATATGGTAATCATTAAAAGAATTTCTTGATTTTATATTGTTATACTGTTACTTCTCGTCCCTCAGACCACTGTCTTAACGCATGAAAAATGTCTTTACACTACACTGAAAAAGGTTATTAAAACTAGACATTTAAGGTTACACATGATAAAGGTTCTTAAAAAATCTGATGTAGAACGCGTGCTATTGTTGAACGACCGATTCAGCAATAATATTTATAAGATATAAGAACCCGTTGATTGTTTTAATATAGCATTTATAAACACGATTCGATAACAGTTTGAAAAAGAAAGTTTTAAGACCAGTTCAGCAGTGTTAATTGTAAAATATGATTGTTGTCGTATTATTAGTCTTGTTTAACCATTTTGTTTTACTTTTGTGTGATTATAATTATAATTGATTATTATATTTAATATTAGGTGAAATAAGTTGTGTGTAACCTATGGTTTAGATTAAGAGATACTTCCCCAATCGTGATACTTCCCTTGTTTACAATTGCGCTCTTCAAATGCACACATAGTTAGGTATTTGTCGTGTTTGGATTAATTCATTATCAACATTTAGAGCTAGTATATCTTTTATTTGTACACGATGTATGTTTAACATACAAAAGTTTTCATTTCATAATTCACTCATTACTGTATTCTTTTTGTTTCAGACTTCAGTGCCCTAACATCTGACTTTGAAGTTCGTGATAAAATATGGAAAGTATAGTCTCAGTTGATACGTTAATTCAATGGACTTAGGGCTACTGTTCGATATTTCTTGGATTGGATATAGCAGTGGATTGAGTAATTGTACAAGTTCTGAGTATCATTAACTTTTAACTTTATTGGAACAATGTATCCTGCTTTGATTAACTGCTATGCCCATGGCATGTGTAAAGTAACCACGGTGGAAAAGTGTGCCAGTTGATAGGCTCAATCCCATGACGTCGGAACACTAGCACATGTCAATTGCTATAATTATGATAATTTATAACAGAATGTCACGACAGACCGATGTTTTTTCGGGTTTGAAACTGCAGAGACTGAAGAGAAGCAGGAGAGTTGTGTGTTTTTATCTGTAACTGTTCCCCCTAGTAATGCAGACAAATATAATGTTGAGTCTGGGGTGGATAATTTATTGTTTTAGGTGGACTGAAACAATCATGAAGATGAAAAAGCCACCGAGCAACCATTAGATAGCTGTTTACATTTAGAATGTTCAGTTGAAATTGTTGTCAACAATAATAATTATATGAGTGCAAAGTATGAGACAACAAATATCGGACAAGAACTGGCTACAAACGATATTTAGTAAGCCACATATTTGTACTATTTGTTTAAGCTTGTAAAAACATTTTTGCATCAAAATATAAGTTTTTTTTATAGATACCAAAAACATAATTCTTATTCCTGTTGTGTATTGTTATTGTCTATAGGTTTTGTTGAAGTCTGTCAAGGCCAATGTTACTGAAATTATAGAGATTTACCGGTAGTTTAATAATGATTGAGTATGTGCACGTGGGTAGACCGCATCATTTATCACTCTTATGAAAATAGTGAAGCTGTGCCGACAGTGTTATACAGTGTACTACTTATTGGAATCCTGTATTTGTCGAGTTCCATAATTATTTTCTTAATACTGTTAGTAGACAGTGTTCATATCAATTAAAAATAAATATATGATATCCCTTATCTTGTCATGTTTACAATGTACAAAATTGGTACAATGTCATGACATCTTTTAATGTTAAATGACATTATTTTAAAATTAATGTTATGAACTCTTAAATATTTTAATACAAGCGTATTCATTTCTCTATATATTTAATTAATTTTAGAAAATATTTGAAACAAAGATTTGATTTGATTAAAGAGTTTCACTACGTGGCAAAAGCCTATGATTTGAGGTAAAGTTTAACATTATTGAATTTGATTTGTACAAAACATGTTGAAATTTTGAAGTTATACGTTTAAAACTTGTATGTCTATTACTTTAAAAGACACATTCTTGAAGTGTTTTTAAAGTAATTAACTTTTTGTAAAAACCATGCAAGCATGAATGAACTAAAACATTGTACTGAATAAAATTGTTTATTACAGTGGCAAACATAGTTCTGTCTATTCCGTGTTGAACAGTTTGGTCTCCTAATGTGGTAGTTGTAGGTTCGAACACTGACTCAACCTAATTATGTTAGCTTCAATGTCTCTTTTTAGGTTGACAGAATAAAATGTACACTATCCTATTGTCCTGCAATGTTATGCCAAGACAATGGTTGGCGGCAGAATCTTCGATTCATCACATTTGTGGTTGCAGCGTATTGGCGAACAGCCCTTTGCGACTACATGCGGTTTACTTATATCGGACCGTTTAGATTTTCGTTGCCGCTTTCTGCGCTTCGATGGAGAGTCAAATACATGATTTCCATCTCCTAAGAATCAAAGTAAAATGTAAATAAATCTAGCGGTTAATTGGAATTTAAATATACGACAGATGGTACTAGTGAAATGACATTGCATGTGTGCTTTAATGTCTATTGTGCAATACCTGGAAGTTAAGATCATAGCTTTCCTTTCAAGAAATAATATGCGTAACAAATATCTGCGTTTAATGATTACGGTACGTTTTTTTTGTCTTCCACAATCTAGAAACCTATATACGCATGCCGTTATGAATATCTTTCAGTTACAAGCACATGGAAATTGCAGCCATACCGGTAGTTCAAAATTCGTCACCAACTTCAAGTTCTATATTAAACGTTTAACATACGATGTGAACATGTTGTTTATAAAACATGCTGAAAAGCACGTAATAATCTGTACATGTATCAATCGATTTCGTGTATTATCCAGTGTGGTTTTTCAGGAATTTATCCGGTGCCAGTATATTGTGGTTTTGTGTGTTATCCGATGCCCGTTAAATCAATATGCGACCCTTTTTAAACGCAAATACTCACGTTTTTCAAGTTGCCAGTAATTTCCTACATTTTCATTATAATTCTGAATGATTATAACAACAATGTTAAGTAGTAGTATTATATGTTTTTTTCTCTCCAGTTACAAAAAAGCAAGTATTTTAAACTATTTCATGACTATGAGGTAGGTATGACTCATTTGTTTTCGTTCGTTTTGATAAAATAATTTATTTTCATAATGAATTTTGAAATCGACCAGTTACTGAAACACCATAATGTTCCGTGAGCCATAGTATTTGGCATTCTAATGCGGTTTTGTGGCCAATTTCACTTCCAATACTAGGCGCATCCTGCATTTTACCTTGTTTATTTTCCGATATGATCCGTTGCCGTTTCGCGTATTATCCGGGAAAGTACACATGTTTCAAGTAGTATCCCTATTGGTTAGGCACCGTGAACGTTGTCAGACCGTTGTCGAATCCTTTTCCATCGAGGGTACAGTCTGTCACAGATAAAGACATATCAGCCGTAATCAAATGCTATGCAGCGAACCTCCAGTATGAACGTCAACAGCTGGACCGAGGGGTCAATCGATGGAAGGTCCAATAGAGTCTTTTGAATGCAGACAAACGGCCCAAAACCCTGCTTGAGGCACTGAACGCTTGTGGAATCGGTTACTCTCTTATTCAGCTGATACTCACATAATTGCTTACCATGCCTGCAACATCAGCATCACGCGAGCGGTCATTAAGCTCTATGAAGCGTAAGACATACAGTTACTCTACCATGGGCGAGGATCGCCTTACATTGCTTGCAGTGCTCTACATCCGCCGGGAAAGTGTTGAGGACATTGAAAAAGTGTTCAACACTTTTGCCTCTACCGAGAGTCGGAACATGCAGTTCCTCTAAACAAACTTCAGCTTTGCAAGTGAATAACCATCTGTTGCCAAAACTGTATGTATGTTAATAATGTTTTTAACGAAACGAATAGTTTATGTTTAAAAACTATAATGAGAAAAATCGCGTTTGCGCCCACTACTAGCCTTTTTTCCTGAGGGGGTGTCCTCGGACCACCTAAAATATGTCTGCTCATCATTGGAGGGCTCGCTACCCCCCTGACAGTGCAAAGTTATTATGTTGCATTTTGTAAAGTCCAACTTGTTTCGTAACCAGATACTTTGACCTTAGTTGTTAAATTTGATATTCAGAATTGTGGACGTATAAAATGTTTTTTTTTATGATTTAAAGTAAAAATTGTTATTGATCAACGAAAATTATCAAAAAATAACAGAACAAAAAGTGTTATTGATCAACGAAAATTATCAAAAATTAACAGAACAAAAAGGTTAACACGTTCTTCGATGTTGCTTAATATTGCATTAACAATGCGGCCGCTTATGTGGGTTTGTTCTTCGCACTTAAGACACTAATTACAATTAAAAAGGGTTCCTTGGAAGTTATTGTGCCTAAAGTTCGCATTACGGTAAAAAAAATCAACTCATTATATTATAGGGATAATACACGTTTTCGAGGGCATGATCATCTGCGGGCGCTCGAAAAATCCGTTCCTGCCCGAGTGCGCAGCAGGAACGGATTTTTCGAGCGCCCGCAGATGATCATGACCGAGAAAATGTGTATTTTCGCTATTATTGCATAAACAAATCACACATACCAAAATAATGTTAAATAACATTGAAAACAATATATTTTGTTCATTCGACATCGACAAAATGATTCGATTATTTTAATACAGTTCATGGTTGTGTTTTACATATGCCTCACTCGGTCATCATCCGAAATGACGAGGCTTTACCTTCGGATAGGCAGTTTTCGATTTAAAATGTGTTTAAACAGTGGATTAATGCCAAGTTGAAATGCAGCCGCGCAAAGTTAGAAATGAGGCATTATTTTGGAATTTACAGCAGGAACGTTGAAGGTCCATAAACACTTACATTTACAGCATAGTCTTTTGAAAGTGTTGGGTAAAATACCTTAACTTCATTGACGTTGCCAATAAAATAAAGCTGTTGTCAAGAGAGTGCAGATGGTATAACTTGAAAAGTGGATTTAAATAGTTATAATCCCTGCATGCATGAGGAAATTGGTGCTTATTCAGTTCCCCATTTATGCTTGAAAAGTCGTCGAAGGCTGGAGAAGGGAAGTAACTGCGCGTGGACCAGATTATGGATATGAAAAACACATAACCGGGCTTGAACGGCACGTGAATCGCATTGTTAATGCACGATTTCTCCCGTTCAAGCCCTCCTTCTGCCAAGTTTCTGCACCCCGACAGAGGGCATTATAGATAGAGTTTATGCAATAATAATAGTTGATGTTTAATTATACATGTTGATAGTGAATTCAATACAGGAGATTTGTTTAATACGGTCTGAACAAACAACCCCATTTTATTGTATTCAATTCTTGACAGCGAATCTTCAAATGCTTAGGATTAAATTGGAAGTACTATAAACGATATTGATCGATAAGGAAAGACAATCGTTAAAGTAAAAATGGAACTGACTTTGAAAAAAATCGTTGTAAAACAGTTTGTTATGTATTGACTGGATAGACAAGATACACATTTAGCACATTGCTGTGGATTATTGAATTGAAACAAATCAACGAAGTAGTCACGTTGTAAGAAACCATAACTACCAGCCTAAGGGACGAAACTGTTATCTTTAATTGTTTAATCGGTATTAGAAATGTAGCCCTTAAACTGCATATACATTTACAGGAAATAAGTACTGAGTTCTTCATGAACAATTATCAACTTTAACGAAATATGATTTATGCGTTTTGTTATCGCTAATCGTAAAAAAATGATTTTATATAACCACTTGTGAATAAAAATTATATCATTCAATTTTTTATGCATATTGTACTGTATAGGTAAATGACTTGACAAGTCTCTTGTTAACACGAAATACTAACTTGAGGGCGGTGAATATTGTATTTCAGTTTTTAAATACTACTAGGATTATGTCCCCTCACCTGCTCTCTCACTCAAGGGGGAAAACTTCTCCGATCTTGAAGACATCAATTTGATAATATTAATCGCGGTTTATTCGTTTTAGCAATAGGTTACAAATCCCCAAGTCAAGGAAATAGGATTTGATAATTTTACAGGGCACATATCACCTGGTGTGTTTTACTGTTGTGTTGGTTATTTTGTCTGTTGTATACGTTTACTTTTAAATTGGGTACCTTCTTAACATAGTAATTGTACAAATCATGTCAATAATAGGGTGTTTGAATGTAATTGAAACTTTATTTTTCATTTCATCTTACCCCAAATCGGTAATATTGTAATGCCCGTCCATATGGTGGCCGTTGGACGGTGCCAACACCACAAACACATGAACCCTTAAGGAAAACAACAAAACAACAACCCATACATATTCGTTTCAAGAAGTTTTATTCAAGAAAATATCTGAGTCATTTCGTTAACGTAGCTTTTCTTCATCATCAAATCTGTATATTCAATTACTTTTTTCTACACTTTTCTCTTTGAGCGACCGAAAGTTAATTGATGCTCCGACATTTCGGCCCTGTTCATACTAGTTCTATGATGACGTCAGTCACACTTCTCAAAGAAAGGCGCCATGAATAAAATGATAATATCGCAAAATGTCATGGCAATATTATGTATAGCAATAATCTTGTATGTTATTTGTATAAGCCATATTTAACCAAGTTTACTTGACTCGTTGACAATATTTGATGTAAAAATCTGAAGCAAATATGACTTTCATGCCACCGGCAACTAGGTTTCTATATTAACAACCTTAAGTAATGTGTGTAAGATGTTTTGCTGTATTTTTCGGAAAGAAATGTTGAACAAGTAAACATTTTTAGAGTACCAGCGAAGCTGGTGTTGGTTACAAGTCGGTTGAATTTTTTATAGAAGAGTTACCCAAAATGTACGCGCTTAAGAGTGCGGCTGTGATCAAACTTTTGGTAAAAATTATATATATTAAGTGCAGAGACACAATTATACACAGCATTGATAAAAAACCATATTTAATAATATTTTCTTGAGGAATGACTCTTGTTTGCCAAAATAAAAGGCATGAGTGACTTTTAAGCCGTTTAATACATGTGTCTTTGCTTCCTATCCAATGGAATAATTGTGTTTTTGTGTTGTTGTTGGGTTTTTTTCTGAAAAAAAACACACATGTTTACCGAGTATTTTTCAAGTTTTGATTAACAGTATGTGTAAGATATGTGATGTCCACAAAATTTATCTGCCATTGGCAACGCGTTATGACTGAGATATTTGGATTAGGGTTTAAATTAATGTGTCATTCAATCGCGACCAAAGTCGCCTACTCTGTGTATAACATTAAAATGTTTAATATCATGGATAATATATATTATTTAACTCTGTGCAATTTAATTAAAAAGACAATATTAAGTTAGAGATTTGCATATTTAAGTATATATTAAATTCATTACAATTGGAAACAAGATATTCACGATTTCATTGGGCTCATTCCGGTTTCTTCATTTGGAAGTCAGGTGGACGCTGGGATCAATCGTTACACTCTTATTGATAGTTCTTGTAAAGATTATTCTGAACATAAAATGTTGCAGTACTACAAAATGCAAATATTTTTGTAATATTTGTTTTCCATTTATGCAATATTTTGCTTAACTTTATGGCCAACCCCCTTTTCAAGAATGTATATGCATTCTTAATTTAATTAACCAAGTATTGGTGCAAGTATTGTTACACAAATTGTAATTGTAATTCCACATAAGCTTTGAATTTCCATTGCCATACCCAGGAATACGGATGGTTTCTATTAAATGTTTCGACCAATGCTATGTATAACATTTCTTAAGCGAATAGGTGGAGATAAATTCCGCCTTGATCCCTAGAAGTCTTCAACATTTACAGGACATCGTAAGATGCATATGTCTTCTTACATTACTGGTTACGATATAATAATCGATCCATACGAACTATTTTTACTATTCATGTTGCTAATGTTCTGTTAAGTTTGATAAGTTACATCTATTGCAAACATCAATATGTGTCTATAGTAACGCATGTATATTAAAGTGACCTCGACAACTTGCAAGTAACAATAAAACATTTTGTGTTGCGATAATACATTGTATCTGCCAATATGTATTGTACATGTGCATGTCATCACTGGAATGCTAAGAAAATATAGTACAACATCGTAATCCATTTAAATCACTTCACACCAGTATCTTACGTACTGTAGTATGTACACTGTATTTGAATAAATGTTTGCATGTTCTCTTAAACAAACATAACGAATAAAACGCTTGTTTTGTCTTGCCATTTCATGAAGTAGGAAGTTGTTATTTTCATTTTCTTTGACCGACGATGTGTGAAAACAAATACGCAATACTATAATAATACAAACAATAATATAAAAACGTGACCTAAGGATGTAAAGGGCAAACTATGTAAATTACAACAATGTCCACTTCAGTGTATTGTTTAAACATGCACATGCTTTATTATTTTCTATGTGAGTTTATGGAATTGTTTTGATGGATAATATCCATATGCCTTAAAATAGATTTCAGTCACTGTTAAATGTAGCAAAACACGTGTACAGACTAATCCTTATTAAATTCCGTATATTATAAATATCAAAATGTTGAAGAGCTCAATTAAAAAAAAGATGACATTATAGTTATTGGTGGCCCAACTTAGTTCATCGAGAATGTCATCTGAAGGCTCAAAATACCAGAATGCGATTTGCCAAACAACTGCTAAAACATGTAGAAAAATCATCTCGCTTTGGCATGATGAATGTATTCCAGTATACTAATATTACTTTTGGAAATAAAGTAACACCCATGTATGATTTATGTTGAATCACGTTTAATTCCGATCAGCAGCATCTGATGAGGATTTTAGTACGGACTTATTTTGAGTAATTCGCGATTGAGCATTTCTGATAAAACATATTTGAATTCAATCAATCGGTTTCTGACAATAATATGCTTTTTGTACTTGATAACGAACGATATAACTGTTGAATGGGAAAAACATGCAGCTGTCTTCTCTTTAAAAAAAGTCTAGTGCTGAGTTTCGTTCAGTAGATAAAAATTCACTTTTGTATCATAATGGTCAGATCTTTATAATCATCAACATAATTCTCCTCCTCAACCTCATCATCATCATAATCATCATCATAATTATCATCATCGTCATCATCACCATCATCATCATCAGCAGCAGCAGCATTATCATCAGCAGCAGTCTTATCATTGTAATTGTGTGAAGAAAAGGGTGTGTTATAAATACATTGTCATACGTTTGTAAGTAAAGTATAATGATGTATGAATACAATTAAAATGCTTAAAAAACTCCTGTATTTGAGGCTCCTTTTTTCGAAAACTCCTTTCCATTCAACCTCTAGTGGAGTACACACGATAAAGATTCGGAATAAAGAAGCTCAAGAATTTATTTCGTTCACAGCAAAATACAATTTTATAAATAAACATTTGTGCACACAATCTGCCATAATCGTATTTACAGACATAACTAATCAACTACATATACTAGGTATTGAATATGAAAAGGGAAGGTCTCAAAACTTGCGTTTGTGCTCATACAATGTACGCTTCAAAGTTACTTATTTTTTGTTTGAAAACATTGTCAAACATACAGCCAGATTTATGGGCACCAATGAAAGCTTTGCATAGATTCTCGCACACTACGCATTATCGAACAATTATTTAAAAAAATAGTATTCATTATATTTGGCAGGCATTTGTCTCTAAGTCACGGCAATCACAAGTGAACTGGACCGTCCGTTTGATTTCGACGAACGTTACATCAGTATTACCACCAGTGTCAGCAACGACATCAGTCCAGATGCAACGATGGTTACAGCAGCAGCTGAAAACAACATAAACATTGTGGTCATATTTACATTTATCAATTTACCATAAACGGTTACTTAAAATACCTCGTCTTTGTTTTATGTATTATGTACGCGTGTATCTTCTATAGTGCATTTATTTGTGTGCCACTCTTTGTCAGTTTGTTCCTTGCCATAAAAAAACCGCATTGTATAATAAGGTTTCTTTTCTGGCAGTGCAGCTGAATTACTTTATGTGTATTTAGTATGTTTATGTTATTATAAAATAGAATATTTTCAATATCTGAATCATTTTTCCGACTCTTAATGAACAACTATTGGATGTAATTTATAGATATAATTCCAACAAGATATATTCGAAACTCCAGTTTCAACAAGATATATTAAAAACGCTAGTGTCAACATAAGCACTTGTTGTCGGTGGTAGCTGTGTAGCCGGCCGTGCACTCGCATTTCGTGTTTGAAGTACCCGTGCATGTTGCTGGACTGATGCATTTGTCAGTGTTACCAGTGCATACTCCGGTAACCCCTAAAACATGAACAATATATTCATAAAACAGTCCATATATAAAGCCATGCTCAAAATTCTTATAAAACACGATACATGTTTAAGGTAGTTAATGTTGTTGGTTTTTATAAAAAATATTTTTTAATTTTATTATTAATAAATCCAGCGTTAAACAACATATGCTGTATCTAGTATTTTATTTTCTATCTTTATATTTAATACTACGTTAATGGTGATGAAAACGATGCAGACATAAAGATAATAATATTTACTACGATTATTTGGGTGAAGTTTTTTTATAGATATTTTTATCCGATTATGATGTATCATGATGTGGTTTGTGTTGTAGTTAATTAAAACAACAATTGATCGTGGCTTGCTATATATTAGCGACAAAAAACACTTCTTACCAATCTTGCACACAGCCGCTGCCAGTGTTGTGTCACAAACAGCAGTGGTGATTGTTGCTGTGTCGCACCCAGCAGAAGCGCTACACGACTTTCCAAGGTATGAAAATTAAAAATACGTTACAACTTCTTTTGGAGTTTATATATGGAAATATAAATAATGGTAATTAGCAACGTAGTGCAGCAATAAAATGGGAAGCTAGTCCATCAATAAATTGGGAAGATTAACATGAGATCTTATAGTACATACTTGCTTTGCAGATCTTATTTGTATTATCTGCAGTATAGTCCGTGCCACACGAACACGTAGTGCCGGTTCCAGTGCATCCCGCGCCGTTGACACATTTGTCAGTGTTGCCAGTACACGTCGCGCCTTCGCCTGAAAGTCATACATACCGCGTGGGAATTTAAGTTATAATAATTATGTAGTTACAATACGAAACTACATTCGCACCATCAGGAGACTATGTTCAGCAAATATAAGAAATACCTAGCTTGCATAATGGAGAAGCGACAGTAGTGTCACATATCGTCCCAGCTACACTTGTAGTATCGCAATCTGCGGTTGCAGCACATTTGGCACCCAGAGCAGCTGGAATGTATGATTGGTACCAATTAGTAAATATTATGTAAAGTAATTACGAAATGTCGTACCGTTATAAAGGTAAAACAAGTTTTGGTGTAACATGAAGCATGTTATACCAATATATTAGATCATGCAAATGCTTACCTCCAGCCGCACTAACGTTATTGATGTACTGCAATAATAAAATGCAAGCAATGTCACCCGTCACGACAGTAAGTTGGTTCTGGAATGTATTAATAAATCAATTTAAGACTTAATCATCAAGTTGACATAAGTAACAATATTAACAATTAGCATCATGATATGAATAATTTCACTCCTGGGGGCTTTAATAAATCTGTCTTACATATTCTCCTAAATTATTCTTTTATATCATTCTGTTGAATTTATCCCTTGTTTCCTTATTATAAAACAATGTCCAGTTTTACACCAACAATAAGTTTAGCACCGTGTGGCTTAACCATGTAAAAAACGTCAGGAAGCCCCATATTTAAAGAATCAAATCGTATCGCCTAAATCGATTTTAAGTTAAATGATTAGGTTGTCATTCAGTTATTTTCTCCAGAGAATTACCCAAAAGCATGAAATAATACAAGCATGTAAATCGATAGTATCGGCCCTCTTAATAATAAATCTAAATATTTGAAGTGAAAATATTTTAAAACACACATGTTGTTTATGCCAATTTATTGTTTAATGTGTATTGTTGGACAACGAAAACTGCATACAAATAAAAATATACTTGCTTTTAAAAATAACGGCACATGAAACCTTTTATAAACGTACTAACAAATCATAAACAAACTAACATCATGCAGTAAACATGACCAACTCTCCATTGAAAACCGGAAATCATGAAAATGATCCTCGTAATTGTCATAAAAAAACAGTAAATAAATTAAAACAAAACAAAGTTACATGTACTGCACTTCTTGAGTGTTTTTTTTTTCAAGTCGATTCGTTAAACGCAAGTTACAATGAGGAGGGCTGATACTGTGAGAATGCGGGATATAAGAATTCAATATAATCAAGTAAAGTTTTTTATTCGTTCAGTTTACAAAGGCATTTAATACATGATACATTCAAAATATGTAAATTGCAACCATTCAGTGAGCATATATACATGCATTTTTTATTTATTTGTTTTGTGAGGAAAGACGCTCCTTTAAACCGTTTTGCATGGACCGTTTGGGTGTGGTAATCACGGTTTTATTGTGCGTGCGTGTTATGTATGTTTGTTTCGTTTCTAGTATATTTTTGAGTCTCACGTTATCGCAAATCGTACCTTGCCACGAATAAATGACCATATGCTATAATAAGGCTTCTCTCACGACCAAGCACGTTTGCACCAAGATTCCCGGTCCCAATGCCTGGTGAGTTTGATCAGCATCCCATTAGATACATAGAGTTACATTGCTTCAATACGAAGATCCAAAGTCGAACAAATGCTTTTTATTTTATTTGTCCTCTCAATATTAACAAAACATATGAATATGACCGAGGAATGTTATATACATTAATTAACAATCTGTTTATCATTTTTTGTTTTCTTCGCTGACATTTTACGAGCAAGTTTACGCATATGACGACACGTTTACTTGTACTTTTTGTAGAACCAATATTGTGTCGTATAAACGACTATATACATATTGTGTACATGAAGCAGTTTTTTGCTAAACAGAATATTATTATATTCAATTAAATTAAAATTGTTTGTTTTCTGGTGTTTTACATGTTTTTCCTTTGCTTCGTTTAATTTTGCATCTTAAGTAGAAACGGTTGTTGTAGTGCTATTTATCTTGCTTCATATAAAGATTTACTATGATGAATTGTGACAAAACATAACTTAAAAACAACATTCGAAATCAAATGTAAAAGAATACAAGTCTCTTTTGAGATAAAACAAGAAATTATTGTTCTCATAATACTTCATCCTTGCAAAAAAACGCATTTTAATAGTTTTTCATTGTCACCGTTTTTAAACCGTTATATATCTAGATTGTCATTTGCATGTAATCACCATATATATGAATAGGATGAAATCGATGAGCAGAAATTTGAAAAGATTGTGGCTTGTGTCTATATTAAATAAGAATTAAGTCACATGTGTTCGAAAAAACTTCATTTGTATTTTCGCTTTAAAATATGACAATTTCGATGTTGTTTGGTTGAATCTCTTTCAGGAAAATATTACGTGTATTAATTATTTATCTCATTTACATTTGCGCGTGATAACATTCATATTATCAAAATCTATATTTGAAATACAATAAAGGTTAGATTGCTTTTAATTTCCATCGCTTAGCGTTGTATACATAAATAACTTGGTACTTATTATTATCTTTGCTCTTCATTGTTGAGTCTTAAGAGTTGAAATTAATAATAATATTCGTGGTCTCGTGGATGATTTATAAGTTAAAGTGATATTATGGGCATCTAACAGTTTATAGGTGTCTATCGCAACCGTTGTTTATTTTTGGTGTTTTCACTTCATATACACTTATATTTGTTAATGCAGCATCAACATACTAACACAATATCCCGGAAAGAGAAAAATAATGCATTTGAATATCAATGGGTTTGTACTAAAAACATAACTGCACCTAAATGTCTTTGAGCGCGCATGAAGAGATTGTAACAATAGAGACGCGACAATTGTTATATTGAATGCTGCCCGTGTGGTAAACTAAGGAGGAACACAGATCTATAGATCAAAGGTTATCGTCTTTTCTATTTAAATGTAATAATCTGAGAACAGCACGCACAATACGCTAACCATCGTTTTGATCCGTTGATATTATCGCGTTTATTCAGACATTGGAACGATATTTATCAGTAAGCATGTGCACTAGCTTATGTTACAATAATGGGTTTGCACTGCTTCTGTCAATTGGCAAGTCAATAAAACTGTTGTCCCTGCAATATTCACCTTACGATACGTATATAAATGTGAACATGCTATTTAAAAAAATAATATTAGTATGTGTTTTCTTAAGTGGGTTGATATTGCCATTGGATAAAGCATGATAATGCATTTCATTGGCTAGATGGCGTGATATTTATACGGCATGATCATGCATGAAATGGGTTACACAGTACACTCTCTCGGCGATTTTGGTACGTTCTTGCACGCCATTGAACTTGATTTCAAATTAGATACAAGTAAAAAGGTATATGTTAAGCATATTAACTTTGCAAGCTTTATGGGATTAAAACAGGAATACTTACGGTAATGCATGTAGGTCGAGGATATGCGTTATCCCCAATTCGTCAATACAAACTTTTATCTTGGCATAACTAATATTGACATACGAAATATGTTTTATAGTAAAGGTTTATGTTTAAAACAAAAAATAAATGTTTAAGAAAAAGAAAGATTCGATTGTGCAGTAAGCAACTAATAGTTACGTGTGATTCTAGGCATATATATTCAATTTTCAAGTTTGCTTACCCATACATTGCACCGTATTTCCAAAGTAAAAATATGTGGAAAGTATTGTTAAGATTTGGTGAGAACTTCATTAGTTAAGTTAGCTAAAACGGCGAATTTGCATTTTTGTTTTATATGAACAAAGGACAATAGCTCTGAAATGCTTTTTGCGATTTGTCTGGTTATCGCATGTGGCATTCAATGTCGGTTGGCACACATTTGCAGAAAGTTTGGAGAAGATTCGATATAAACGGTATGAGTGAGTGGGCGGAAACGACATATTTCGCATTTTTTTATAAACAAATAGTAATAACTCTAAAATCACTGATACTTATTGGCTGGTTTTGAATTCTACCTCAATTATATTTCAACATATTTGTAGAAGATTATATTAAAAGTGTTCGGTTATTACACTTGGCCTCAATCTTAGGCCAGCAAATTTTGCAAGAAAGTTTGATGAAGATTGTAACGCATATATTTTCTTCTTTGTTTTACCGAAATTACATTGCTGCCATTGGACTATAATATGACATGCAATCTATTTTTATTTAATATTAGTTCGTTTAGGTTTTGTTTGATATGGACGACTATCATAATGTTGTATTATTCAAAACACCCAAACAAGTATATAAGTGACAAGTGGCATTCATAATACAGACAATTATAAGATTCTGGAAACAAATTAATATGCCTGAAACGATCATACATTACTTAATATGAAAACTAATATCACTGATTTATCGTGAAATTGTTGTCTATTACGGGGGACAATTTACATTTAAGTTTTAACTGAAGATTTTTGTTCATTTAAATGTCCTGTATATCCAGTTTGCATACGGCGTGAGGAAATAAAATGATAATGTTTATACGTTAATCGTTAAATCAAACGACTTAATAAAAATGTTAATCAGTCGTTTATTGTTTGGTACGTATCTTTTGTGCGTACTCAAGCCTTTAGATTCTTCCCATTATGACATGAACGACAGAACAAAACGCATGAAATATTAGGTGTGTGCAATTCATTGACCCCAAAGATTTTTGAATATTTAACGAAACGTTTTGTTACAGTAGTTATGTAACAAAGCCCAGACAGATTCAATATAAACCACGTATCGAACGCTTGTCGATTTTAAATGTTTATAACGTGTGAGTATTGTGTTGCGTTTAAATACTACATGAAACACTCGATGATGTTGTTGAATGTGGTGTTTCCTGGGATTTATTTATCATAGTGAAATGTCATTAAGTTGATTATTAACTGTACTGAATGCAGACGATGGCTTTTGTTGTTGTTGCTTTTTAGTGAGACAATATTACATAACATTATAAAATACACTGTAGACATTGTTAAACTCCAGAAATATTTTTTGGAAGGAAATTCATGCTAACATTTGCTAAACGTTAAGTTTGGGCAATTGCCAATATTTTTTTAATAAAGTATAATACATACAAATAGCAATAAACATAACATTATCAAAGCTTGGGTAGCCGACTTGGAACGATCGCTTAGCATTGGGGTTTACATCGGGGCATACGCATGACGAACCTCGTAGTTATTCCAAAATAAATCACTAAACCCAAGATCGAGGCCATTAAATTACAATTATTATTTTTCAGAAGCATTAACTGAGCCGCTTTCGATGGGCAGTGAGCTGTAAACAGCAATCATCAAAACGCATTCAAACAGGTGCGTGAAGTTGGAACTAACATCGGAAATCGACATTTGACATTCGAATATCGAGCTGGGACGAATGACGAGCCAGCTCTGACATCGACTTTCGGCACAAACCCCGAATATCGAGCTTGGGCGAATATCAAGCCAGCTCTGACATCGACTTTCGGCAAAAGTCCCGAATATCGAGCTGGGCCAAATGTAGAGCCAGCTCTGACATCGAGATTGGGCAAAAGTCCCGAATATCGAGCTGGGCCAAATGTCGAGCCAGCTCTGACATCGACATTCGGCAAAAGTTCCGGATATCGAGCTGGGGCGAATGCCGAACAAGCTCTGACATCGAAATTCGGCAAAAGTCCCGAATATCGAGCTGGTGCGAATGTCGAGCCAGCTCTGACATCGACATTCGGCAAAAGTCCCGAATATCGAGCTGGTGCGAATGTCGAGCCAGCTCTGACATCGACATTCGGCAAAAGTCCCGAATATCGAGCTGAAGCGAATGTCGAGCCAGCTCTGACATCGACATTCGGCAAAAGTTCCGAATATCGAGCTGGGGCGAATGTCGAACAAGCTCTGACATCGACATTCGGCAAAATTCCCGAATATCGAGCTGGGACGAATTCCGAGCCAGCTCTGATAACGACACTCGGCACTTATCCCGAATATCGAGCTGGAGCGAAGGTCGAGTCAGCTCTAACATCGACATTTTAATTTATAAAACCTTATTTTAATTTGAAATATTTAACAATATGTAAACGTGAATTTATATACGATAAAAATATATACCATTTAAATTGTATTAGGGAATTTTGTTTAGTATGAACAAATTTAGGAAGGTTAAACAACTCGCGCGTTACTTCATCAGTCTACATCACTCTTCATTCCAACATATTTTGCATGTACGCTTGTAATAGTGTATACTAGATACATACAGAACGATTGTTGTGTCAGCACTTATTTAACATCAAAACAAAACAAATATTCATGAGTTGACAATGCTTCACACACGGGCACATATATCTTCAGACAGGTCATTTAATATCCAGATCACATGTTCAGGAAACTGTTTTGTTGGAGCCTAAATATTTTGCTTCAACATGAGCTTCTTTTTTATTTAAGCATCAATATATAAATATAAAACATTATACTTAAAACAGTTTAAAATACGTAAAACTCTGCCGTTATGCAACAGATGCAACATTTCTGCTCATACCAAAGTAATTTTTTGTAAACCATACACATCCTTAATACTACTTGTGCGTCTACGGTACACTATGTGTTCAAAAATGTTTCTTGTACATAGGCAATAAAACAGTTGTGATCAGATTCAGTTCAACTTAATACACACTGAAAGGCTCTTATGTTTTACTAAAATTCAAATCTATCGAAATGGTCAAATACAATCCAGATAACACAATCTATTCTTATGAAGCATCAAGGTTAGATACCACGAATTCCAATTCCCAAAGTGTCCCACTATAAAACGGCAATGATTCGATGCAGTTTTTTCGAGCATTTCCGTTATTTCAGATGATGTAAGTCTAGTATCAGTTTGAAGATAATTATGTCATATATCGCAAATTGCAATGAAAACGATATGTCATATTACTTGAATACAGGCATAACGAGGCATAGAATTTTATAAATAAACATGAAAACAAAAGCTGACGATGATAAATGGTCTAAATTTTAGAATAGAAAGGTAACTCTTTAGTGATATGCACTACTTTCGACTGGACCACATTCGCATCAGCTTCATATTTGGGAATAGTGCCGAATGTCGATGTCAGAGCTGGCTCGATATTCGTCCCAGCTCGATATTCGGAGTTTTATCCGAATGTCGATGTCAGAGCTGGCTCGACATTCGCCTCAACTCGTTATTCAGGACTTTTGCCGAATGTCGATGTCAGGGCTGGCTCGACATTCGCCCCAGCTCGATATTCGAAACTAGTGTCGAATGTCGTATCAGAGCTGGCTCGACATACGCCCAAGCTCGATATTCGGGACTTTTGTCGAATGTTAATGTCAGAGCTGGCTCGATATTCACCCCAGCTCGATATTCGGGACTTATTCAGAGTGTCGATGTTAGAGTTTGCTCGACATTCGCCCAAGCTCGATATTCGAAACTTTTTCCGCATTGCGATGTAAGAGCTTGTTCGTCATTTGCCCAAGCTCGATATTCGGGACTAGTACCGAATATCGATGTCAGAGCTGACTTGACATACGCCCCAGCTCGATATTCGGGACTTTGGCGGAATGTCGTTGTCAGAGATTGTTCGACATTTGCCCCTGCTCGATAATCGGGACTTTTGCAAAATGTCGATATCGGAGCTGACTACACATTCGCCCCAGCTCGATATTCGGGACAAGTGCCGAATATAGATGTCAGAGCTGGCTCGACATTCGATCCAGCTCGATATTCTGGACTAGTGCCGAATGTCTATGTCAGAGCTGGCTTGACATTCGTCCCAGCTCGATATTCGGGACTTTTGCCAAATGTCGATGTCAGAGCTGGCTCGACATTCGTCCCAGCTCGGTATTCGGGACTTTTGCCGAATGTCGATGTCAGAACTGGCTCGACATTCGTCTCTGCTCGATATTCAGGACTTTACCGAATGTCGATGTCAGAGCTGGCTCGACACATGTCCCAGCTAGATATTCGGGTCTTTTGCCGAATGTCAATGTCAGAGCTGGCTCGACATTCGTCCTAGCTCGATATTCGGGACCTTTACAGAAAAACGATGTCAGAGCTGGCGAGACATTCGCCCCAGCTCGATATTCGGAACTTTTACCGAATGTCGATGTCAGAGCTGGCTAGACATTCGCCCCAGCTCGATATTTGGGACAAGTTTCAAATGTCGATGTCAGAGCTGGCTCAACATTCGTCCTAGATCGATATTCGGGGCTTTTGCCGAATGTCAATGTCAGAGCTGGCTCGACATTCGCCCCAGCTCGATATTCGGGACTTTTGCCGAATGTGGATGTCGGAGCTGGCTCGACATTCGCCCTGCTCGATATTCGGGACTTTTGCCAAATGTCGATGTCAGAGCTGGCTCGATATTCGTTCCAGCTCGATATTCGGGAATTTTGCCGAATTTCGATGTCACAGCTGGCTCGACATTCGTCCCAGCTCGATATGCGGGACTTTTACCGAATGTCGATGTCAGAGCTGGCTCGACATATGTCCCACCTCGATATTCGGGACTTTTCCGAATGTTGATGTCATAGCTGGCTCGACACTCGCCCCAGCTCGATATTCGACTTTTGCCGAATGTCGATGTCAGAGCTGTCTCGACATTCGCCCAAGCTCGATATTCGGGACTAGTGCTGAATGCCGGTGTCAGAGCTGACTCGACATTCGCCCCAGCTGGATATTCGGTACTTTTTCCGAATGTCGATGTCAGAGATGGCTCGACATTGCCCCATCTCGATATATGGGACTTTTGCTGAATGTCGATGTCACAGCTGGCTCGACATTCGCCCCTTATCGATATTTGCGACTTTTGCCAAATGTCGATGTCAGAGCTGGCTCGTCATTTGACCAAGCTCGATATTCGAGACTTTTGCCGAGTGTCGATGACAGAGCTGGCTCGACATTTGCATCATCTCGATATTTGGGTCTTGTGCCGAATGTCGATGTCAGAGCTGACTCGACATTCGTCCCAGCTCGATATTCGGGACTGTTGTCGAATGTCGATATCAGAGCTGCCTCGATATTCGCCCCATCTTGATATTCGGGACTTTTGCCGAGTTTTGATGTCAGAGCTGGCTCGACATTCACCCCAGCTCGATATTCGGGACTTTTGCCGAATTTCGATGTCAGAGCTTGTTCGACATTCGTCCCAGCTCGGTATTCGGGTCTTTTGCCGAATGTCGATGTCAGAACTGGCTCGACATTTGTCTCTGCTTGATATTCAGGACTTTGCCGAATGTCGATGTCAGAGCTGGCTCGACATTCGCCCCAGCTCGATATTCAGGACTTTTGCCGAATGACGCTGTCAGAGCTGGCTCCACATTCGTCCCAGCTCGATATTCGGGACCTTTACCGAATGTCGATGTCAGAGCTGGCTCGACATTCGCCCCTGCTCGATATTCAGGACTTTTGCCGAATGTCGATGTCAGAGCTGGCTCGACATTCAACCCAGCTCGATATTCGGGACTAGTTTCAAATGTCGATGTCAGAGCTGGCTCAACATTCGTCCCAAATCGATATTCGGAATTTTGACAAATGTCGATGTCAGAGATGGCTCGACATTCGCCCCAGCTCGATATTTGGGACTAGTTTCAAATGTCAATGTCAAAGCTGGCTCAACATTCGTCCCAGATCGGTATTCGGGGCTTTTGCCGAATGTCAATGTCAGAGCTTGCTCGACATTCGCCCCAGCTCGATATTCGGGACTTTTGCCAAAAGTCGATGTCAGAGCTGGCTCGACATTCGCCCCAGCTCGATGTTCGGGACTAGTTTCAAATGTCCATGTCAGAGCTGGCTCAACATTCGTCCCAGCTCAATATTCGGGACTTTTGCCGAATGTCGATGTCAGAGCTGTCTCGACATTCGTCCCAGCTCGATATTCGGGACTTTTGCCGAATGTCGATGTCACAGCTGGCTCGACATTCGTCCCAGCTCGATATGCGGGACTTTTACCGAATGTCGATGTCAGAGCTGGCTCGGCATTCGTCCCACATCGATATTCGGGACTTTTCCGAATGTTGATGTCATAGCTGGCTCGACATTTGCCCAGCTCGATATTCGGGACTTTTGCCGAATGTCGATGTCAGAGCTGGCTCGACATTCCCCTCAGCTCGATATTCGGGACTTTTGCCAAATTTGGATATCATTTCTGGCTCGACATTCGTCCCAGCTCGCTATTCGGGACTTTTGCCGAATGTCGATGTCAGAGCTGTCTCGACATTCGTTCCAGCTCGATATTCGGGACTTTTGCCGAATGTCGATGTCGCAGCTGGCTCGACAATTGTCCCACATCGATATTCGGGACTTTTCCGAATGTTGGTGTCATAGCTAGCTCGACATTTGCCCAGCTCGATATTCGGGACTTTTGCCGATGTCGAAGTCAGAGCTGTCTCGACATTCGCCTCAGCTCGATATTCGGGACTTTTGCCGAATGTGGATATCATTTCTGGCTCGACATTCGTCCCAGCTCGCTATTCGGGACTTTTGCCGAATGACGATGTCAGAGCTGTCTCGACATTCGTTCCAGCTCGATATTCGGGACTTTTGCCGAATGTCGATGTCACAGCTGGCTCGACATTCGTCCCAGCTAGATATGCGGGATTTTTACCGAATGTCGATGTCAGAGCTGGCTCGACATTCGTCCCACCTCGATATTCGGGACTTTTCCGAATGTTGATGGCATAGCTGGCTCGACACTCGCCCCAGCTCGATATTCGAGACTTTTGCCGAATGTCGATGTCAAAGCTGGCTCGACATTCGCCCAAGCTCGATATCCGGGAATTGTGCTGAATGCCGGTGTCAGAGCTGGCTCTACATTCGCCCCTGCTGGATATTCGGTTCTTTTGCCGAATGTCGATGTCATAGCTGGCGCGACATTGTCCCAGCTCGATATTCGGGACATTTGCCGAATGTCGATGTCACAGCTGGCTCGACATTCACCCCTCATCGATATTTGGGACATTTGCCAAATGTCGATGTCAGAGCTGGCTCGTCATTTGTCCAAGCTCGATATTCGGGTCTTGTGCCGAATGTCGATGTCAGAGCTGACTCGACATTTGTCCCAGCTCGATATTCGGGACTGTTGTCGAATGTCGATGTCAGAGCTGCCTCGATATTCGCCCCAACTCGATATTCGGGACTTTTGCCGAATTTCGATGTCAGAGCTTGTTCGACATTCGCCCCAGCTCGATATTCGGGACTTTGGCGAATATCGATGTCAGAGCTGGCTCGACATTCGTCCCAGCTCGGTATTCGGGACTTTTGCCGAATGTCGATGTCAGAACTGGCTTGACATTCGTCTCTGCTTAATATTCAGGACTTTGCCGAATGTCGATGTCAGAGCTGGCTCGACATTCGCCCCAGCTCGATATTCGGGACTTTTGCCGAATGACGATGTCAGAGCTGGCTCCACATTCGTCCCAGCTCGATATTCGGGACCTTTACCGAATGTCGATGTCAGAGCTGGCTCGACATTCGCCCCTGCTCGATATTCAGGACTTTTGCCGAATGTCGATGTCAGAGCTGGCTCGACATTCGCCCCAGCTCGATATTCGGGACTTGTTTCAAATGTCGATGTCAGAGCTGGCTAAACATGCGTCCCAGATCGATATTCGGGAATTTTGCCGAATGTCGATGTCAGAGATGGTTCGACATTCGCCCCAGCTCGATATTTGGGACTAGTTTCAAATGTCGATGTCAAAGCTGGCTCAACATTCGTCCCAGATCGATATTCGGGGCTTTTGCCGAATGTCAATGTCAGAGCTGGCTCGACATTTGCCCCAGCTCGTTATTCGGGACTTTTGCCGAATGTGGATGTCAGAGCTGGCTCGACATTCGCCCTGCTCGATATTCGGGACTTTTGCCAAATGCCGATGTCAGAGCTGGCTCGACATTCGCCCCAGCTCGATGTTCGGTACTAGTTTCAAATGTCCATGTCAGAGCTGGCTCAACATTCGTCCCAGCTCGATATTCGGGACTTTTGCCGAATGTCGATGTCACAGCTGGCTCGAAATTCGTCCCAGCTCGATATGCGGGACTTTTACCGAATGTCGATGTCAGAGCTGGCTCGACATTCGTCCCACATCGATATTCGGGACTTTTTCGAATGTTGATGTCATAGCTTGCTCGACATTTGCCCAGCTCGATATTCGGGACTTTTGCCGAATGTTGATGTCAGAGCTGTCTCGACATTCGCCTCAGCTCGATATTCGGGAATTTTGCCGAATGTGGATATCATGTCTGGCTCGACATTCGTTCCAGCTCGCTATTCGGGACTTTTGCCGAATGTCGATATCACAGCTGGCTCGACATTCGTCCCAGCTATATATGCGAGATTTTTATCGAATGTCGATGTCAGAGCTAGCTCGACATTCATACCACCTCGATATTCGGGACTTTTCCGAATGTTGATGACATAGCTGGCTCGACACTCGCCCCAGCTCGATATTCGGGACTTTTGCCGAATGTCGATGTCAGAGCTGTCTCGACATTCGCCTCAGCTCGATATTCGGGACTTTTGCCGAATGTGGATATCATGTCTGGCTCGACATTCGTCCCAGCTCGCTATTCGGGACTTTTGCCGAATGTCGATATCACAGCTGGCTCGACATTCGTCCCAGCTAGATATGCGGGATTTTTACCGAATGTCGATGTCAGAGCTGGCTCGACATTCGTCCCACCTCGATATCGGGACTTTTCCGAATGTTGATGGCATAGCTTGCTCGACACTCGCCCCAGCTCGATATTCGGGACTTTTGCCGAATGTCGATGTCAGAGCTGGCTCGACATTCGCCTCAGCTCGATATTCGGGACTTTTGCCGAATGTCGATGTCAGAGCAGGCTCGACATTCGCCCCATCTCGATATTCGGGGTTTTGCCGAATGTCGATGTCAGAGCTGGCTCGACATTCGTCCCAGTCGATATTCGAATGTCGTTTGCCGAATGCCGATGTCAATGCCAACTTCACGCACCTTGACGTCACTAGGTTATTGTCGGTAAGACCGGTGTGTACACAATGGTTTTGTCGTTTATCTTCCGCTTAATGTTAATTTCTTTCACTTCCGAGTATTATGACGCAAATTTTAGGTTAAAATCGGTTACTTAATAAGCAGACAAAATGGAATTGTTTAAATCGGCATATTTAAAAGCACCAATTACAGTTGTCGGCGAGAAAAAGAAACTCCAAGAAGAGCGCTTCTTTCTATAAACTCTAATCGTCAAAAAATCAATGGAACGTGAGACTATATAATAAAGAAATACGCAATTATATACATGGATTTCAACTTAAACTGACACAGAGTGCATTTATTCTGCTTCTATTCTCTTACATTTACATAGTTTATGCATCAATTAGAAAGATTATCAAATAGATTTTTGACAAGCCGTTATTTGACCCGATAAGATTATGGGAATCCAATTTTAACTTACGAACTAATGTAGTTAAAAAGAAGACCTTGAGAATCAATGAACATTAACCTGAGAAACTGTAGCTCGGTTGTTTATTACTGGAGACTCATGGTTTGGGGCATTCCCGTGACATATAGGGGCATAATTTGAATAAACTTAAAAGAAATTTTAACACCTCTAGGTTAATTCATTTTTTAACGATATGTCGTTATTTTGCCATGTAATCTATTTAAAAATATCAGGGTGTTTCTTGTGCAGGCAAATTTTGACTCCAGAAGCATGGTTTAAACAAACTTTAAACAGGTCCACTATGTGAGACAAGTTCAGTTTTGATCCCAGTAGCATAATTTGAGCATACTTTGTTAAGGACCTGTATATGATGTTACATCCACCGTATCTAAGCTCTTGGCCGTCTTGTTTCGGCGACGATTATTAATAAGTTGTCAATATATCCATCTTAAAAACGGGAAACATGAGGCGCGATCAGCTTTGACCCCAGGGGCATGATTTGAACAACTTTGTAGAGGACCTGTAGATGCTGCAACATACAACATATTGAAGCCGAGGGCTTTGCGATTTCGTAGAATTTTCTTATGAAGATTAATATATAGTCTATGATCCCCGATGCGACCCCTTCGACCAAACGGGCATCATTTGAACAATCCGTGTAGAGGACTTCTAGATGATGTTACATACCAAATATGGAAGCCTTTGCTTTGCAGTGTCAGCCAAGAAGATTTTAAAGGGGGAAGATTTTCCATATACAAGTGTATTATAAATCGGTTGCAATCGGACTAGGCTAGTTGTTACCACAGTAACTTAATTTAAACGACCTTGTAGAGGAACACAATATGATGTTATATACCATTAACTAAACTCTAGGCCTAGGCTCTTACAAAAGATTTTTTTTTGAAGTTTTTTAACACTGTTTGGGCCCCGTGACCCAATAAATTGTATCTTGTTCTGTGAAAATTGGGCAAAATCCATGTGCGTAAAGTGTCGTCCCAGATTAGCCTGTGCAGTCCGCACAGGCTAATCAGGGACGACACTTTCCGCTATAATGGTACTTTTCGTTTAAAGGAAGTCCCTTTTTACCGAACATCTAGCTTAAGCTGAAAGTGTCGTCCCTGATTAGCCTGTGCGGACTGCACAGGCTATTCTGGGGCGACACTTTACGCACATGCATTATGCCCAGTTTTCTCAGAACAAGACACAATTAATTAACCGGACTATTCGAAAAATTGTTATAAAGGAATTGCCAAGGATCGTACTTCGTCATTATCAGACTTGTTGTTCGGGTTAAGATGTATAATATATAATAATAATAATAATAATAACTTTATTCCATGAAGAATTCACATTAAGAAATAATTTCTTTTTTACAATGTGGTCTTCAGTTACATAACACAAGTATATATTTTGAAACATGCATACGAGCATACAAGGGAAAAAAGAAAATGAACTATAAATTTAAATGGTATAATAACTTCCTTATCAATTCCGACGACGTGGCCGACGACGAAGACAACGCCGACGATCATAATAATGACGATGATGATGATAATACAAAATATGCAATTTGATACAAAAATCAAAAATCAATCTTTCAAAAATCAATATTTCAAAATAAATCACATCAGACACTCACAACAAAGTATTAACATAGAAAAATGAGCATACATGTATATCAATGATTTGTTTTAAGGTATTCTTTAAATTTTATTTTGAATGTAGTTTTCAAAGACACTTGTCGGATGCTTATTAGAATCAAATTCCAAATGATTTCCAAATGGTTCGTGCACAAAAAAGAAAACGCTCGTTTTCCATTATTTGTTTTAAACGGAATAGATGATATATCAGTGTGGGTGATGGATCTAAGATGTCGTTTGAATAAAACATTTACGGACGGATGCGCACGACTGACATCATGTCATCTAATTCATTAGCACAAAACATAGCTGTGTTTAAAGTATTGTAATATAACTTATACATAAACATAATTATATACAGATTTTAAGTTGTTTTGTGCAGTGTTGTTTGTTGTTGTTTTTGTGTGTGCAAAATTCGGATATCCTTGTTGAGTGCAAAGAAGTAAACAACATGCGGAAATAATAAATTTCCGCCGCCGTTGTACATGGCTTTCTGAGTTTGTGGTTTAAGCAATTATCCGCGTTCGAAGTGGTCAAATTGTTTAAAGATAATAAGAAAATGGCTACCTTACCTCCACCGATAAGAAATCCTGAAATAAAATTCACACAGGTATGTGTTCTTGTAAAAGTGTTTGTGTTTGTTTTCCAATTTCTAGTGTTAATAATAAATTATATAAAGTTATAATTCTTATGGATTTAGGCGGTTAGAGTCGGGGGGATAAGATGTTTCATATGCGCGCGACAGAACGAAAAATAATGTTTGTGTACAATGATTATATAGGAAACTAGTAAACTGACTTAATTTTCTGAATTTACAACTTTAGCCATTTTGAAAGGTTTCTGACTTTTCCAGTTGTTAATTTGCAATAAAATCTGATATTTTAAGCCGTTGTCGGGAGGTTATTAATGCTCATTTGTTTTAGGCGTGATTTCCCCCTCCCCCCGAAACGGCTGCGCACTTCACATTTCATATGTTTATTTTAGGGATGGGAACGAATACTGGAAACGATATTCGAATGTTCGCTTGTCATTATTCGAATATATTCGAATATTCGATTTTTAAACCTTATATTAAAATGGCCGACAAATAAACTATAAATCGTATCGAATGTGTGGCCTTGAAAAACAGGATAGAGTAAAAAAAAATAAAGATCATTGATTATTATGCTCTTTTTTTTAAATAAATACTGTTAAGTTTCATTAGATGTAAGATATTTCAGGAAAACACATTACCGTAATTGTAATTTATTTCAATACTTATAATTCATATGGATTACTTTCCATCGATAATATTTATTCTTTTGGTTTCGCTATTTTTTCTGGAATAAAGAACCCTTTAAGAACGATTTAATTGGTTTAGATTTGAGAAACTAAACTCTTATTAGATAATCATTGATTTGATATATGGATAACGGAATTAAAACAAACATGCCAGATCTCGACGGGACAGTCCCGCCAGTTTGGTGATTGTTCCGGCGTCCCGATATGAGACAATTTATCCAGATATTCGTTAAAACGTTTTATAAGTTCACAATAAAATTCGCTATTCAAGCTCTGTCTGGCTAAAAGTTACCACCGCTAATCCCTTTATTGCCCCCTATTGACAACCAACTTCTACTTCTCGAGTGCAACATTACCGGTATGTTAGGCGTAGACAGCTCTGTTAGACTGCATTTAAGATTTAAGGTTAACCAATCGCGAGAAAAAATCAGCATTTTCAAAGCTTAAACAATGTTCTGATTTCTGTACTCTTCAATATGTATAAGGTACAGTAAGCTAAGTGAACAAAGCAATACGTACACTTATCAACTATATAAGAATTAAATTAAATAAAGCTTAATTGAAACACAATTTTAGTGATGTTACGTATATTAATTCGGTAAATTGAAACGAATGAAGTTATCATTTAAGTCCCCAATATTTAATGCTTAATGGAATGAACATTAAATACGTATTAGCTATTTATATGCAAACTTCAATTAATTTGATACGCAATGCAAGTGATTTCGTTCCAAAGAATGATTTGATGTCTATTTTACTCATTTCATATTTCAAATATAGATTCTATCTTGTAAAACGCAGTGTTGCAAAACGCACACTTTTATTGCTTCAAACTTTATACAGCCGGGATTCGATAATAATTTTGTGAAACTATGTACAAAAGCATGAAACTGTATTCTCCCGGGATTCGATAGTAAATCTTGTGACAACATATTTAAAAAAAATATGTGTTCGTTTCGTTGTTTTGCTTCATTGCACCCTACTTCGGTCCATGTGAATTACCGTGTCGCTAATGTAGACTAACCACAATAGTTTTGCGATTCAATGCGTAAACCTCATAACCAGACAGATCCTTTTAAAGAATCCTTTTATGAATAGAATGATAGTAAATTGACGATTGGTCCCTCTCATTATATTATTCCGTCTGCCAATTATCATCTCGTTCATTGATGGAAGCTGTTATCAAAGCAATGACTTATAATGGAAACCAAAACTGCGACTTTGTACATGTACTTATAACTTTTTTGGAAGTATCTTTGCATAAAAATAGAATATTCGAATATGAATTTTTGATTTGAATATTCGGCCGATTTTCGAATATTTGGTCCCATCACTAGTTTATTTATGAGAGAGACACGTGTACTATTAGCCAAGATAATTGACAGCAAAAAAGCAACTTTAATTGATATTTCCTTTTCGTTTCACTTGTACCACGCCTTTTGGTTGATGTTTTATGTAGATCTTCATCAACAACGAATGGGTAAACTCCGCGAGCGGTAAAACATTCCCAGTGGTCAACCCAACTACCGGACAGAAAATCTGCGATGTGCAGGAAGGAGACAAGGTTAAACACTACAATTTTCTTCTTTATATTACAGAAAAGTGATTAACGATGTTTTCATAACGGTATTTGAAACGTTTCCGCTAGTACGGCAATAAAGTGCGTATTTTAGCAAAATAGTTTGCCTCGAATTATAAAAAAGACTTTAGATCTGGTGACAAGTATATCTACATATATAGCAGAAAGAAGTACGCACTTTTCATTGTTACAAGTGCTCTATTTTATCGAAATGATAAACGTAGACAGCTTTCGAAATTATAAGTTGAACAACGTTTACTTCAGATGCTATCCAAAATTACGTCACATGTCTCTTGTTATTGCCACGCGTATACTATACGGCTGATATTGGTGACTCCACGACGGTTATTCTTCATACTCACGGTTTTTATAATCAAAGCATTTTATATTGTTGCAAAAGAAAGAACATTTTATAAATGTAAAAGTTCAAATTATACTTTAGATATTATTGATTTTGTCATAAAAGATCTCCTACTACTATATAATACACCTGCTCCGTTTGTAAATACTATAAGTACTAAAGATCTTCATCACATATCGACGGTACATGCAATTCCAACACCTTTGTTTATATAATCGTATCAAAATTGGTGGTGGAGTATTTTTTGTTTGCTTTAAGAACTATGCGTGCTAGTTGTTTATTCTTGTTCTATTCCAGGCGGATGTGGACAAGGCGGTAGCGGCGGCCAAGGCGGCGTTCCAGTTTGGATCCACCTGGCGGAGCATGGACGCCAGCAAGAGAGGACAACTCCTCAATAAACTGGCCGACCTCAT
The DNA here is from genome assembly GCF_020536995.1 of Dreissena polymorpha. NCBI lineage: Eukaryota > Metazoa > Mollusca > Bivalvia > Myida > Dreissenidae > Dreissena > Dreissena polymorpha. The sequence continues at coordinate 108,108,691 of NC_068360.1, forward strand.
TGAGAGAGACATTGTCTATATCGCGGTGAGTCACATACCTTACATGAGAGACACACTAACCTTTTTGAGAGGGACAGCGTCTGTACCGCGGTGATAAAAACTTACTTGAGCGATACATCGTCTATATTGCTTCGTGGTATACAATGTATTTGAGAGGGACATCGTTTATATCGATGTAAGTTATAACAAGTACTTGAAAGAGGCATCTACTATATCGATGTGAGTTCTGCCCCATACTTGGAACAGTCATCGTATATATTCTATTAATTCGCATGTCGAACCATGATAGTCACCGTAAAGACATCTCCATCAATAAATTGGGATTTCAATTGCTTATGCAGTATCACAGGATTCTACACGTTTTTCATCTCCATTTAACGCAGACAAAACAACAACATTGACTAACGCTTATATTGTGGTAGCGACCGCCGATATGTCCCTTTAATATTGCATTAAGTTGTTTAAAACATCCGATCAAGTCTAAAAACATTGTAGAGCTTGAAAATATCAAAATAAATCTTAACAGTATTGGCCGGGTCACATCTGAAATTCGCCGTTATTTTAATACCAGTTTATAACGAAACATGTCAAAATCCGAACTGTTTATGTACTGTTAAATTGAACAAGATGAAAGTGGGAAACTCGACAACAATATCGATCAAGTAAAACGTTTCTTTAGCACGTGTACACAACAGTGTATGGTTAAGTGCTTTTGAGTTGATTACTAAGCAGCTATTTATCATACTTAAACTTAAAAAGTTTCCGCCCAGGCACAATATTTTCTACTTGCTATTAATCAGGCATTTCATATCTCAAGAGGCAATTAAATTGTTTATTTCCGTGTAATACTTGTTTACGTTCAAATTATAAAAAGCATCATGCGATAGTGGTCTTATGCACTATGCAATCGCGATGTCCGGTAAGGAGCTACCATTACCGCTATTTAGATTAAAAAAACATGCGTGACTCTATAGCAGTTATGTCATCTTGAAATCATTGATAATCATGAAGCCTATTTTTAGTTGGTCTCGTTAGCGGCCGACTAAATTTACAGAGCATGTTTTGCAAATCAGTATGTGCTTAGCTAGCTTAGCTACGCTAAAGGCTGTAAATCACTATGCTAGGTACGATTACCGCTGCCTGTCTGCACTGCAGACGACAAATGCTTAGGCGCGTCTGCTATACTACTGCAGTGGGTGTATTTACCAGCTTATAAGTCGACATTGGCCAGTCTAGTGTTTATCATTGTAATCTGTACATATTGGCTGTTTTCAGGAAAAACGGGGCTTAATGCATGTCAAATAAGATTAGCCTGTGCACACTGATTAGCCTGTGAACACTGATTAGCCTGTGCAATGCGCACAAGCTTATCAAGAACGACAACAGCGAACAACTTCAGTGCCTTCAGCGCTTTGATTAAAAATACGGGATCTGTGCGTGTGTGTCTTCTTTGTTCATCAACATCGAATGCGTATGTTGGCTGGATTATGGGAACATAATACAGTTGTAATTGTTCATTAAAAATACACTTTTAAATCGATAACTATATAAAGGTATGTACGCACACATGACATTTTAACCCATTTATGCCTAGCGTCTAGAAAAAAGGCCTTGGAAAACAGCGTAGACCCAGATGAGACGCCGCATGATGCGGCGTCTCATCTGGGTCTGCGCTGTTTGCTTCAAGGAATTTCTGTAAGAAATATTCTAAATATAGAAATAAATATACTAGACATCCCTAGTTTTGGAAATAGATTGATCCAATTAAGAAGGATGGGAGAGTCCAGCAGGCATAAATGGGTTAATTAGATGAACCCGCTTATCTTAGATAGCAATCTAATATCACACACGCACTGAAAAACGCAGCATCATGTGTCGAAATTTAAATTGTAAAGCGCACGATATCTCTTACATGTTACCATTTATAACTTTTGGATTGGTATAAAGTATAACTCACATGTAGCGCATAATATTTCGCTCCCCGAGTCCATGATTTGTATCCTGGAGAAGGCAAGCAAAATAACGCTAGATGTTGTCTGGTAAAATAGATTTAACAAGATGCAAACAGTTTTTTTTTATTTTATGGGACAATATATTCAACACATGTTCACGTACCATGTTAATGTTCCTGTGTATAGGTTAAATTTATTTAACGAAATATTTTGCGAAATTATGGGACAATATTTTTACCTTATTTTCATGTACCATGTTATTGTTCGTGTGTCGTATGAATAGATGTCGTTGCGGGAAATTAAAACGGAATATATATTGTTCCACAACAGATTAAAGACGAGCAGTTTATATCTCGTTAAATCTATGTTACCATACCACATCTAGAGTTCACATTTTGGCTATTGCTATTAGGAACACTGATTTTTTTTATGGGTTAACTTAATTTAACGAAATATTTTGCGAAACATTCGTGGATTTTGAGAATTTGTGTTACTTTAAAAGAAATTAAAAAATACGAATATCTGCGAGCAACTCAAACTGTATGTTCAGAGTCTTGAGACGCTTGACAACGGGAAGCCTTACAAAGACTCGTACACAGTGGACATGCGCCTGGTGCTGGGAACCATCCGATACTTTGCAGGCTGGGCAGACAAAGTCATGGGAAAAACCATTCCCGTCGGTGAGTTAGAAGCAGACACCGCTGAGTGGCTGCTGGGTTACTACAAGTTATAACATTTATAGCAGATGATACATTAAGAGTACACTTGTGATAACTTTTACATAATTTACCGCTCATGTTTTTCCGTTCATACTGAAAGAGAGCTGTTAAGAAAAACACTGATTGTCATTCAAGTTATTTTTTTTTGCTAACGATAAAAGGTGTACACCTTTACAGCCACAAGTGCACGCGTAAACATTTGAAACGGAAATTTATTTTATTTAGTGTACATTTATAATAATTAACCTTCCCCAAAGGAAGTTTGTTATCAAGTCGCTCCGTTATACAGCAACATAATAGCCTATTTACAATATAAAGTCACCAATTTAAAGCTATTCTTTCTACACCGAAATGGCAGTTAAGACAAAATAACCAGAGAATGACCTGTATTTGCAGACGGCGACTTCTTTTGCTACACCCGTCATGAGCCCGTCGGAGTATGCGGCCAGATCATACCGGTAGGGGCGCATTAATGTGTTAGGTCGTGTCTAGGTGTAGTCGTTCATCGCGATATATGGCATAATTCATTTAATCAACGTATATGTATAATGTTCTTTTGTTGTTGGTGTTTTTTTTCCATTTGGTACAACCTTTGCAACATACACATTCGAACTATTATTTTAGATATTTAGACTAGCGCCATGTGTCCGGGTATATTTGTTTTGTTTCGATACGTAATAAATAAAACAAGACTTTATATGTCTTATTATCATAAAGTCTAGCTTGAATAAATAACATTTCCTCTAACAAGTAATGTATATGTTATTTTCTAGTAATATAATATATTTCTCCGTGTCTTTAGCAAAACACGAAATTGTGTAAATAAATGTACTTGTCGACAATGTGTTGTAAAGCCCGTCCCACACTCAACTTTATACTCCTAAGTGTTGTATTCCAGTGGAACTTCCCGCTTCTGATGATGGCGTGGAAGATAGGCCCCGCTCTCGCCTGCGGCAACACAATTGTGCTAAAACCCGCCGAGCAGACGCCCCTAACAGCCATGTACGCCGGCTCCCTCATCAAAGAGGTGAGTGGTACTTAGTAGCAGCAATAGTGAAGTGTTATTTTCACTAATATTCATTATTATTTTTTATTGTTGCTTCCATTATGATTATTGCAAGTATTATTATTATTATTATTAATAATAATAATATTATTATTAAATTATTATTATTATTATTATTATTATTATTATTATTAGTAGTAGTAGTAGTAGTAGTAGTAGTAGTAGTAGTAGTAGTAGTATATTGTTTATTATCATGATTATTATTATTAGTAGTAGTATCAACTTCACACGGATCACCTTCTTTAATATCATCAGCAACAGTACCACCATCGTCATCAACAGCAGTATCTTTATTATTATCGTGATCATCATAACGACCACCATCATCATCACGCGTGTAATGGCTGTGATGAAACCCCTCGATTGTGACCGCTACAACGGCGTCAACAACATCATCAGCTGAACGTGGAGCACCGTTTTAAAATTACAATATTCATCATCGTCACAATCAGTGTCAATGTTTGAATCGTTTTCGCAGCAGTATTCGTAATAAGTAGCAACAATAACGTATCATCTTCAACAGCATCATCAGTAGCAACAGCGACGACATAGACAGTAAAACTAAAAATCATTTGCATATTTCATCGTCAACATTATTAAATTCGGCTGTAGGCCGGTTTCCCGCCAGGTGTTGTCAACATTGTCCCGGGCTACGGGCCTACCGCAGGCGCCGCCATCACTTACCATCCGGACGTGAGGAAGGTGGCATTCACTGGATCCACCGAGGTACAATATCCGGTTTGAATTCCGAAGCAATCCTTCTCACATGTAGCACGAGAAATGCTATTTTTTCACCCAACTTGGGGTCATTATTGTATTATGTCATCTTATCTATTATTCAGAATAAGTTTTGATTTAAAAATAAAGGAAATATAATATTGAAATAATGACGCTAACATTATAACATTGAACTGCTGTCTATTACCTTGTGACCTTGACCTGCAGGTGGGTCAACTGATCATGGAGGGTGCGGCTAAGAGTAACCTGAAGCGCGTGACCCTGGAGCTGGGAGGCAAGAGTCCTGTCGTCATCTTCAAGGACGCCGATCGTAAGTACAGCACGTGACCTATGTTTGTGAATAAGTAGTATTGTTCGCATGGTAACCATGGCTCAAATTTCATATAACAGTTAAGAAAAACACATTCTACCGAGAGGGTCAACGTCTTTTCATAGTTAAACATTTCGACTTATAGATGAAGATTCGTTATTCCATTACGGTCAACTTTGTGTTTTATTGTCGACTTTTGGATAAACAAGAGCGATAACATGGTACGACAAAGCAAAGTCAGGTTCGTTATCGAGATTAATTTTTTTTTTCGCTTCATCGATTTCGCCACGTATCTTCTAACCTTCTTATAGTATCTTCTCAATGTCGTATCGTGCCCTCTCAACGTCGCTCTGTAAAGTATATATGGGCATGCACAAAATGGTTCGCGACACAAAGCCGGGCATAAATTTTGCAAAACATGCCTTGTTAAGTCAGCCTTTTAACTTTAAAAACTATTTTCCGTCATTGCCACAAACGCTTTTAGTTTGCATGTGATTTACCTTTGTGCATAAGAATTGGCCAACTACATTTTCAGTGGACAAAGTCGTCGAGCTCGCGCACCAGGCGTTGTTCTTTAACATGGGTCAGGTGTGCACGGCAGGCTCGCGGACCTACGTGCACGAGGACATCTATGACGAGTTCGTCAAGCGAGCCGTGACACGTGCGAAGGCCAGGCCGGTCGGAGACCCGTTTGATCCCAAGAACGATTCCGGCGCACAAGTGAATAGATAAACTATGAAATTAATTCAGTTTGCATTTTAAAACTTTTAATAAGCCATATGTTTATTTGACAAACTCGCAAATAACTCGATATTTGACTGGAAAACTGCAAATTGATGTTCTATTGGAAAACTTGGAAATACCTTCATAATGACTCGGGATACTTTCAAAGTACCTAGCACGCCATCTAATCATATTCCCCGTTGGAACGTCTAATTAAAATAGCTTCATATTGCATAATAAATATACGTCTTTGATCGCAGGTAAGCGAGGAGCAGTTTGAGAAGATCCTGTCGCTAATCGAGAGTGGCAAGGCGGAAGGGGCCAAGCTGGAGTGTGGAGGGGCCAGACTGGGCACCGAGGGCTACTTCATCCAGCCCACCGTCTTCTCAGGGGTCACTGACAACATGCGCATCGCCAGAGAAGAGGTATATGTACACATGGTATAAATATACCAACGAAAGCCATACATATACGGGTAATTATGCGGAAAGGTGAACACGAACGGAGTTTTCCGTTGTCTACAGTGTACGTTTTCAGTTTTGGAAACTGGCAGTTTTATTCAACATTGTTTAATATATATATTTTTGTTATTCAGAATATTTAAGGAATACGTACTATTTGACGCGTTATCACACTAGGGAACCCTTCACATTGGCTATTTTAATATGTTTTTTGGAAAACATATCAGCATGTTATTTAATTTACAACACTCACGAAGGTAATGATAAAACTTACTCTCGCTCCTGTCCCGCGTCAGATCTTCGGGCCCGTGCAGCAGATCATCAAGTTCAAGGACATGGAAGAAGTGGTGGCACGCGCCAATGACACGAACTACGGTCTGGCGGCCGCTTGCTTCACCAAAGACCTTGACACCGCCAACACCTTCACCAGCAGGGTCGAGGCAGGCACCGTGTGGTGAGCAGCAATGGTTTATGTGGTTAATATTTCATTGGCTATTGTAGATGGGAAGGGCCCCCACTGCTTAAAGATCAAACATCGGTTAGTAAGTCCTACACGATGCGGTAACAAAACCGTTAGGATTACCATTAGGCTAGTTTGCAATTAAGCGACCCCAGAACATACTATATGTAACCACGTTTAAGCATGTTTTCGTTGCCACGCATGACTGATTTTGTCTGTTCGGCCGCCATATTTTCACCATTTAGCCATGCATTTGATGCACAATTTTCAGTAAAATTTGTAAATGTAGCCATGCGGCTTTTGAGTGTTAGTGAGCGGCGGCGTGGAGGCGACGGCTCCCCAAAACAATTCATTTCGCTAATTAACAGTGACTAAATGTTTCACTTCCTTCGTTTTTTCGACATCTCATTTTGCAGCTGATGCAAAAAAGTTGGTCGACTTAAAGATTCTCTCTTATTTTTATGAACATCCCTGATCATTATTTTGTGTCGTTTGTTATATTCGTTTTGGTATCATTAACTTACTTGATTTATCACTGACAATTTACAACTATGATTCGCTCCATGAGCTTTCTGACAATCGTTTTAAACTTGCGGCCGTTTTTGCAAAATTGCAGAAACATTCAAATTAGAGTCAGTTTTGTGAATGACTGGTGTTATTTTTTTGTAGTTTTTCGGTGCATTTAAAGAAATAGACGCGCCGCCGCGCAACTCTTAACACATGCGCGCAATGGTTCTTAGTTACATAGAACACATGTATTATGTACTGGGACCATTAACGTGAAAGTGTCCCTATACAATAGAGCAGAAGTAACGTCGTGACGTTCACCAATAATTTGCTATGAAGTTTGGTCTTTCACAAGTAATGCGACGTGAATGATTTGATTGTCAATACATATTTGCTAATATACAGCTGTTATAATTCGCTTTTCAGGGTGAACTGTTTCAACGTGTTCCAAGCCCACGCCCCTTTCGGAGGCTTCAAGATGTCGGGCATCGGTCGGGAACTGTGAGTATATGCTTGTATTTAAATGATTGCAAGGACCCGGTGATGTTTAGAAGTAGAACATGCGAAAATGGGTACTATGCCATGGTCATTAGGAAAGCGAATCAGTCTGTTAAGGAGCGCCCTGCCCGCTAATGAGACCACATAATGACTTTATAATGAATAAGTCAACACCTGACCAGACTGCGCGATTCCGTAGGCTAGTCTGGAGGTATGCTGAACGCATATGGCGTTTTCACATGACACGACCGATATAGTCAATACAACCATTACCAACCCTTCGTCATGTGAAGCTAGCACACATGATTTTGGTGTTTCATTTTTTAACAATATTTTGTGGATTTAGAATAAATTTACTAAATATTGTATTATTTTAACTTAAATTTGATAATCGTTTTTTCAGAGGCGAGTATGGCTTGACACAGTACACGGAAGTAAAAAATGTAAGTAGTATATCCAGCATCTTGAGAATCATTAAGAACTGACTCGTGATGTGCGATTATGGAAAAGTTGGTTTACATTAGTATTGGCGATATGTGCTCATTTGTTCATCATAATTAATTGTAAAATTCTTTTTAACACAAGTTTTCATTTAGACATGCATCAGACTATACGAAAGCACGTGAGTGTATATAGGTGACCAATATATATATTGTTAAACGTCACTGCCTACTTTGCCCTTTCAGGTGTTTGTTAAAACCCCGATGAAACTGTAGAACACGTGACTGACGAGTCAACACTGAACCGAGAAAGGACGTGAAGACATTCTCAAATAACCGATGTATAATCTATCCTGTATATTCATGCATTATCACCTTCACCATGAACTCGTGAGAACTCGACATTTGTGATCTCTTGGACATTGTATTTAAATGAATCAGGTGTCGCAATGACTGGTAGAATGTAGTTGCTGAAACCGCGGCAGTGTACAGCTGACAAGTGTTAACCATACGTAACAAGACTATTGCCAAGCAATATATGTCCCTACCGGCTCTACCATTGTCAGATTATTTTTTTATTTGTTGCCATAACAACCAGAATTGTTGACGTAGGAACAAAATAAAATGACGTGCAACCGGTAGGGGACAATAAAACGCATTCAATACGACGCTACTGGATCGGCTCTTTAAATTGATATGTATGAATATTTATAAACTTCAAAATTTAATATTGACATTTTATATTTATAACATATTCTTTCATGGTTTTTGCGGGTCACCGGTATCTAAATAAAGAATACTTTCACTATGCCGGATATATTTAAATATATACCCCGCCTCTGGTTCGGTACAAACCGGGACTTCATGCCGAATGAAATACGAGTATTCCCGTTTGTTTAAATGTTTAGATTCGTACGAGCATTTAACCATTTATATAATACTAAGATTATATGCGCATTGTTAGTTTGAAACATTTCACGTGAGTAGCAGGCTTAAAATTTAAGTCCGAATCCCTATCACTGTAAGTGGCATTTTAAGAGACGCTATGTTATCGTCTTATGTATGTGTTTTCCAAGTTTTCCCCCAGTCCTTTAAATAACATTCAACTATTAATATAATACAAGTCCAGCCATGTACATGTAATTACAATGGAATGCAAGAGAACCAACAACAACACGTTCGCACGATATACTCCTCTCTGTATTTTACAAGGACAATGAAATTACAGAGCAACATACAGGTACAAAGTCAGCAATAACAAAACATTAGAAAAACGAAATGCATCCACCGCATTAGCATCATGTGTAAATGAATTAGACAGGGAGATCATCCCTTTTACAAATATGTTCAGAGGTGAAAAGAATCATTCCAAATAAATGCATATTGTGTTATTAAGAAGAATCACAACTTGCTTGACAACGGAACTAGACGAACAAGAGCACCGCATAACGGGTGCCACGCTCGGCTGCTGGTGCAGTTTTGAATAAATGAAAGCTTGTCAGAATTTTTTTAAGTGGTCACAGTGACCTTAACCTTTGACCTAGCGACCCAAAAATGGGTGAGGCATGTAGAGCTAGTCAAGGTGCAGATAAAAACGAAGTTTCAAAGTTGTAGGTGGAAGCACTTTGATTTTAGAGGCAATGTTCAAAACCTTGACAAAATGTAAAGGTTTTAGCACAAAGCGGACGACACGACGACGGACACGACGAGCTGGCTATGACAATACCTCGGGTTTTCTCCGAAAACAACCGAGCTAAAAATCATAACTCATGCCGATTTAATGACTTAACAAATATGACCCGTGTCATGCGAAAATGGATCTTTATGACATATGCGGCCAGGGAGCTCCAGCTAAGCCAGCAGGCTGCATATAGCATAAGCGCCATTTTCGCATGACGCGGGTCAAATACTAGTATAAACAAGTTAATTCTACCTTTGTACCTGCTCATGTGTTGAATATAGGACTCTACCAAATGTCAAATTGGACCATGAAAAAAAGTCACAATACACCCTTCAAAGGAAATACAAAATAATATGTTTGATGACGTCCTAAAATAGAATATGGTTCAAACCAAACAATAAACAAGCAATATTCTTTTCCAAAACATCTGCTTAACAATAGACGATAATATGAGAAGTAATATCATTACAACAAAAAATATATAAATTAGGAAATACACCATGTTAGGAGATTCCATGACCAAATAAGAGAAGGGAGTTTAAAATTTGTGATAGCAGTCGAAATTTGAAATTTCAACAATAACGGATAAGAATTGCATGGTTGGAAATATGCATTTTCGCAAGCAGCGGATGTTGTATTCTACACAACAAAATGAGACATTTATTACAAAAAATCACTAAAAATTGACCAGTGGATACTTATTATACAGACATTACATGACCAACTGGTTGGAATATTTGGGAAGTAAACAAGAGCACATGCTGGATACTCCAATATCAAATCCACAGAGAAGCAATATATGTTTTGTTCAAAGAGATCTTGTTTTTCTACTGATTAATTAAAACAATGAAATGGCTGCTTAGTGTATGGCAGTTATTTTTACAGAGTCAATTTAAGTACCATTTTACACTTTCAACTGCTGAAATATCACATAACACAAAACGGTCTGGTCATCTATACATGATGTGCTTTTCTAATATGTTATCACGAGCCTTGGCAACGACAGTATGTGTGCACAGAGCTACGTAACATATTGGTAACTCAGAAATAGTTATATCAATACTTGTTCAACTTAGAAAAAAATGAATGAGTAAATAACATAAAAAAGACATCTAACAAGAATTTTGAAATTCCATCATTATAAAATACAATAGGCTAGCTTTCCTGCTATATTCCTGAACTTGCTTCATGAAATGTCCCGCACTCTGGGAAACCCAGGCTTCATTTATTCATTTTCAGTATTGTCCCAGATCAGTCTGCTTTTTACCTTGATATTTTCGTTTAAAAGAGACTTCCTTTACAAGAACATTCCATTAGAGCAGACTGTGTCATCCGTGATTAGCCTCTTTGAACTACACAGACTGGTCTCTCAAAAAATAGGAAGCCAATGAAATTGCTCCATTTGTTATATTACACATACAAGATAAAAATATTCATAATGGCTGACTAAACTTTCAAGCAGCATGCAACATGTGAAAAAAAAGAAAAAGAAAATATTGCCACAAGAAAGATAGGCATTTAGTTGAAGCATGAAGAAAAAAACCTGTGGATTTTATACAAAAAATAATACTATAAGCCGAAGAGAAAGCTTTGATGTAGACCTGGAAAGTATCATAATGGAACCATTACCAAAAGCTGACCATCAAAGTATACATATATTTTATTTACAAGTGGATTTAATATGTTTAACAGCCAGAAATCACATGTATGGTCACAGCTAAAAAATACAATTTGTATGCTAATTTATTCATCTGTATATATATTTCAAAGCATATTTGTGTACTTTATATAATCTGAATGTCAATAATTATATAAACCCAAGTATACTAACTAAACAGTTTATATTTTAAGTTCCTTCTTTTACCTTCAGAGAAAAGAAACTTTGAGACACAAAACATGTGAATCTTTGAAAATAGGACACAGACCCATGACAAATACACTGAATGCATCGTAATATCTCAACTATACCGAGTGCATTTTGAATCTCCAAAAACATATGGTTTGTGCTCTTTGAAAAAGTGAATAATGCATAAGGGTAAAGTTTTGTCCTTTTGACACTTTTCGCCTAAACTGGTTTTTTGCTTAGAAGAGACTTTCTGTAAACGAAAAATACCATTAAAGCAGAAAGTGTCCTCCCTGATTAGCCTGTCCAGACTGCACAAACTAATCTGGGATGACACTTTATGCACATGCATTAAACCCCCTTTTTTACAGAGAATGGCTCATAAATCCATCTGCAAGTTTAATATAGTTTATACCATGAAAGTATTTGCTTATCTTGAAAACCTAATGGTACATCATGAAGAAATACACCGTAAAACTAGACATGCTTCAATTTGTATATGAACCGTACTGAAATATCAAAATTGTTAAATGACTTTATACAGAACACAAATTTAATATTCAAATTTCAAAAAAATAAAATGATCCTTGTTCTAGGACAACAGGGCTTAATGCTTCAGTTAAAAGTGTTGTCCTAAAGTAGCCTGGGCAGTTTGCCCTGTTTTCCCAGAGCAAAACTCCAGTGCCTGTTTTTTTGTTCTGGATGCCATCTTGCATCTTGACTGTGGACTCCAATGCTTAAAAGAGCATCATGCTGATTTCATAGTGGTGGCTGAATGTGTGCTCAATGTACTGGCTAGCAGCTATAAATCTAACTGTCTTTGCTGTAGAAGTCTTTCTATTGCTAAATTAACATCTCCAAAGGTAGCTTGTAATGCTGTAAGACACAAGATAAAATGACTTGAATCAAATAGTAGAGTAAATATAAACCAACAGTAATGTCAATTGACAAGAGCATTAAAGCAATACAGACACTTATTGTCAAAAATATGAATATTTATATTCAAATATTACATATGACTGCCAAGGTTATTGGTGGAGTACACTTACTAAATATCTACCAAGGAAATTGCTAGATCAATGTTTGGTTTAAATGACACAAGTCATGTTACAATATGTACTTTACAAATCAGAAACCAATGATCATCGTGCATCTTGAGCATTAAACATTAATATGTGTTCATAGCATTAATCCCCATCTATCTATATGGTTCGACTCCAAGTATATTGGGTTTATCCCAATGTATCTATACAATTTATCTCCATGTTTCTGCACCGTTACTCAACATGTGTATTTTCCTACCTCTGATATTGGCCTCCCTGTCCACAAATCCCATCATGGCGAGTTGCTCGAGCTGATTGGCGTACCTCTGCTCAGGGGGTTGGTTCTATAAATATACACAGGCAAACAATCAACAAAAGCTTTCTCAAAAACATACCAATAACCACTTGCAGCTTTATCAGCCATAGCCAATGGTAAAAAACTCAGGTTGTGGAAATCTTTGGGAATAAAACAACTGTTTTGCACATAACATAATTAAAGGTCATGAAACATTTGAAGTCTCCATTTTATTGTTGGGGAAATGTGGAAGTAGTTTACACCACAAATTTAAAGCATTTGATGCTGACTGAGCAACCGACCAATAAAGACCCTCTAAAACTTGGTTTACAGTGGGCAAATAATTATAGGAATCTGAAAAAACATGCGTGATACCTACTGTTAATGGTAGAGCTTACTGGGAGCTGGTTCTAAAAAAACTAGGCACATGAAAGTAAGATGAAACCAGAAAAAGCGTAAGCCAATTACTTTTTACTGTAAAGTAATAAAGTGTTTTATTTAGGACATTGAGTTTCACAGTTTATTTCAAGCATATAACTTTGATAATATTAAATATATTCAACATATTTATTTAAGCCCAATTCCATTAAAAAAATATTTAGGCTTTTAAACACACTTCAATTTCATTTTCCTGCATTAAATTGGCTCTCTGTAACGTTCCCATGGTGGGATTTGATCTCAAAATCTTCCGGTCAGTAAGTGGACACCACATCAACTGTGCAGGTGTGACGTTACCTGGTTGCCTTGCGCCATCATTCCCATCATCTGAGTCATCATGTGGGTGAAGGGATCGTGACCCCCGGGGGTTGCTGGGTTGGTGGTGGGACGCCCTGGCTCCTGGGGACTCGTAGGTGTGGTTGTACCTGAAGATGCCAACACAGAAACATAGTGATATCAAGCGATCTTCACAAGTTTGTTTGCACTTGGACAAAGCCAGTAAAGCTTCACTAGGTTAAGGAATTATTCAAAGAATACTGGCCCTCATGATAGGATAAAAATTCAGGTAAAGTACTAAATCCAGCTGACTAAATGAGATGTAATTATTGCACACAGAAAACTCAATATAATGGCAAATTCATACACAAACTGGTCTCATGCCATGATGAGCTGCCATGGATGCTTCACAATGGCCTGAGCATTATTTCATCTTTGTCCAAGAAAAACCCTAAGTGACCTATTAGCAAACAATGAAGCTTCTAACCAGACCGCATTTATAAGGCACAAGATACAAATTGGCATTACCTGGGTCATACTATTTTATGACACTAAATATACGGAAATTTTGTGGTGTAGTGCCTCAAGTTGTCAGTTTTCTTTTGACACATAAGAAATCCTGCAATAGTCTTTAAAGTAACACACTTGTCTGAAGCTTCCAAAATAGAAATAATTCTAAACAAGCAAATTCGTTGAATTGATATCCCCTGCCAAAATACTTCTTGACACAAATATTTCTGGACGGATGGACAACGCCAACAGCATCCTCTTATCCATGTATATACTCATACCAAGTTTCAATGAAATCCGCCAAAGCACTTCCAAGATATGGCTCCAGACACAAAAAGTGCCAGACGAACAGAAGGACGGAAGGACAACGCCTATTATAATAATATAATAATAAACTAAATATATCTGGTGAGGTTTATCATTCAGTGGTAAGAAACAAAGCTTTTTTGAACTGGTTTCTTTCTCTTATATAGTGTAAAATATGATACTTCAAAAGTGACATTGCACTTACAGGTGGCCTTTAATGCAAAAAAGCATAAAATATTATTGAAATGAGCTTTTGTCAGCTTCACAAGTTTTCTGAGTCTTTGTGGTGTGGCTGTTTGTTATTTTAACACATCATTGATATTGATCACCTTAAATTAAAGTTTGTTTTAAAAGGGGCATACATTTAATTATAATTTAGGTAACATCTTATATTGAGTAAAAAAATAAATATGTGTGGAAAGAGTAAATGACCACGTGTAATTATAAAATAATCTCTTTATTACAAGAGCTTTGTGTCAAACAAAACAAATACATCTGCACAGCTACTCAACCATCATTGTCAACTATGTTACAGGATATATGTCTCTGCAATCTTTGAATAATTGGGCATGAAAATTGTCTTGCACATCTGTACTTCATGGCGATATTTTAAGTTCCATTTGAATTGAGAAATCTGGACGTAGCATGCTCAATACTCAAGTTGTGAAGGCAGACAGACCGACCATATCACAAACTATCAGAGTGAATGCGATGTATCCACCCCCTCTGAGGATGTAATTAGAATAATCAAACCCAGATAGCCTACCAGCAGTGGTGGTGGAGGTTGTTGTTGTTGATGTTGCTGATGCTGTCGTCGTGGCGCTGGTGGTGGCAGGTAAAAACATTCCTGGGGGGAAGGAGGGGGCAATACCGCCTGGCAAACCCATGCTGAAAGGCACGGCATTTAGATACATGAAGATGTGGTAGTTTTACAACAATTTGCAATGAATTTGTCTACTCAGTATATTACCAATGCAAAATACATCTAATTTAAGAAATTTGTTCAAGAAGATTTTTTTTTCAAATTAATATATGGGAACCTAATTAAGAATTTTTGTGTCCATAAAGTTATTATAAATGAATGTTGTTTTTCTCAACGTTTTGCAAATGGGATCTAGGTACTTTGGATTGAGATAAAATCATGTTATTTTGACAATTGTGAAATTGGTGTTTATTTAGATACATGTAACAAATACTATACAATTGATCATATGTGTTTTTAATATTATATCAAATAATGTCAACCATTAAAGCTGGATATGAAAATAAAATAAATTTAAATTTTATTTAGCAAAAAAAAATATTTCTTTTATTTAAGACCTTAATTTGGGAAAAATAAATATTTTTTGAAATTTGGGAATGGGATCGAATATTGGCACCAAATTCAACCCAAACAACACATAGTTGCCAGCATGAAACCACACAAGCTAAATAGCCACCATGGTTGAATTCCTGCACATCTTAACTCTAATTCATGGTAAATTTGCACATCAACAACAATTATTTCTTAAAATACAACTTTTTCTCATGTTATTTTTTTTAGGTCTGACAAAGTTAAAATTTTCTGACAAAAAGATTATTCAAAACAAATGTGGAAAGAAATTAAAGTTAAATCAAGATTCTAAGGCTTGCACGGGTCCCTATGAGTAATTATACAGCTATCCTTTAAAAGAAGAGATGTGTTTGTCAGAAACACAATGCTCCCTACTGTGCCGCTTTGATTATTTTTTCTACATTTTTATTTTACCTTTGACCTTGATGGATGACCCTGATCTTTACCTTTCACCACTCAAAATATGCAGCTCCATGAGATACACATGCATGCCAAATATCAAGTTGCTATCTTCAATATTGCAAAAGTAATTGCAAAACTTTAACCAAGGTTCCACAGAATGACAGACAGACAGACAGACAGGCCAAAAACAATCATTCGATCCAGGGGCATAACAATCGCTAGTTCAAACCCAAGACAAAGTTTTAATGTCTGTATAAAGGACCAGCAATCAAAAGAGAAAAGAAATCTTTGTTATTATAGCTAGCTTGCATAGATGCATCCTTACTTAGGAAAGAGCCCGGGTGCCTCAGTGTTGAGGGTCTGCATTCCCTGCATGACCTGCTGCATGGCCTGTAACGCCCGCGGGTTTGTCATCACTGACTGTACAGCGGGGTTCTGCATCTGATGTTGGACAAGTTTTAAAAATATTTAGACACTTTTATATGGGAAATATGCTCAATGCTGAATGAAATTTCTAAAGCCACAAATGAGAATTTAGCTTAAAAAATAAATTATACTGCCAATTTTGTATGTATGGAACTAAGTTAACAAATTTTAAACTAGAAATACCACAGATTGCCTTTTTTGTCATTTCAATATGGGAAATAAATGTTTTAAGTTTTATTTTAAAAATGCCTTAAGCCGCTCTTATTTGACAAAAATCTTTCTACTATTGTTCTTGACATTACCAGATATAATCGCTTTATTACAACTTCCTTATTAATAGAAAATACTGACCCTATTGATTTAATATGTGTTTAAAGGTGCCTTTTCACAGATTTTGGCATTTTTTAACTTATTCATTAAATGCTTTATATCGATAAATGTAAACATTGGATCGTAAAAGCTCCAGTAAAAAATCAAGAATAAAAGTAAAAAAAGGAAAAGAACATTGCCCGGACCAGGTTTCGAACCAGTGACCCCTGGAGTCCTGCCAGAGTCCTGAAGTAAAAACGCTTTAGCCTACTGAGCTATTCCGCCGAGTACACTTAATAGACGTATTTCATACATTATTTAAGCAATCTTCGTAGTTTCACAAAACTTAACGACAAAAACAGAACTCTCCAAATTATTCAATCGTTTCGCGTTGCAACGCTTTATAATTTTTAGGTTTTAAAATCGTCAAAAGATGCATATAATGGCTATATTAGACCATGGTAAATGTTCAGTATTACTGTTTCCTCACAAATATCATAACTAAAACGAAAATTTGCGAATCTGAAACAACTTTTTTCAATTTTGTCAATTTACCAAAGCGTGAAAAGATCCCTTTAAGACTTTCATTAAAATAAACTTTTATTTCCGAAAGTGAAAAATTCATTTGATGTTTCTATCACATAATTTGATGTACATGACTTCCAACGGAATGGGGGTATTCCATTGAACATGTGTAGATCATAAATTGTTATGTGAGCTTGTGACTAATCCACTAGTGAATTAAAATTTGGATTAAAAGTAATGTATTGTACAAATTATTTTCAGGGAAACCTAGCAAAAGTGGTTTTATCAGAATACCTTGCACTTTTAAATTTAAATGTCAACAGTAATTTTTGGAAGAAAATTCCAGGCTAATCATCTGCTTTTTAAAAACCAATATTCAAAACAGTTTATTAGCGAAAAAACCCTGTTCGTTTATTTGTCCCATGAGGCTAGCAGATTCCATTTTGACCTCTTATTTGTATTGTCCTGGATAGGCAGACTACTCTTGATGTCGAGCACTATGTATATTGACACAATAAAAACAATAAATGTGTGAACACAAAATGTACCTGCTGCAACATGGTAGGAAGTTGTTGCTGGAACTGTTCTCTCAGCTGTGGATTGCTAGCAAACATCGGATTGGTGCCAAGAATCTGAAACAAGCCCGTGTGATGAACATGTACCACCTGTTGAACTCGATGGAGAGGAAGATTCATTATTTTTATTCTAAAGACTTAAAATTAATTTTTAATTAAAATTGATCAAATTGTGATTGGCTGAACTTGTGTGACATATTCAATAACTTTTCTACTGAACCCAGTGCTATTGAGATTTACTGTGAAATCACACATTTTTGTGGATGTATATCTTTTATGCTTGTTAGCACATCTGCTTATGCGCAGATTTATGACCACCATGAATATTGAAACAGTCTATTTGTGTTCATAATCACAGACGAGACGTCATCCAGTTGCATATGAAGAGAATTAATTATTCATAAAATTGCCTTAGTTACTTTTGGTAAGTTCAATTGTGTAACTAATACCTACGTAAACAATTGATACACATTTTATAAAATTTGAATTAGCAAGAATATAAGACCACAAAAACATTTCTGTAACATTCGTCGCCAAACATTCAAGTGATTCTACACTACGGTTTCAATATAGATCACATGGTTAAGTGAAGCATACACTGTGTGCTGTAATTGTATCTAAAAGGAAAAGGAAAAGTGTAAAATAGATATGGCCACACTGCCAAATAGTGTTATTTATAGCTTTCTGTTAACAAATGTCAGACTTGAAAAAGGGACAAAGCCAGTGAAATTTATAAAGTTATGAGATGATAAAAATTGCACATGGACCATTAGGAACAATGCCTGCAAGTTTGAATGTAGTATGTATGTATGTATTTCTGAATGTATGTGATTGTTATTGTTTTTTCCAAATAAAAATGTCCATTGATATAATTTAATATTGACTTAAAGAGACTTTTTAAAGCCCTGTTTTATTTTGAAAAATATATTTGCAAAACATCTTATCAAATTAGATACTGACATCTCTAGTGGTTATGCGGCCTATCTATCAAATTAGATACTGACATCTCTAGTGGTTATGCGGCCTATCTATCAAATTAGATACTGACATCTCCAGTGGTTATGCGGCCTATCTATCAAATTAGATACTGACATCTCTAGTGGTTATGCGGCCTATCTATCAAATTAGATACTGACATCTCCAGTGGTTATGCGGCCTATCTATCAAATTAGATACTGACATCTACAGTGGTTATGCGGCCTATCTATCAAATTAGATACTGACATCTCCAGTGGTTATGCGGCCTATCTATCAAATTAGATACTGACATCTCCAGTGGTTATGCGGCCTATCTATCAAATTAGATACTGACATCTCCAGTGGTTATGCGGCCTATCTATCAAATTAGATACTGACATCTCTAGTGGTTATGCGGCCTATCTATCAAATTAGATACTGACATCTCTAGTGGTTATGCGGCCTATCTATCAAATTAGATACTGACATCTCCAGTGGTTATGCGGCCTATCTATCAAATTAGATACTGACAACTCCAGTGGTTATGCGGCCTATCTATCAAATTAGATACTGACATCTCCAGTGGTTATGCGGCCTATCTATCAAATTAGATACTGACATCTCCAGTGGTTATGCGGCCTATCTATCAAATTAGATACTGACATCTCCAGTGGTTATGCGGCCTATCTATCAAATTAGATACTGACATCTCTAGTGGTTATGCGGCCTATCTATCAAATTAGATACTGACATCTCTAGTGGTTATGCGGCCTATCTATCAAATTAGATACTGACATCTCTAGTGGTTATGCGGCCTATCTATCAAATTAGATACTGACATCTCCAGTGGTTATGCGGCCTATCTATCAAATTAGATACTGACATCTCTAGTGGTTATGCGGCCTATCTATCAAATTAGATACTGACATTTCTAGTGGTTATGCGGCCTATCTATATTGTACCTGGTTAGCAAGGTCCGGGTTTGCCGTCATGGACTCCATCATGGACTGCATGTAGGGTGCCTGGAGCATATTCTGCATCAGCTGGGGATTAGCTGTCATCTGGGACATGAGACTAGACATACCAGGGCTGTTGAACATGCCTGAAACACAAAAATACTTTTTTTTAATTCAGTTATTGCAACAATGGAGTTGTTGGAGTTATGTTTACTAAACGATCTGAGGGTACATATATGGAAAATCCCCTTATATTCGTAGAAATTGCTAGATGATACAATTTTTAGTCATAAGTTGTAAACATTTATTTCGCATTTTTTTGACCAGGTAATCTAGTTTTAAACCTAACTTTACCCTAATTTTAACTCGACCTAGATAATGTTAAGATAAACATGCTGACCAAGTTTCATAAAGACTAATAAATAAACACATTTTGTAGTTTTAATTTTGACCTGGTAAAAAAGTTATTTTACAAAATTCTTGCTCAGGTGAGCAAAAAATAGCAAGTAAAGATATTGTTATTGTTAAACATAATTTCTGTTAATGCAAATGAATATTTGGATCTTCAAATACCCTTTTCAGATAAGGCACCAAATACACCATTATAAGTGGTATTGATTTACCCAATTTAACAAATTTCCAAACAAAACATTAAAATTGCAGGGATTTCAGATTGAATATAAGTGGATTATTTCCAAAAGAAGCAAGTGAATTGAATATCATTTTTACTAAAGATTAAAAAAAACACAGTGGTATCAAATATTTTTGTAAAAGTAGCAGAGCGATTTACATGACATCTAAAGCTTCAAGAAACCACTGCAATTGTAGCCTACTATTTTTTCTAAAAAGCAGAAGGAAAAAGCCACTTGTAATTACTTTCTTACTTAATATGGATGCACTTCAGCAATTAGCACTCAATCCCAACACATATATCATGCTCCATGTGTGTAGATTTGAACACACTTACCAAACTGGCCTGCATCAGCCTGTGAGGTGGGGGAAGTGCCAGCCCCTGTTGTGGTACTGGAGGTGGAACTGGTTGTGCGAGGGGCCCATGGGTTGGGGAGGGGGTCTGTATTCTCACGCCCAGCCTGGATGTTACCTGTATCTGGAGGAAGTTACAGTGCAGCATAAGCTATTTAACATCTGTGGCAGGATCACAATCCATGCACACATCTTGTCAAGGCATTTATATTTGAGACACACTTGCTTATTTGGCAACTATACAATAGTTTTAACCAGTTTGAACCAATAAAAGTGGCTCACAAACTGTAAACAAGGATAAAAGCAGCTGACAGAAGAACTAGCACACTTTTGTATGGCAGTAATCAAACACTTTATTTCAAGGCCATTCAAATAATTTTCAATAGGCACTAGTTCTCATTGACATCAGTTACTTTGATGAAGCTTTTCCTTTTAAATGCATATCATTATGTAATTGTTCGAATACTCTTGGTTAGAACAGAATATTGAGTTATGAACACACTTATTTACACCCAATGAATAACCAGTTAGCAAATACTGAAGCCATTTGATAAACAAAAACTTAAGCTTTTCACAAAATATGCCAGTAAAAGCCTGGGGTATCTGTGAGGGATGAATTAGTTTGTGGTAAAAAAGTCACATTGAAAATAACTCAACGGACCGAATTCACTAGTGCTTCAGGCGATTTGGCTGACTAATGAATTTGCATATGATATACAGTAACATGTACATGTAATATCCCAACACATTATCACCAAGTTGGACAATGATATCATTAAAACTTTTGTAGTAAAATGTATATCATATAGAAATGCTTCTGGCAATCTATCTGTTTATTTAACTCAGCAAAGATATTATGCCCGAAAACCTTATCGCCAAGTTATATGATGTTCAATTTTAAACTTTTCTGTTATGTAGTGGATATTTTCAGAAAAACTGTCTGCCAGATCGCAGCAAGTGTTTCATTATTTATGCCTTTAAACTGGCTAATACAAATTATAAAATTGTTATTATTTTGTAGATATACATTATACAAAGTATGTAAATTAAAAGAGATTTCTGCAGATTCATTTTTTTAAACCTACTGTTCGCCATTAGCCCAGAGAAAGGGTTGGACCCGAAGCCTTCTTGGGCCGCGTTCATCATGGGCTCCTGGATGTCAGTGTACATTCTCTGTAGGGCATTGAAGCCCCCAGGTATACTCTGTAAACAAGAGCGGGATGTAAAACAATTATGCCCTTAAATTCCCAGATTTCATAATGTGTATCCATTATTTGAATTAAATATGGCATAATACATGAAACAATTGTTTGTGTTTTTTCCTGGGATACATTTTGATATGAAGGCTTAGATCAGAGATAGTACTTTGATGCTTTCGGTCAGTTTTGAATTTATCAAGGACTTTTAAATCTCAAGTGAGTTAATCAATTAACCATGCTTAGCTTTAACTCATTGATTAATGATTGAACACCTGTGCACTGTCAGTTAAAACTTATAAAAGGAAGTTAATAAAGAAATATTAATATGATAAAAATTAGCACTATATGCATAAATTTGATGAAGGGTACCTCAAGATTGCTCATGGCACGGTCCTGAGATCTCATCAGCTCCTGTAGCATGGCTGGGTTACGAGCCAACTCCAGGGTCTGAAACAGCGCAACAAACACGTTCAGGTATTTGGTTTGTTGTTTGAATACTTGTTGCTGTTTCAATAATATTTTAGTCATTATTGCAGTAGTCAAATAACCTACTCCCACTTTTTAGTGTTTTAGCTAGTATATGCCAATTACTGACAACTACTTAAATCAGAGATAATGGAGAGAATAGCCTTTACAATAATTTCATGTCTAATCTCCTGTTGTTTTGTTGGTGGATTGTGAGTCAAACCTGTGACTCTCTGATTTGCAGTTCAGCACTCTACCACAGAGATAGACGACCAGGCTGAGCGTGATTCTGGTAAACACTTCAGGAACAACACCAAACTACTTTTTAAACAACCTTCTCTCTTAACACGCACACTACTACATTTAATACACATTTTCTTCCTTTGAAACATAATACTCGACTAAAACACACTACTGCTTACACATTTCTTCCATCAACACACTACTTCCTTTACAAAAACACCACTGCCTTTAAAACACCTTACTTTCTTTATTCAATTCACCTGTGGTCATTGAATATGCTCAATTTTTCGGTCAAAAAATAGTATGTTAGTCTTTGTGGACACTGAAACACATTAAATAAAAGAAAAATAATCATAACTATTTGCAATAAAATAAGGACACAAATTAATTGATAAAAACAGAGAATAATGACTTATTTCTATACAAGATAGAAACAACTTTTCATCAATGGTTCTTTTGAACTATATTTTCAGTACACACCTGTCTCATCAGTTCTGGATTGTTCAGCATATGGGTGATTTCTGGATTTCTCTACAAAATAAACATAAAAGGTCAACACTTTTTGGCTATTATATCCTTAACAAGAGGACCATCATCGATAAGGTGCTCACTTGAGACCCAAACCAATTTAACTATTCTGAGAAAGTGCAGTTAAGAACAATTAAAGTACGTTATGACACATAAATATTTAATTGCTAGGCACATTTTTATTTTGAGGACAAAAATTGGCAAAACAAGATATGTGTTTGTCAGAAACACTATGTTCCCTTCTGCACCGCTTTGAAGCTATATATTTGTCCTTTGACCTTGAAGGATGACCTTGACCTTTCAGCACTCAAAATGTGCAGCTACATGAGATGCACATGCATGCCAAATATGAAGTTTCTATTTTCTATATTGCAAAAGTTATGGCAAAATGTTAAAGTTGGAGCAAATAAACACACAAACCAACCAACCAACAGACAGGGCAAAAACAATATGTCCCCCACTATAGTGGTGGGGGACATAAAAAAACCACCAAATGAAGACTGCCTCACCTCCATGACCTCCCTCATCTGTGGGTTTGCCATCATGAGCTGTCGCATGATGTCAGGGTTGGACATCATCTGCTGGACGAACGGGTTCTCCATCATCTGGCGCAGCATCTCAGGGTTCTGCATCACCTGGTGAAGATGAGTTATGTCGATTCAATTTCTATGCAAACTAAATAGATTGTTTCACATAATTTTCTATCGTTCATAGTCCCTAAAAATTTATTAATTTTGTCAATTCCTGAGGTCACCACAGCATCGTGAATATGTTGTCCACCTAGCAATCAGGAAACGGCAGGTTAAGGTCACCATGGCAAAGTAAATATGTTGTCTACCTAGCAAACAAGGGGCCATAGTTTGTTGGGGGTTGGGGGAGGTACCAAAATGAAAAACCTTCTTAGGATCTTTTAAATAGTTAGTACTGGATCTATAACATTAAAACTTGAAAATGTCTCAATAAACTTGAAGTTTTTAATACAATGGAGGTTAAAAAAGAAGAAAGTCTAAACAACCAAGTGACAATCCCATACTTCCTGTTGCATACGCTGCTGCATCTCCATGAAGTTGGCAGAGCCCATCCCCACGTTGCCGAGGCCTGCCAACCCGCCTAGGCTGCCAAGGCCAAATGGAGAGGCACTGACATCCGGAGCAGACCTCACACCTGCCTGCAAGCACAGAACACCTGGGTATGTATGGTAAGATGTATCATGACAAACAATACAATGTGATAATAAAAAATGTCAATTTTCATTATTTGTTAAAAGTTTAATGAAAGTGCTTCAAAAAGTGTCAGAAATGAGGAAGGCACAAAAATAGAGGCTAAAGTTTTAGACCTTGAAGCATGATCTTGAGCTTCAGCCCAAGTAACATTACTTCTGCTCATCAACTCAATGCTCATAACATTTGACTTGAGGCCAATTTCATTAAAATCTGTCAAAGAGTATAAGAGATTTAGAGTTGACACTTAAATGTTATGGACAGACAGATAAAAGGCATCCATAAAATACCTCTCCCACTTTGCTGCAGGGAATGAATAATTGTTTACAGTTACTATTTTTGCAACATAAGCATGTGTGTAAAACACTAAACTCTTCAATATCTGGCTACTCACCGCTGGGCTTGCAGATGAGGATGTCTGATCGGGCACTGGACTAGTGGTCCCTGCAGTCTATAAACATCAAGTCTAACTAGAGCTTTGTCACAGACGTGACGAATACCCCCACATGCCGCACTGACACAGAATATTTTGCATGTTGTCTTCACAAAAAACAGCGGAAACCATGCCCAATGTTTAAAACGCACTAAGTGTGACCCCGTGACCTAGTTTTTGACCTGGCATGGTCCATGTTCAAACTTGACCTACACATCATCTAGATACAACTTCTGACCAAGCGAGGTGAAGATAGAATGACAACTACTTGAATTAAAGAGCGGACACTATGCTGAATTTGTATAACGTACTAAGTGACCCCGTGACCTAGTTTGATCAGGCATGGCCCATGTTCGAACTTGGCCTTAAGATCATCTAGATAAAACTTCTGACCAACTTTGGTGAAGATCAGATGAAAACTACTTGAATTAGAGAGCGGACGCCATGCGCAATGTTAAAAAACGCAATGTTAAAAAAATGACCCATATTCAGACTTGACCTAGACATCATCTAGATACAACTTCTGACCAAGTAAGGTGAAAATTGGATGAAAACTACTTGAATTAGAGAGCGGTCAACATGGTGATGTTTAAAACGCACTAAGTGACCCCGTGACCTAGTTTTTGACCCGGCATGACCCATATTTGAACTTGACCTAGACATCATCTCTATAAAACTTCTGACCAAGTTTGGTGAAGATTGGATAAAAATTACTTAAATTAGAGAGCAGGCAACATGCTTAATTTTTAAAATGCACTAAGTGACCCCGTGACCTAGTTTTTGACCCCGCATGACCCATATTCGAACTTGACCTAGGCATCATCTAGATACAACTTCTGGCCAAGTTTGGTGAAGATCGGACGAAAACAACTTGAATTAGAGAGCGGACACTTAATACGGACCGACAGACGGACCGACCGACCGACAAGTTCACTCCTATATACCCCCTTAAACTTCGTTTGTGGGGGTATAATAATTATCGTTACTATCAACCATCACCATGTAATATATAAGAATTAAATTTGATAAAGAAAGATAGATTACCAGGTACTACAATACCCATATTCCCTCTCAGACTTAAATGGTAATACGAAGCCTTTATAAAAAACTTTTGAAAATGTTGGCCAGAGACTTCTGCATTCTACTATTTACTTATTAACAAACTACAAACAAAAAGTAATACTAATAGAGACAATCATATTGAGTTTTTTTCCTGCTCCATGAATTTAATGATGAATCAAATGATAAATTTTCACATAACACACAATTCCGTTTGAATCAGTTTTGGACCAAGTCCCAAAAGCAGCAAGCTAGAACAAACTTAACTAATCTTTGAATCTATTTATTAGCTCTGTTTAAGGGCAAATCAATAATGAATGTATGGATCGCTAGGAATGTAAAAGTGTCTTAATCATCTGAACCTCTAGGCAATAATAATTATATTCTAAGTTTAAATTAAATTGCTTTAAAAAACTTTGCTCCAAAAGGTTAAAACATTTTTTACGGAGAATTCAACTGAAGGACCAACAAGCCTATGTACCACATCTCGAAATTTGTTTGTTTGGTTAAAAAAATTGCTGCAAAGGTTTACCCTGTTGGCAGATTTGATGACTAGATGCACAGTAAGGCCATCCTTGATGACATTCTGCTTCAGTGTGTCGTTGTCCTTCAGGATCTTGCCAGCGAAGATCAGGCATAGCTGCTCCACTGGGGCTCCAAACTTCTCAGATACCTTTGCCTTCAACTGCAACGGATTATGACATTTTAACAGAGTTTCATACAAGAATGTAAGCAGCCAGTATAGCTCAAGACTATGTTTACCATTTGTGTAGTCTGCACAGGAGTTGCCTTGTACGCTACTCAGACCACGAAACCCTAAATTACTTTATGAAGGACAGGGAAGGCAAGCTCCTGACCAGACTGAGCAAATGCGAATTGGATTCTTAATGTAACCATTAAACTGTTACCAGATTTAACATCAATTACAGAACGGGAGTCTCATGTTCTTGAATACAGACCCTGGTGTCATGTTAGAAAATTGCCTATGGTCAAAGAGTATCTAAGCAGACCCAGATACATGCATATGTATCACAGTTTAATAATACAACACAATAGTGCAAGAGAACAAAAATTAACAGCATTCAATTAGAGTTCAGATGTTTAATTTACTGTTCCCAGTGTTTTTGTCACCTTAATTATTGGTATAAAGTCATGTACATGTAGTTTTGACATTTGGGAAATTAGTGCTGTTGTTTTTTCATTGACAAAAACTTCAAAAATTAAAAATAAAAGTGTTTTTAATATTATATTAACTAAGGTTCAACTTACAGAAGAGGATGGGAGATGAATTAAATATATATATATTACTTTGTTCTGTTGGGTTTTGGGCCATATAATGGCCTGGAAATTTTACGAAAAAAAACCTGGTTCCTTGCCTATTAAACTTTTAATAGCTTTTCAGAAAGTCACAAAGCTTGAGGAAAATTATACATTCATAGTGATATTCATCATTCAATTTCAAACTCATACATTGTTAATGTAGATGCCTTATTTTAAACTTGAAGTTCTACTCCTGTACACTTTCAGCAGTCCAAACATATAACTTCCAATTCAATGGATAACGGCAAAAGACCTACATCTGTCTTTTAAAACACTTTTTACAGTTTTTCATTTGTTAATCCTTTCCCACTCAGAAGCAAAGTGAAAATGACTATGTGCAATCAGCATAAAACCAGAACAGCCTGCGAGTAAATATCAGACTGTTCAGGTTTTATGCTGTTTGCTGCTCATCAGTATCTAAAGATTGGAAATGAAGCATTTAAAACTTGATTCCATTAAGAAAGGTCTTAAATTAAATGTAACTTTCTAAGGGACTACACATGCGTCAAAATACATATCTAAATGGTAAAGGGTTAAATGAAGTGTCTATGATTTGAATTATCCTACTACTTCAGTAGGTAAGCTAGTTGGGTTAAGTCTTGGAGGAGCAGTGATAATTTTTGAAATCACAAGTATGAGTCCCAGGGACTAATAGGTTTTAAATCTATGGGTCCCTGAGAAAAAGTATGGGTCCCATCTATGAGCAGAAGAAAAACATAGTGGACCATAGTATTACAACATTTTAATGACATCAAATGGCTATCTAGTCGCAATTAAACAAGAAACTTTAAAAGGCAACTCAACAGTTCTATGTCTAGATTATTTTCAAGACTTAAAAAGGCCTTTGTACATCACATTAACGCGTGTGTAATGCGACAAACAATAACCCCACTTGACCATTATAATAGATGAGCAGTTTTACGTCAATACTGACATATCTCAAGTTGAGATTCTCAACAACTGTAGCAATTAAGATGCAGCGTAATGAACATAAAAGTTTCCACTTAAAAACAAAGCACTACAAGTTTTTATTCATCATTCAAATTAAAACCCCAGGCTTTTCCCAAGGAAGAATAACATGATTTCTTATTTTTGCATGTTTTACATGAAATGCACGGGGACTGTTAATTTGTTGCTAGAAAATTACAAAATTGTCAGAAAAATATAGTGCAATGCAACCCATGCTCCGTATCATAATGACGCTTCATGTTGTTGAAAACAAAATTAAGCTTTTCAATGACCTGGATTATTGATTGTGCAATAGTAAAATGGCGGCCATTTTTGGTTGATTTGCAAGTTTTTTGGTCTTAAATTCTTTCTTCTCCGTTCACAAAATATTTTTCAGTATCATAATTTATACACTTTTAGGATTGTTTGTCCGCAGGACGCATATATAGCAAATGTTTATGTCCCCTGCGATTTCTATGCGCACAGGACGCAGGCCTAAAATTATCCCTGGAGGAGTCACTTTCAACTTAACTGGCATTAAAAATTCAGAGAAAAAAAACAAACAGGACATATTTTTAGAGTTATTTGATGCATATCTTGCAATGAGCTTCATTATTTTACTATTTCAAAATATTGAACAGAAAATGTCAGTCATAAATTATATGCATTCAATTATCTTAATTCTTAATTCAATTTACCAACAAGTAAAAAGAAAACAATTAAAGAAACAACTCATAGCAACCATAGCATTTAAGTGTGTATAAATAAGCATAATATATTCACCTCATAGACCCTCCCATCTTGAACTAGAAATGGCGCGGCAGAGGCGTATCCCCACGCCGCATGTTTGACCCAGGAGTGCCCCAGGGTTGGTAATGGGGCCATGCATAGTTGAGATTGACCGTATTGTCATAAGAGAAGTTCAGTATCAATTAGAGGTGAATCGGTGTAGAAATGAAGAAGTTATAGTAAAAGGCAATTTTGGGTGGGTGTGGCCTATGTGGGCGGGGCGCCCTAGGGTTGGTATTGGAGCCATGCATAGTTGATATGGACCGTAATGTCATAAGAGAAGTTCAGTATCAATTAGAAGTGAATTGGTGTAGAAATGAAGAAATTATAGTAAAAGGCAATTTTGGGTGGGTGTGGCCTATGTGAGTGGGGCACCCCAGGGTTGGTAATGGGGCCATGCATAGTTGAGATTTACCGTATTGTCATAAGAGAAGTTCAGTATCAAAAATGAAGAAGTTAATGTGAAATCACCTAAACAAATGAGTGAAAATCTCTGACCCAGCCCCAGCCCAACCCCCATAACTTTTGACCCAGGGGTCAAATCAAAATTCCAAATAGTGCAGGGTCGCACATATGCTCATAGCTACCATGTGTGTAAGTTTCAAGGTTCTAGTGCAAATAGTGTAGGAGGAGATAGTGGCCAGGACGGACAGACGGCGGAGATAACCACAATATCCCCACGCTTTTCAAAAAGCAGCGTGGGGATAACAAAAATCAAATATTTATTTTGAATTGTTGGAAAGATGGGGGTATGTGTAACATTTTAATTTTGCTTTAACAATAACATCTCTAAAAGTTTTTTCTTTCTGATACATTATAATTACATGTATCTTGCAATCATATATCCCAATGAAACAACAATAAAATTGGTGAAAAGGGGGATCATTCCTTGTACAGAGCGGCTGATAAAAAGGACACATTTGATAAAACAAGGGATGTGTTAGTCAGAAACACAATGCCCCCTACTGTATTGCTCCGCTTTGAAAAAAAAAATGAAATAAAATTGGCAGGTTCAGAAATTGTCTCCCTTTAAAAGCTTATAACTTCACTTGGATTGTATATTTTGACTTTTGACCTTGAAGGATGACCTTGACCTTTCACCACTCAAAATGTGCAGCTTCATGAGATACACATGCATGCTAAATATCAAGTTGCTATCTTCAATATTGCAAAAGTTATTGTAAAACTTTCATGCAAGGTTAAAGTTTTGGGACAGAATGACAGACAGACAGGCCAAAATCAATATACCCCCGATCATTCAATCCGGGGGCATAACAATTGCCTAAGGGAATATTTTACATCATAACTTGCTAACCTATTTATGGGTGTGTTTAAGCCCATAGATCCACACACACCTGAAATAACATTCACTGCACTTAAAGTTACCTTGTATCAAGACATCTCATTGGAAACGGAGAGAACTGGATTGCACAAGACATTAGGCCAACTTAACTTAACAACAGAACCGCATAACGGATGCCATGCTCAGCTGCAGTTATGAATAAATGAAAGCTTGTCAGATTTTTTTTTGAGGTCACAGTGACCTTGACCTTTGACCTAGTGACCCAAAAATGGGTGTAGCATGTAGAACTCATCAAGGTGCTGCTACATATGAAGTTTCAAAGTTGTAGGTTGAAGCACTTTGCTTTTGATTCAAAACCTTAACAAAATGTTAAGGTTTTAGCACGACGCGGACGGCGGACGACGAGCTGGCTATGAAAATACCTCGGGTTTCTCCGAAAACAGCCGAGCTCAAAATTGGATTTGTTTGGTAACTGGAGAATTTTTAGAACTGATGGCCTCACAGTAGGGAAAAAAAAAATTGCTGATTTTTCAAGCAATATTTTCTGAGAATCGGGAGAAAGTGAAAGTATTTGGATTATTATAGTTGAAGTAAGATTTTGAAATGAAATTACCGGTATACCTGTGTTTTCCTCATATTGGTTGTGTTTTTTATATGTTCAAGCATTATAATATTAGTGAAACAAAATAATTGGAGCGCATGCATATGATGTC
Source organism: Dreissena polymorpha (assembly GCF_020536995.1). Lineage (NCBI taxonomy): Eukaryota > Metazoa > Mollusca > Bivalvia > Myida > Dreissenidae > Dreissena > Dreissena polymorpha. The sequence continues at coordinate 108,139,644 of NC_068360.1, forward strand.
ACCACCATAACCTAGTTCTTAATGTAAACAAAATGATGGATACCAGATGCTTGATATTAGGAAACCGTATGATAATAACTGGCTGAAGATGTTGTTGCAGAAAAAAACAAATGAAAAGTGTTATTCAATTGCAAATAATTTTTTCTGCTGTTTTATATGCTCACAATATTTAGAAACTGGATAATCCGATTACTAATAATGTGTCAACCAACCAAGTACATATTCATATATCGTATGATTTCCTTATATCGAGCGTAGCCTAATTTCAATCACTTTGTTTACATTTAAACGCGGATCTCGTGATGACGTCACACACATGCGCCACGAGTATTTTGTCTCACTAACACTACTACACTTGGAAAATAAATAAAGGCGCAACTATCATGAGGAAAAGTATAATTGCATTTCAAAATCTTACTTCAACTGAAATTATCAAAATTTAGCGCTATTCCACTCATTTTTTTCGGTACTCTTCATTTAACTTGCACATAAATTGCAGACAACTGCGCTAGTGTAAACACAACACTTACATGTATTTTATTTATTTTAAAGTAAAATTCTTTTAAATAGGTGACTTGACCATATACACATCAGGGCTCAACATTAACGGTTGTCCTATTGCCCCTGGCAAGTAAAAGTTGGGTCCGGGCAAGTTACTTTATTATCTAGTTGTTAGCCCAGGCAAGTACAAAAAAAACAAAGCATATAATTTAGACTTTAATTAGACTTTAATTGCTGTAATCATTTTGTTAAATGTGCAAAAATAAAAAAGGTTTTGTGGTGTATCATTTTGATCTTCATTAAAAAATATGAGGTTAACAGTTAATGTGATATTTCATGTTTGGGCAAATGGCTTTACGTTCAGATTTTCTAAGTACTTGCCCGGCAGGGCAAGTTGGTTTTTAGGTTAATGTTGAGCCCTGCACATGTTCAGTGGGTATACCCTGTCCCGATTGGATGATAATTTGATCTAATCATTTAAAAGTAATAAACATGCCAAAATTTTATTTGAACACATTGCGAACATTTGTGTTCTTGCATTTCTCAGTCTCAGCCAAACATGGCCGGACCGACGGACATGTCCTGTAAAATTTGGAAAGGTTCGGCCAGTTGGTTAAATTTACAGGACCGATTGTCCGGTAAAAAATGAAGAACAAATTCGTTGGTTTGTATAGGTTTGTTTACGGCTCTGACATTTTCTATGAGTTGCAAAAATAGCGAAAGCGTCTTTATACATGTGCTTTTCCGTACCAACGCTCTTTCTGCTGACAGAATTTTCCGAGGGCGTCTGATTGGTCTGTTTTTGTGCAACTTACGAATGCGGGTCAGGACAGTCCAAATCCATGACAGCCTAGTCGCTTAACAAGATAATCATAAATCTGTTTATTAAATGATATAGATATCAGTTTGCGTGGTTGTAATAGCAATAGTAATGTAAAATAATGATCATTGTCATTCAAACCGTTATTATCTTGGCTGTCAATCAATGCGTGAAAAAGGCTGGTCGTCATTCATTGAGGCAGTTGTCTGTTTATGCTGTATTGACCAGACTGCTATCTGACATGCGCGCTAAGCATGGTTGAGGTAAACAAGTATCGGCTACTTTCGTTTTGGAAAATGTTCTTAAGATATTACGAAAGAGCGATTCCCGGCGGATACTGACATTGACATTTTGAACACAGTTTACTGCGACCTTTTGTATCAGGATGATTGAAGTGTGGATTTTCAAAATGAAAAAGAAAATGAAACCCTGTTAAAAATGTTGTGTACAGAGTGCAATTAGAATGATTAATGAGAAAATGTATATTTACTGTTACAGTACACTCCACGCGTTTTCCCCAATTTCCCTCCATACTCCGCGGGTTTCGACCTGGAGGGAGATTAAGAAAATCACGCTATACGCGGCGTTTGCATGATTTTGGACGCGGCGGTTAACGATCGGCAAAACTGATAAACCGACGCGGCGGCCCTCCGCGTTGGCAACGCGGGGGAAACTCCGCGTTTTACGAGATAACAATCAATTTAATTTTGTTGATTCCTGATTTTCAAATAAAACAACATTTATTACAAGTACATACATGTACATGTAGTATAATATTTACAATAAAAAAAAACAACCAAGATAGATCGATCCCGACGTGGTTGTAGAAGTAGTTGTTGTTGTATAGAAAACTCGTTGATTTACGACACACAAAACGTCGTCTTTTAACTAATACTTACCAATTAATATAAACACAGTTTGCAACATTGTTTTTATTTTGATAATTTAATCCAAAGTTTTCATGTTAGCAGGTGATTTTCTATACTGAACATGTATACAAATGACCAAGGACCTTAAAAATCTCGCAAATCTGTGTGAATTGACAGTTTGACGTAATTAAAGAAAAGCCGCTTCCTGTCTAAAGGCATTACTTACTCAAGTAAACACGTTCAACGAATGCATAAGGAATGGTTTTAATTGGCGGAACAAAGTCAATTCTCTGCTCGCTAATGCATTGATTTTCTCTTTGTTTGTAGGTTATTCTATTGATTGCTAAAAGGTGGTAACTATTGAGTTGATAATTGCATTTAATATTCACAGTTGTATTCTTGTTGCGTCGACATTCTAAGCAATGTTAATCAGTAATTATGGACCAAATCGGCAGAGTGACATTCACACATGTTAATCCCTTTTGTCAAAACACCGCAGACAGCAGTCTACACAATAGGTCAGTAGACAAGCTTTGCGTGTTTTCATAACGTCAAACACTTTAAATCCAGTTCCGCCCAGATGTCTTCTTTAATCCGTTTACAGTACAATTACAGTGTTAAAATAATTACTCTACTAAAATACCGTAACGTTAAAGATTCGGCGTGTTCGATTTGAAATAATTTTAGAGGAAATATCAACTTATTCGCGATATAATTTCGTTAATAAATACCAAAGAAACTTTTAACCGAAATCAACAAAATTCAATGTTCTCTGCGCTACAAAGTTTGTATCACAAAATCAATACACGCACGCTTTGCGAAGTATACATTGTACCTTGACCTTGTACATTGCAGCATAATTTTCGCGCGCTTTTGTCTGGAAATCTAATGATAACTGTATATTGGAAGCATTTGTAAACGTCGTGTTAACAATTAAAAAATCGTAGTGTGTTTCGGATTACTAATTATTAATCTCATTTGGAAATTTTACGGAACATTTATTCTTGTGTCATATGTGTTATGATTTAAATATTAATTTGTCAAATGTATTTTATAAGACTATTTCATATTGTAGACGTACCTGTGAATTAAAAAACATAATTTTTATACATATTAATTTTCTATACAATTATCTTTTTTATACATGTACTACAGTATTTAAACAATTTATTATAACAATGTTTTTATTTTTTGGCATGCCCAGTAGCACACTGCTAACGCGGCGTTGCGCGGCGATCACTGATAAGAACGGAAAGAGTCTGCATTTACCGACTAGCCTTAAGTAATACACGCCGCGGGAATTAGCGAACGCGGCGTAACGCCGAGCGTTTTATCGAGTTCACCTCGCTCTTCCAACGCCGCGTGAACACTCGCTAGCAGAAAAAACCCGCGGAGGGAGCGCGTTTTTTGGGGAAAACGCGTGGAGTGTACTGTAACATTTGTTCAACATTTTTTTTGATGTATTTTAACTAAACAAGACTAGTACCACTTATGGCCTGTATTATTATTTAATGTCAGATACAAACGTATGACCTTGAAATTAAAAGCTTTTTTTATCATTTATCATGTAATATCATAAACACCTTGATCCCAGCAATGAGACACAAGTTATTTTACTATTATAATCTGTAGCCGGTAGGTCCTGTAAAAAAAGAGGAGGTCCTGTATTTTTTCCCATTTAACAAGACCTACTATCATGTAAAAATTTGACTAGTTTGGATTTGACTTAAATCTTGATCACTTTTATGTGTCAATTATGCTCAAAATTGTAAATAGTGGTTGTAAAAAAGGTTTAATTACTGTTTCAGTTTGTATAAATGTGTTCAGTGAATCAAATTTTCGAAGTTTTGTTGGTCGAAAGCCTATCACAATAGAGCACTCTTGCTTTTTGGATGTGACGACTCGATACCAGGTAGTGGTATCCACTACATCTAACGCAAGTAGTGGATGTAATTTGCGGGTGTGTATAGAACCATTGGCTTTGCGAGGTTAAAGACCATGTAAATAAACAATTTTAAGAAGGATTTAATAGGAATTAAATAAATCTTTAAAGCCTAAAGGTAATTGTTTGCATTTATTCATAAATTATTTTACTTGTTCCCTAAACCGCTCGATTCAATGTAATTGGAGGATATTCAATAAAAATGACGTGTGCTTTTGGAATATACACTTTTCACAAGTTTCAAACGGAGATATATTTAGAGGAAACACGAACACCGGTTATACCTGTTTAACATCTGCATCTTCGTGTATTTTAACTTCCTGTTTTTCCTTAGGTGTCTTAACCGTAATTGTAATCTCTTTTCCAGAATTTTCGGCATTTTCTGTCACGTCGGCCATTTTGATTATTTTTATGGCGTACTTCCTGTTAGGTTGAGGTCAAGCCGGTCTAGAGTCAACACGTTGTAAGAAATGTCGATATAATATCAATTTAAACTCCTCTCAGCCGTGAGGTTACCTTTCTTGCGTGTTAGCATTAATCATAGGGTTCTGAAGTAAACGTTCGTTAAGGGTTTCTTTTTAGTTCAAAACTATTACTTATTTCACGGAGATCGATGAAATTTGATTCACGGTACTAGACAACCTGCCAGTTCAATACAGGATACAATTTAAGACCTTTGGTAAATGAAACATGAAAGGCACATCATCCAGTTAGTCATCGTCGACACATTCCATATGAAACCTTCGACATTGCACTCAATGTACACATCATATGAACGCTCACAAAAGCGTAGCAGTGACCGTCTGCTACCTTAATGCCTTCGTCATCAGACGACTCCTCAATTGCCTGAAGAATTCGTGCTCGCATTTCCAACCTCCTTCGTTTTTTTTTTCTCTCGTGCGACGTTGATCTTCTCTCTTCGCTTTTCATCTTTCTAAGCTTTCTTCTTTTCTTTCGCCTCTTCATGCTCTTTTCGTTTCCGTTCCCGATCTGCCTGGTGCTCCATCATGGCCTTTTCCTCGGCCTCCTTATCTAGACGTTTCTGTTCTATAATGTCACGAAACTTTGCCCAGTTACAGCTTTGGGTGGTGGTGTATGTTTCACTTTGTTATTATTTGTTTCTTGTACTTTTGGTATGACTAATATTTTGCTCATCGGTGATTGTGGTGCGGGGTTTACGTCTGAGCGAGACTCAGTTGCCGATTCTTTTGGTTCACATGGTGCACCTTGGATCATTTCATCAGAAATATGCGATACGTCTGCGTTGCCGGAAACAGAAGAAACGGAGGGTTGAACTGCATTAGCAGAAATGTGCGGTATGTCTGAATTGCCGGCATCTGGCGAAACCGTGGGTTGAGCTGCACCCATTTCTGTTACAGTGTCCTTAGCGCTGGCTTAAAGGTCAAATGCCGATTTTATAACGAAAAATGCTATGGGTCCAGTTCAACAGAACGTAATACAACGTCGGGGTTTAAAGGACATTGTCCGGCTTCCTTAAAGCCATTGACGGCAACATCAACGATTGTACTGCGGTCACAAGACTTGCGAAACACAGAGGCAAATTTGCGCTTTGTAACGACTTTACCAATATTTTCAAGCTGCCATTCACGAACAGACTGTTTCCAATTGCGCTTCAGTGACCCAAACAAACGAAAATCCAACGGCTGGATGACATGGGATGCATGTTCAAGTAGACAATGCAGTTATATTCCGTTGGATCTGCTGATGTCAGGCGCTTGCATGGTGACATGTGTCTTGTGACCATAAAGAAGGAGGAGCACTGGCTTCTTTACTTGCCTTTCATTAATCGAGGGTACAAATACGTCCTACAGCCACGTCGCAAATAACTCGGAGTCAATCCAGCCGTTTTCAGATCTTCCAAATGCTGCATCTTCGAATCCTTCGAGGGGGTGTACGTGAATCGTTGACAGGGATAAAAAATTATTGGCGGTATATAGTGTGCAGTTGCGCTTACAGCTGCCATGACTGTAAGCTGTGACTTGTCGCTGTTTGCGAAATGGTAGACTACCGGTGCCCCCCGACAACCAATTTCCCGGTTTCCCTTGGTACATAGGGCAAACCCATTCTCGTCAGTATTATAGATCCTGGATGGGTCTTTAAGGAGGTCACTGTCACCAACTTCAACCTCAATGTAGTTACGGAAGTCCGTGAACCTTTTCATTACATTTTCTCGTGTGACAAGGGCGCGTTTCTTCCCTATCTGGATTGTAGTTCGCAGGCTTAATTCGGGATTGCGTTTAAAAAAACCTGAGCCATTGTTTTCCAGGCCTGTTGTCCTTGAACGGATAAGGACGACCGTCAGAATCTTCTTTACTGTTGAAGCAAGCTCTAAACGGGTGCGTCCGTAGCCAATGCGAGACATACCGACAGCCCACTGCACGATACGTTTTTCCTCTGTCGGAGAGAGAACAGGCTTGTAAAGTGTTTGGTATTAGATGCACGTTCGGCATTAGATGCCACCACTCTATGACCTTTCCATGCAAGTCGACATATGACTTTTGACAACTTCGCTTACGACAGCTATGACCTTTCCATGCAAGTCGACATATGACTTTTGACAACTTCGCTTACGACAGCTATGACCATTGCATGCACATCGACATATGACTTTTGACAACGTCGCTAACGACAGCAATGACTTTTCCATGCAAGTCGACATATGACTTTTGACAACTTCGCTTACGACAGCTATGACCATTCCATGCACATCGACATATGACTTTTGACAACTTCGCTTATGACATCTATGACCATTCCATTCAAGTCGAATTCTGACTATTGAAAACTTAAGGTCTGAATTGTATGCATGAATGTACATATTTTAAACACACGTTGGGGGCAAAAAAAAACATGTATTAACGTCTAGAGGACAAAATAATGCAGTGATCGTCGCTTCCGCCCCATTGTCCAGACACTTTAAGTCAATTTATTTAGCCCGGTACACATTCAGTTCAAAGATAAATGGTGAAAACAAAACACCCTTCCACAGCGTTCATTACTCATACTTTCCGGATGATGGCGTTGATTACACCATTTTGCCAGCTGGAAGCTTGTTTCTGTAGACCTTTGAATTGACAAACCTGAATCCATTCTTTAGTTTGTGGTATAATGAGACCATTTGGTACAAGCTTGGACAGATTATTAAATGCTGTGTTGGTTTATGAATTCCATTGTCATTAATTAATACCTCCATGCGGTCTCTCAAACCAGACAGATCTGCGCTAACAGCAAGTCAACCAGAAAAGGACAGAAGAAGACTACACTTCATATAACAACATTCTGATAACGAAGGTAGGTTCATTTGTTTATAACGGTTTGATTACTATTTTATACCCCAAAATGTGATGAATGTCTGATGGTTAAGTTGAGAATTTGCGTATTTGTTCTGTGATGTAAATGGTAAACTAGTCGATATGCTACTGAAAAACAGGAAATATATTTACTTTATATATATATATATATATATATATATATATATATATATATATATATATATATATATATATATATATATATATATATTTGACGCTCATCAGTTATTTAATTTAATTAATTATGGGCATATGAATTCACGTTTGGTTCGTTTAATGTTCTAAATATTAGCAATATAAAATTTGCTTAAATCAATATACATGTATCTCGAGGAAACAGCTAGTGTCTGCTTCACTTCAGTACAACGTATTCCTGTGGTTTAACACACAATTTTGCTATGCTTTTTACATTCTACATTATTCTCTTCAATATATGTTCTTAATTTAATATTGTTCCCCAGTCGAATGCCATTAGGAATGTGTTACATGTATGTTGGATATTGTATAGTTGGGTTTATAACTGTTTTTAAATTGTATGTGTACTTTGAGTGGCGAAAAACAACTATGAAATATATTTCAAAATTCGTCTTTATTTGAATAAATACACAATCAATATGTGGCAACAACACCATGCATCTACCAGTATGTATTTGGGTCACTTCAGCCTACTATGACTTCTTGTTCCTGAGCTCTGAAAGACAACCATAGCCATATCTATAAACATCTGAATAGCGAATCTGTTCTTTCCCGTTTGAGTTACACATGTTTTGGCTTAACTAATGCATCAGTGTTAATTCTAGTTCATGCTCAACATACGACAAACGCTTTTATAATTGAGGTTTATTAATAGTCCTTCTCATGAGAATGGACCACATGTGTACACTAACAGAGTGGAGAAAGAAGCAGCCCAGTCAATGATACGAGCATGCTCGATGTTTTAGTCTAAAGTACGACCAAGAAGAAATGCAGTATTTCCTGTCTGCAACTTGTCAATAAGGTTAAGAATTCTGTAGGTATTCGTCCTTCCTCTATGACAATAACGCGTTGGAAACGTAATCTTTACACTTCAACGTAACACTACAACTACACTTTCAATCTGATATAACGGTACATATAAGTTTACTTTCTTAAGTAGCCGTGTCTGTATATAGCATACTAAACTCATACTAGCGTACCTGGCTTCACATATGAAACTGTGCAGTTGGCTGCAGAGGGTGTCGTTCCAAATGGTCCGAACCCCATGAAAGTGGATGACCAGGCAATTTGAGTTACCGCCCCCGTTGTCAGGCTGCCCCGCTCCCCAGTGCGTATAGTTCATTCGGAAGCTCACCCCGTCCGATGTCATCCATCGCCAGTCGTTCTCCCGCGCGATGTCCGCACCCGAGGCCCAGTAATCCTCATCGATGTGCGAGCCTGTGTAAAATACCGGTATTTAAGGTGATGCACGATGCCAGTTTAAGAGATAAACGTTCCGTTGCCACTGTGAGTGAAAGTCGTATAATTATGGATGGTGTGTAATATATTGACTATGACTCTTTCTCACTAGTCGGCACTGATAAACGCGCCCAATCTTAAGTGTGAGGATAACCTTTAGTCGCCGTTTTTAAATGAGTGCAAAGCATTCGTGACAAACACATGATACCACACTCTTCTGCAATCGCGGACAAATACGTTAAGCAAATTTTATTTCCAACGTTTAATTTAACAGCAACCAAAGTACACGTGAAAAAGTCAACAAACAGTGGAAACAGTTACCCATATCCTTTATCTAACAAATATTGCTCATAGTTTTGTATGACTAAAACAATCAATATTGAAATAGTCGTTGATTATTGTTCGCCCTAGCTAGCTGTATCGTACCGTGCAGCTTGGTTAAAAGACCCTCCACTATGGCCTCCTCTGTCGCAGTTTCGATCACCAGCAGCTCAGAGCCAAGAAGACGACAGAAGCTCTGTTGAAAGAAATTATATTTTTTTTATCTGCGTGGGTAAACGTTTTTTAGTGCTAATATCTTCAGATGTACCGTATTAATAATAGTACATAACACGGTAAACAAAAAATCGGTGAGTAGCTGAGGCGTGTACGTTGCGACCGCGACGAGAGTCACCAGCAGAAGATTTTCTTGAAGACTTATTAAAAGAATCAACAATCGGAACGGTAATTGTCCGTAGGTGGATAGTGGTTTCATTTAATCGTCTGAGAAGGGCCAGATATGGGAACTTTCGCGGTCGGATCTGCTTATCCATCGATTACCGTCATTCCTCGAACCGGATGTCCTCTCCCGCTGACTTCGCTGACTCCCAAAACTTGGAATGATCGTCAAGCGGAAAGGTAATTGTCCGTAAGTGGATAGTGGTTTCACCACATCGCCTAAGAGGCGGACCTGGGGCAGAAATGCAGACCAGAACCTCGAGGGGTGGCCCTATGAAGATGATGAAGTCCCAGGACGGCGGTACCCAGTACGCTCAATTTGCTCGGGAAGCCGTTCTGGGGGTCGGGTCGACACTCGTGACGTCTAGAGAGGCCATAAAGGCTGTGCAGCGCGCGAGAGGCGGGAATGAGGTCTTTGTTAATTTTCAGCACTCCCTTTGCGGAGTAGCATTGTTCTTCTAAAGGCGACCAGGCATGAAATGTCTTTAAATTCACTATTAAGGTCTCATTGGCCACAGTGCACTGGTCTTTTTGGATTAAAAATATTTTTTGGCGAGTATGCGGGAAGCCGGGGTAAAATTTAATATTTTCTCATTAAAGGTCACAGGGGCAGATATGCACATACTGTAGTCGTGATGACTAAGCTACGATCTGTAAATAATCTTCTGAATTGCACACACTTGGTGGACAAACACATAACCATCAGTAGACGCATACGGAGCACGCGGAATTGCTATTTGTCGAAGAATTGATGAAAATCAATTGGCTTTTTCTTGAAAACTGAACTTCAAACATATAATTCTTTTACTGATATGTACAGCTTAAGCTCGTTATCTCGACTCGCTGGGAATTCCGAAAAGGGTTTGAAATATCCGCATTTCGACTTATCCGTAGTCCGACACATCCGAATATAGACCTTTTAGAATTAGATAAAATCCACTCATCCCTATATATGAATTGATAAAATATCCGTAAAATATCCGTACAATAAGCCAAAACCAATAAGTTTTTCAAGCTATGATCAAAGAGTTAAAATTTCAGTGTGAAGCTCTTTATTTTAAAAATAGACATAAGAACGGGCGAAATAGGCAATAACTTCCACTTCGACATATTTGGAGTTCAATCGTTTCTACTTGGTCAAGTCATTACAGGTAGTTGTTGTCAACGACAATTTAAAAAATCGGAAATCAAATACTAAAAAAACTTAAACGTACTACTTGAATTAATGAATGACACTTACCGGTATTTGTTAGTGCACGTGTACCGTAAGTACTGACCTTGGCCTCTATCCAGCTCGCCTCAAGCGCCGACACCTTGTAACATGAGTTGTCATTGAGCTCGAAACCGTTGGGACACTGGCCAGATACTGGAAAGAAAGTCCGACAAGAAAGAAGTACAACATAACACAAGCAGTAAATTGTCATTCTTTGGGTGTTATAATTATTATTTAAGATGAACGTTTTTTTTGTACAAAAAAGCTACTTTTTCTTAGTATACCGGTACCTGTTTTTTTGTAAGAATAAAATGCTCCTTGAAACTAGGGTGGTTCACTATTGATATTAACATATGCTTATGTTTTGAAACCTCTGTTTAAACCCTCGAGAGAGAGTAAGAGTGAGAGAGAGAAAGAGAGATTGAGAGAGAGAGAGAGAGAGAGAGAGAGAGAGAGAGAGAGAGAGAAGAGAGAGAGAGAGAGAGAGAGAGAGAGAGAGAGAGAGAGAGAGAGAGAGTGTGTCACGTAATCAGATGTACTTTAGTGAAGATAAAACAAGTCTCTGATTTCTAAAATATTTCTTTTATTGTACTCTATTCCCTAACACCAAAATTGTACTATAATAATTTCAAAGTCAAAGTAAATAACATAACGTGAATAATTCCTAAGAGAAAGCGAGGTACCGTCTGCCTATTTTGAGGGTTATTTATACTGCTCCCGTTGTGTATTCGCTTAATTCGTGACCCACGCCTGTCAACAAGTAATGGACGTCAACGTGTGTATCTTGACGTATATAGACAGATGATGTATGATCCCTACAGATTTTACAGCGCCTGTAATCGCGGGCCCCTATGTAATTTGACAAGCCAATTTGTGTTCACAGGTGTATTCACACCTGGAACACGCATCGGAACGTCAGTCCTCCCGCTTAACGTATTTACCAACCATTTATATGCATTTTACGAGTCACGAATCTTATGTTTTCTGGTCCTCCCGCTTAATGTATTCACTAATTGCTTATATGCATTTTGAGAGTCACGACCCCCATGTTTTCTGTTAGTTACATCTCGTTGAAATATTTCTATTGACTTTTCATAAAGTAATATATTCATTATAAACCATTACATTACACATCTACATAATCAATTTTCAAATTTCATTACACCCTACCCGAAGGTTCTATTTCCTAAATTAGTTTGTTTATACAACAATAACACGACAATAACAACACAATAATGTACAATGAGATAAATTCTATAATAACACAATAATGTACAATGATATAAATTCTATTATTATATATATTATATGTATACCCTACCCGAAAGTTCTATGACGTTACACAACTCACTCTTTCAAATGATTTTTTTCTATTATTATATATTATATGTATACCCTACCCGAAGGTTCTATGAGATAAATTCTATTATTATATATATTATATGTACATTACGTTACACAAGTGAGAGAGTGAGAGTGAGAATGAAGAGTGAGAGAGAGAGAGAGAGAGAGTGAGAGAGAGAGAGTGTGAGAGAGAGAGAGTGAGAGTGATAATGAGAGTGAGAGAGAGAGAGAGAGTGAGTGAGAGAGTGAGAGAGAGAGAGAGAGAGAGAGTGAGAGAGAGTGAGAGAGAGGAGAGAGAGAGAGTGAGAGAGCGCGAGAGAGAGCGAGAGAGAGCGATGAGATCGAGTGCGAGAGTGCGCTGCGCGTGCGAGCTCGTGCGCGCTCTCTCGCGCGCGAGCCTCTCTCTCTCGCGCTCTCTCTCTCTCTCGCTCTCTCTCTAGCGTCCTCCTGACTCTCGCTCGCGACGCGCGCGACGCCTCGCTCCTCATACTTTACATCATCGCTTCCTATCTCGCGCGCGAGAGTTGAGAGTGAGAGTAAGAGTACTCGTATTTATCGTGATTCTGTGAGGTTATAACATCTGATCATATCATGTTATTTTAATACAATCTATATAAAGATTCCACAAAGATGAAACTGAAATATTTAATAACTAATACCATTCCTGTACACTTTGAGAACTACGGTCCTGCTATGTACTAATCATTCTTTAAATACAATTTATGCAGGATTTAAAAAATTCTGTTATTGAAGCTGTTAGATTCATTTTGACTTACTTACCGAGTACACACAACTGAACTACTAGTATAACCAAGCTCTTTAGAAATTTCATTCTGACGACCAACACACGTGTGCTTTTCCTACAAGAAACTTCGTGTATAAGTTATGACAGAAATTTCTTATCTGTCCGTTATCGCAGTCAATTATGGAGCAAAATGATAAATGTGGGCATCGACGGTAAACATTTAACACTTATTCGATCAATGTACGATGATCCAAGGAGGGGATTCAAGAATCATTAAATAGTTTAGAAACCTACTGCGATAAGTGGAATTTAACGGTTAACATTGAAAAAACTAAGGTCATGGTATTCCGAAAAGGAGGTACAATCAGTAAAACATTGCAATCGACATATTAAGGTCAAGAGCTAGAAATTGTTAACAATTTTAGTTACCTGGGAATGGTCATGTCAAGCGGTGGACCAATTGTGGACGCAACAAATACACTGTATGGCAAATCTTTAAAAGCGATTCATTTTTTGTTCACCTTTACAAAAGACATGGACGTATCTATAAATGTCATATTAAATTTATTTTACGCATATGTATTATCAATTCTGAACTATAACTGTGAGGTTTGGGGATTTATCAAAGCGGAAAACATTAAGCGCGTCCATCGCAAATTTTGTAAATAAATATTAAATGTAAAGATTTTAGTCACCCTCGAAATCAGCATAAAGTCACCCTCGGCAACAATTTTACTTTTTCAACAAAAAATACATGATTTGGTCGTTCACATGCGAGGGATTTTGTGTAAAAATACTACAAACACGAACGTAGAGCTAAATGTCTAAAAAAAAACAAGCCACAATAGCCTATATTAGATACCTGGATGCGGTGCCGTATGATAAACAAGAAATATCTTTAAAAAAGATATACGTCGTTGATTGTGGTTGCAGTTAATGAAAGGTAAAGACTTCAATGAATGAGATCAAAGATAGCGAATGTCTTTTTCTGTGCAGTTCTTAGCTGCAGCAAACGCAGTACGGGATGATACGCGGAGTTTTCGCGGCTTATTTTACATTATTACATATTGCTGGTCATAAACGTATAGATACAAAACAGAAAACCAAAAGAAGAATGGAAGTGAAATATAAAACATATGAGTCAATCGGCCACACGCGAAGTATCCGTACATATTTTAAATATTTATACGCGCGTTCTTCGAACAAACCTGTTTGAGTGGTTTGTCTGGCGTTGCTTTTTGATTCGATTATTAACAGTATCGAGAATCATTGCGCTCAATTCATTAGTCAATATGATGACATAATTCTTGTTAAATTAATTAAAAATAATATTAATAATGGTATTGTTGTAAAACACATTTAGAATCTATTATTGACATACCATATGATATCGCTGGATATCTTCATTTAACATCTGTCTGGTCTAAAGAAAATTCCAGTTCACCTAGTTCACGCTATAGCGTCTTTATTATGTAACGATTATTTTCCTGGCCGCGAACTCCGATCAGCACATAGGGTAGAGACGCAGCGATGACCTGTATGTAAACTCTGACATTCACACACAGTGGCCGCAAATTGACCAGTCGCCAACTCCGCCCACATTTTGTCGATCAGCCAATCAGATATCGATTTTTCACACACCCCTCAGCAACGCTTATCTGGCCGCCATTTTGTCCGACAAACAAAGCGCGTTGTACATATGGAATGGACGTAATTTTTAAGAGTTTACACAGATTTTATATCAAATGCATGATCATTACTGTTCGATCATTATTCAAAATTGTAGGTGCTATACATACTTTATAAAAGGTTATTATTTTATCTTTATTTCTTGAACATATGAACGAGTAATGAGAAAACAAACACAATAAATAGTTTAAACACACCAGGTGTGTGTTCTATAAAACGTGTTATACCGTTTGATGCACAATATTATTAAGCAGTTTGGGCAACATAATATAATTGCCGCACGTGCTTATTAATCTCAGCGTAATTGTCGATGATTAATAAATGATAGTATGTTGCGTGGATCTCAAAATGAAGGAACATTAAGGCATTGTAAGGTACTGTACACAAGAAAAGAAAACTATTTAGTTACTTAAATGATTTCCAATTATATATTTATTTTCTGTGGATCATAAACAAGGGAATTCATTATAAATTGTTATCTTAAATATTGTTTTAACTAAAGTAAACAACAAAAAGGTGATTTCAACGCGGCTTAGCCAGCTTAAAGCGACTTCAAGTGTAAAATGTACGGCTTATAATACAACAACAACATTTCTAATACAACATATATTGATACGGGGAGAAATGTAAACATTGCAATTAACATATAAGGGCCATCTTGTTATAAATAAGCAAATGCATAATATGCTAAATGTATTCAGTTCGAATGTTCGTGAACAGCACCGTAATACCAACATTTCATTTTTGATAGTGAAATGAAACAGGTTCGCATTAAACATAAATGAAATAAAATGCATATTAGACTATCTGTTAATGAAACCACGAAATTAGGCCTGTATTAAATTATGGTTACAATCAAAATTTAATTTATATCTAAATAAAAAAAATCGGTGTCTTTTTAAAAATAATACAATAAAACAAAGATCCAAACATTTTTAATAAACAAAAAACCCATCATGATATGGATATGTCATTTGCATTTAATAAAAATATTTTCAAAATTATATTTGAATAGCCACCGGGTTCACTGTCAGACGGTTGAATACACGTTCAAAATCAATATGAAATAAATGCTAATTTTTACAACGGATTTTTCATCAACTCCCTATATAATATGTAAAAGAAACGTTTCTGATAGTCAGTCTGCCGTTAACTCATTTATTTTGATTACGCCATTTCTCTCTAAGTTTTTATGATTGTATTAATGTTTTACAAAGCAGTTTAGTTTAGTGTGCGGCTTTAATAATTTATATTATAGAAAAGAGCATAATACAGCATTACAAATATAGAATTTCCCTCACGTAATCCGCTATAATTGCGATCTGCTTGTCGGAGTTTTCTAATCACTAGACCACGTGACTATGTGGGCGGAGCGATCGATAATTTGGCGACTGGTCAAATTGACCAGTCGCCAACTCCGCCCACATTTTGTCGATCAGCCAATCAGATATCGATTTTTCACACACCCCTCAGCAACGCTTATCTGGCCGCCATTTTGTCCGACAAACAAAGCGCGTTGTACATATGGAATGGACGTAATTTTTAAGAGTTTACACAGATTTTATATCAAATGCATGATCATTACTGTTCGATCATTATTCAAAATTGTAGGTGCTATACATACTTTATAAAAGGTTATTATTTTATCTTTATTTCTTGAACATATGAACGAGTAATGAGAAAACAAACACAATAAATAGTTTAAACACACCAGGTGTGTGTTCTATAAAACGTGTTATACCGTTTGATGCACAATATTATTAAGCAGTTTGGGCAACATAATATAATTGCCGCACGTGCTTATTAATCTCAGCGTAATTGTCGATGATTAATAAATGATAGTATGTTGCGTGGATCTCAAAATGAAGGAACATTAAGGCATTGTAAGGTACTGTACACAAGAAAAGAAAACTATTTAGTTACTTAAATGATTTCCAATTATATATTTATTTTCTGTGGATCATAAACAAGGGAATTCATTATAAATTGTTATCTTAAATATTGTTTTAACTAAAGTAAACAACAAAAAGGTGATTTCAACGCGGCTTAGCCAGCTTAAAGCGACTTCAAGTGTAAAATGTACGGCTTATAATACAACAACAACATTTCTAATACAACATATATTGATACGGGGAGAAATGTAAACATTGCAATTAACATATAAGGGCCATCTTGTTATAAATAAGCAAATGCATAATATGCTAAATGTATTCAGTTCGAATGTTCGTGAACAGCACCGTAATACCAACATTTCATTTTTGATAGTGAAATGAAACAGGTTCGCATTAAACATAAATGAAAAAAATGCATATTAGACTATCTGTTAATGAAACCACGAAATTAGGCCTGTATTAAATTATGGTTACAATCAAAATTTAATTTATATCTAAATAAAAAAAATCGGTGTCTTTTTAAAAATAATACAATAAAACAAAGATCCAAACATTTTTAATAAACAAAAAACCCATCATGATATGGATATGTCATTTGCATTTAATAAAAATATTTTCAAAATTATATTTGAATAGCCACCGGGTTCACTGTCAGACGGTTGAATACACGTTCAAAATCAATATGAAATAAATGCTAATTTTTACAACGGATTTTTCATCAACTCCCTATATAATATGTAAAAGAAACGTTTCTGATAGTCAGTCTGCCGTTAACTCATTTATTTTGATTACGCCATTTCTCTCTAAGTTTTTATGATTGTATTAATGTTTTACAAAGCAGTTTAGTTTAGTGTGCGGCTTTAATAATTTATATTATAGAAAAGAGCATAATACAGCATTACAAATATAGAATTTCCCTCACGTAATCCGCTATAATTGCGATCTGCTTGTCGGAGTTTTCTAATCACTAGACCACGTGACTATGTGGGCGGAGCGATCGATAATTTGGCGACTGGTCAAATTGACCAGTCGCCAACTCCGCCCACATTTTGTCGATCAGCCAATCAGATATCGATTTTTCACACACCCCTCAGCAACGCTTATCTGGCCGCCATTTTGTCCGACAAACAAAGCGCGTTGTACATATGGAATGGACGTAATTTTTAAGAGTTTACACAGATTTTATATCAAATGCATGATCATTACTGTTCGATCATTATTCAAAATTGTAGGTGCTATACATACTTTATAAAAGGTTATTATTTTATCTTTATTTCTTGAACATATGAACGAGTAATGAGAAAACAAACACAATAAATAGTTTAAACACACCAGGTGTGTGTTCTATAAAACGTGTTATACCGTTTGATGCACAATATTATTAAGCAGTTTGGGCAACATAATATAATTGCCGCACGTGCTTATTAATCTCAGCGTAATTGTCGATGATTAATAAATGATAGTATGTTGCGTGGATCTCAAAATGAAGGAACATTAAGGCATTGTAAGGTACTGTACACAAGAAAAGAAAACTATTTAGTTACTTAAATGATTTCCAATTATATATTTATTTTCTGTGGATCATAAACAAGGGAATTCATTATAAATTGTTATCTTAAATATTGTTTTAACTAAAGTAAACAACAAAAAGGTGATTTCAACGCGGCTTAGCCAGCTTAAAGCGACTTCAAGTGTAAAATGTACGGCTTATAATACAACAACAACATTTCTAATACAACATATATTGATACGGGGAGAAATGTAAACATTGCAATTAACATATAAGGGCCATCTTGTTATAAATAAGCAAATGCATAATATGCTAAATGTATTCAGTTCGAATGTTCGTGAACAGCACCGTAATACCAACATTTCATTTTTGATAGTGAAATGAAACAGGTTCGCATTAAACATAAATGAAATAAAATGCATATTAGACTATCTGTTAATGAAACCACGAAATTAGGCCTGTATTAAATTATGGTTACAATCAAAATTTAATTTATATCTAAATAAAAAAAATCGGTGTCTTTTTAAAAATAATACAATAAAACAAAGATCCAAACATTTTTAATAAACAAAAAACCCATCATGATATGGATATGTCATTTGCATTTAATAAAAATATTTTCAAAATTATATTTGAATAGCCACCGGGTTCACTGTCAGACGGTTGAATACACGTTCAAAATCAATATGAAATAAATGCTAATTTTTACAACGGATTTTTCATCAACTCCCTATATAATATGTAAAAGAAACGTTTCTGATAGTCAGTCTGCCGTTAACTCATTTATTTTGATTACGCCATTTCTCTCTAAGTTTTTATGATTGTATTAATGTTTTACAAAGCAGTTTAGTTTAGTGTGCGGCTTTAATAATTTATATTATAGAAAAGAGCATAATACAGCATTACAAATATAGAATTTCCCTCACGTAATCCGCTATAATTGCGATCTGCTTGTCGGAGTTTTCTAATCACTAGACCACGTGACTATGTGGGCGGAGCGATCGATAATTTGGCGACTGGTCAAATTGACCAGTCGCCAACTCCGCCCACATTTTGTCGATCAGCCAATCAGATATCGATTTTTCACACACCCCTCAGCAACGCTTATCTGGCCGCCATTTTGTCCGACAAACAAAGCGCGTTGTACATATGGAATGGACGTAATTTTTAAGAGTTTACACAGATTTTATATCAAATGCATGATCATTACTGTTCGATCATTATTCAAAATTGTAGGTGCTATACATACTTTATAAAAGGTTATTATTTTATCTTTATTTCTTGAACATATGAACGAGTAATGAGAAAACAAACACAATAAATAGTTTAAACACACCAGGTGTGTGTTCTATAAAACGTGTTATACCGTTTGATGCACAATATTATTAAGCAGTTTGGGCAACATAATATAATTGCCGCACGTGCTTATTAATCTCAGCGTAATTGTCGATGATTAATAAATGATAGTATGTTGCGTGGATCTCAAAATGAAGGAACATTAAGGCATTGTAAGGTACTGTACACAAGAAAAGAAAACTATTTAGTTACTTAAATGATTTCCAATTATATATTTATTTTCTGTGGATCATAAACAAGGGAATTCATTATAAATTGTTATCTTAAATATTGTTTTAACTAAAGTAAACAACAAAAAGGTGATTTCAACGCGGCTTAGCCAGCTTAAAGCGACTTCAAGTGTAAAATGTACGGCTTATAATACAACAACAACATTTCTAATACAACATATATTGATACGGGGAGAAATGTAAACATTGCAATTAACATATAAGGGCCATCTTGTTATAAATAAGCAAATGCATAATATGCTAAATGTATTCAGTTCGAATGTTCGTGAACAGCACCGTAATACCAACATTTCATTTTTGATAGTGAAATGAAACAGGTTCGCATTAAACATAAATGAAAAAAATGCATATTAGACTATCTGTTAATGAAACCACGAAATTAGGCCTGTATCAAATTATGGTTACAATCAAAATTTAATTTATATCTAAATAAAAAAAATCGGTGTCTTTTTAAAAATAATACAATAAAACAAAGATCCAAACATTTTTAATAAACAAAAAACCCATCATGATATGGATATGTCATTTGCATTTAATAAAAATATTTTCAAAATTATATTTGAATAGCCACCGGGTTCACTGTCAGACGGTTGAATACACGTTCAAAATCAATATGAAATAAATGCTAATTTTTACAACGGATTTTTCATCAACTCCCTATATAATATGTAAAAGAAACGTTTCTGATAGTCAGTCTGCCGTTAACTCATTTATTTTGATTACGCCATTTCTCTCTAAGTTTTTATGATTGTATTAATGTTTTACAAAGCAGTTTAGTTTAGTGTGCGGCTTTAATAATTTATATTATAGAAAAGAGCATAATACAGCATTACAAATATAGAATTTCCCTCACGTAATCCGCTATAATTGCGATCTGATTGTCGGAGTTTTCTAATCACTAGACCACGTGACTATGTGGGCGGAGCGATCGATAATTTGGCGACTGGTCAAATTGACCAGTCGCCAACTCCGCCCACATTTTGTCGATCAGCCAATCAGATATCGATTTTTCACACACCCCTCAGCAACGCTTATCTGGCCGCCATTTTGTCCGACAAACAAAGCGCGTTGTACATATGGAATGGACGTAATTTTTAAGAGTTTACACAGATTTTATATCAAATGCATGATCATTACTGTTCGATCATTATTCAAAATTGTAGGTGCTATACATACTTTATAAAAGGTTATTATTTTATCTTTATTTCTTGAACATATGAACGAGTAATGAGAAAACAAACACAATAAATAGTTTAAGCACACCAGGTGTGTGTTCTATAAAACGTGTTATACCGTTTGATGCACAATATTATTAAGCAGTTTGGGCAACATAATATAATTGCCGCACGTGCTTATTAATCTCAGCGTAATTGTCGATGATTAATAAATGATAGTATGTTGCGTGGATCTCAAAATGAAGGAACATTAAGGCATTGTAAGGTACTGTACACAAGAAAAGAAAACTATTTAGTTACTTAAATGATTTCCAATTATATATTTATTTTCTGTGGATCATAAACAAGGGAATTCATTATAAATTGTTATCTTAAATATTGTTTTAACTAAAGTAAACAACAAAAAGGTGATTTCAACGCGGCTTAGCCAGCTTAAAGCGACTTCAAGTGTAAAATGTACGGCTTATAATACAACAACAACATTTCTAATACAACATATATTGATACGGGGAGAAATGTAAACATTGCAATTAACATATAAGGGCCATCTTGTTATAAATAAGCAAATGCATAATATGCTAAATGTATTCAGTTCGAATGTTCGTGAACAGCACCGTAATACCAACATTTCATTTTTGATAGTGAAATGAAACAGGTTCGCATTAAACATAAATGAAATAAAATGCATATTAGACTATCTGTTAATGAAACCACGAAATTAGGCCTGTATTAAATTATGGTTACAATCAAAATTTAATTTATATCTAAATAAAAAAAATCGGTGTCTTTTTAAAAATAATACAATAAAACAAAGATCCAAACATGTTTAATAAACAAAAAACCCATCATGATATGGATATGTCATTTGCATTTAATAAAAATATTTTCAAAATTATATTTGAATAGCCACCGGGTTCACTGTCAGACGGTTGAATACACGTTCAAAATCAATATGAAATAAATGCTAATTTTTACAACGGATTTTTCATCAACTCCCTATATAATATGTAAAAGAAACGTTTCTGATAGTCAGTCTGCCGTTAACTCATTTATTTTGATTACGCCATTTCTCTCTAAGTTTTTATGATTGTATTAATGTTTTACAAAGCAGTTTAGTTTAGTGTGCGGCTTTAATAATTTATATTATAGAAAAGAGCATAATACAGCATTACAAATATAGAATTTCCCTCACGTAATCCGCTATAATTGCGATCTGCTTGTCGGAGTTTTCTAATCACTAGACCACGTGACTATGTGGGCGGAGCGATCGATAATTTGGCGACTGGTCAAATTGACCAGTCGCCAACTCCGCCCACATTTTGTCGATCAGCCAATCAGATATCGATTTTTCACACACCCCTCAGCAACGCTTATCTGGCCGCCATTTTGTCCGACAAACAAAGCGCGTTGTACATATGGAATGGACGTAATTTTTAAGAGTTTACACAGATTTTATATCAAATGCATGATCATTACTGTTCGATCATTATTCAAAATTGTAGGTGCTATACATACTTTATAAAAGGTTATTATTTTATCTTTATTTCTTGAACATATGAACGAGTAATGAGAAAACAAACACAATAAATAGTTTAAACACACCAGGTGTGTGTTCTATAAAACGTGTTATACCGTTTGATGCACAATATTATTAAGCAGTTTGGGCAACATAATATAATTGCCGCACGTGCTTATTAATCTCAGCGTAATTGTCGATGATTAATAAATGATAGTATGTTGCGTGGATCTCAAAATGAAGGAACATTAAGGCATTGTAAGGTACTGTACACAAGAAAAGAAAACTATTTAGTTACTTAAATGATTTCCAATTATATATTTATTTTCTGTGGATCATAAACAAGGGAATTCATTATAAATTGTTATCTTAAATATTGTTTTAACTAAAGTAAACAACAAAAAGGTGATTTCAACGCGGCTTAGCCAGCTTAAAGCGACTTCAAGTGTAAAATGTACGGCTTATAATACAACAACAACATTTCTAATACAACATATATTGATACGGGGAGAAATGTAAACATTGCAATTAACATATAAGGGCCATCTTGTTATAAATAAGCAAATGCATAATATGCTAAATGTATTCAGTTCGAATGTTCGTGAACAGCACCGTAATACCAACATTTCATTTTTGATAGTGAAATGAAACAGGTTCGCATTAAACATAAATGAAAAAAATGCATATTAGACTATCTGTTAATGAAACCACGAAATTAGGCCTGTATTAAATTATGGTTACAATCAAAATTTAATTTATATCTAAATAAAAAAAATCGGTGTCTTTTTAAAAATAATACAATAAAACAAAGATCCAAACATTTTTAATAAACAAAAAACCCATCATGATATGGATATGTCATTTGCATTTAATAAAAATATTTTCAAAATTATATTTGAATAGCCACCGGGTTCACTGTCAGACGGTTGAATACACGTTCAAAATCAATATGAAATAAATGCTAATTTTTACAACGGATTTTTCATCAACTCCCTATATAATATGTAAAAGAAACGTTTCTGATAGTCAGTCTGCCGTTAACTCATTTATTTTGATTACGCCATTTCTCTCTAAGTTTTTATGATTGTATTAATGTTTTACAAAGCAGTTTAGTTTAGTGTGCGGCTTTAATAATTTATATTATAGAAAAGAGCATAATACAGCATTACAAATATAGAATTTCCCTCACGTAATCCGCTATAATTGCGATCTGCTTGTCGGAGTTTTATAATCACTAGACCACGTGACTATGTGGGCGGAGCGATCGATAATTTGGCGACTGGTCAATTGACCCGATATCCCTCGCGAGTTGAAATGCAATGCATTAAAGTGAGTCTTCGCTTCCACTGCTCTCTATACTTAAACATGTTAACATGTTGACAGGAATATGGAAGTTAGTACTAAATATGAGAACATAGCCTTTAAGTGCAAAAGTTCTCGCGCTGAAAATCTTCTGAAAATAAAAGGTGGACGCACAAACTGTATTGATGTCGAGATTGAGTGTAAAACTGTTCTATCTATTAAGCCTTTTCATTAGATATAAAATTGTTTCATGCTGAACACGCAGTAAAACGGTGTTACAAAGACGCGGACATGTTTCCAATGTTCTGGTCGTATTCTCAAATCAGCCAATGCAGTCAATGAAGTGCATTCATCTGTACTTGGCCGCGGGAAGTTTTATTTGAATTCTATTGGACGCTAACAAAGGTCAGGCTAAGGTGAAAAGCTGGCGTATACAGCTAACGCCGAAAAAATACACTGGTGACTGGAAGCCGATTCTTAGCTCGGCTTCTTGTCACCCCCGGGTGTTTATGATGATGAGCTGTATATATGCTTAAAAGTCAAAATAAAATATTATTTTCTGTTCTGTTATCAATGGGGGAAATAGTGTGATCGCACCATAACAAAACATCATGCAGTGAATGGACAAAACACACGTGCCGAAAGAGTATCAAAGGGGCACACATATACTAGTATTCGCAATCAAAACGAATGACTCAAATGCGTTTATCTTCAATTCGTAATACATACATGTACATGGCTTTATTATATCGAATACAACATTGCCAATGAACACATACGCACATGTAGGCGTTGAAATTCACAAATTATATGATCATCGTCTGTTGCAGAGGCTTACTTAAGCGCAAGTGTAAACAAATGTTAAAAATAGACGTTTTTTAATTGTGTAGTACACGACATTACCGTAGAAGATTATGTGATTGAAAGGGGTCACATTAAACAATTGACATAATTCCAAGGGAAATTAGAGAGGAGAGAGGCTTCCGTTTCCGGTGTAAACAGTACAGAAATAAAATGTAGACTTTATTTTTTTTTAACGTGTGCAATCAGTGTAGTTTGAAGAATTAAAAGTGTTATTATGTGAATAAGGACAGACTTTCAAAAATGTATGTATAAAAACGTGTGAAAATAAATGAAAGCAAAGTAGTACTTTGATAAACTGTAATCTGTCTATGTAAAATACATTGGGTGGGGTATTTTTTTCCTATATGGCGCTATTGTGAGCGGTTTTTAGCGGGTTTGAGCGGCTTGCGAGTACCGTTCATCCGTCACGCTCTACATGACAGATCGATCGTCACGCTTGAAGAAGCATAATTGAATAATTAAATAGTGCAAGCAGCTCGATATAGGCTGCAATATCTACCGTTAGTTGTAAACCCCAATTTTTCACGCCTAAAAGGGCGCTCAATTCAGTGCAAATGAATAAAGGCAAGCGGTCATTATCGTCTACAGCAAGTGAAGCATCTACGAATACAAGCTTGCTGGAGACATCAGTTTTTGAGAAAAGCGAGCTCTCGGCTAAAAGTAGTTACAAAACCAAAAGTGCTAAAGGAAAATCAAAACCGGACCCCAAAAAACAAAAAACCATGTCAACTTTCGTCACCAACACGAAAAACGAAAATCGCGATTCAAGTGAATTAACAATAGACAAACGTCTTGAAGAAATTAGTAACAAACTATCAAACGTCCTTACCAAAGATGACTCAACATTTATAAAAGACATTATTAAAGAAACCGTGGAACAGCTTAAAGAGAAACTTCTAGGTAACGTCATCCGACGTATAGAAATTTTAGAAAATGACGTTTTCGAGCAGAAACGAGAAATTGAGCAGCTTAAAAAGGAAAGCGAATCAAAAAGCAAACAGATTGAAGATCTAAAATCGCAAAACGCAGCTTTAGGGAACAAACAGCCCTGTGACACACTTAACCACGAAGAATTCGCAAACAACACTGAACAGTATAGCCGGCGGAATAACATCAGAATAGCCGGTGTTCCACAGGACCAGGACCGTCAATCCTCCATGTTTGTGACACAAAAAATCGTCGAGCTAGTAAACTCGCATTTGAGAATCCCAATTCAGCCTTATGACATAGACATAGCGCACAGGCTCGGAAAGTTCAGACCCAACTCAAATCGGCCCGTAATTGTAAGGTTCGTGAGGAGACAGACAAAAATTGATATACTACAAAAGGCAAAATTATTCAAAGGGTCTGGAATTTATGTAAATGAAGACCTTACGAAATTAAATGCAGAGGTGTTGGCATCCGTGCGACTAAAGCAGCCTGACACCGTTGAAAAGTCGTGGTCGTTCGAAGGGAAAATATTTGCGTTGTTTAAAGGAAATCAAAATGCAACGCAAATTAAACACTCAGAGTTCAAAAACTGGTTGGAAAAGCCTTGGCCAAAAAAAAAACTGTACTCCGACTGTGTTGAAAACCCCGATGGTCAAAGATCCAGGGTACCATCAAACCGTAAATAATTTGTAGAAACTGTGCATCTTGTTTATTTTTATTTTTTTTCTCTATCACATGCGTGTATCAACCGATTAAACAATGTGTATATATGTCCATGTAAGAAGTATGCTCCCATGATGTCTTTCAGAAATTATTACTAATTAATTGCGTGTAAATTAACAGATGTATTTAGCAAATAATATATCATATACAATAATTTACAATAAAAAATCATAATATACAATAATATACAATAACGTTAAATATTGTAAAATAAACATTAAACAAATGGAGTATACTCCTACGATGTCTTTCAGAAATTAGTACCAATCTATCGGGTAAAACTTAGCATGTAATTTAAATAATATACAATAATGTTTAAATATAATATCGATACATAACATACTGTGTCTTTCATTCCAAGTATAGCTACCTATCATGCTACGCACGTGCTTAAGAGCTTTCCTCTGCTAACACAGTTACGCCCCTTTCTAACAAAAAAATCATGAATACATGCAAATAAAGTTTCACTTAAAGGCCTTAATATTTAACGTTTATGACATCTTTGTTGGCAAAATACTATTCACTTACAGAGATTTGTTTTATCTTGATGTTGACTTATGTTTTGATCTTCGTATACCAGGCTCTGAGTTGTTGTTTTTTAATTCGGATCAGTGGGAATATTACCTGTCTATTTTACTTTTCTCTTGTCAAAGTAGTCAAAACAAAACTTTACCTCAGTCATTTAAATAAGAATTATAGTATAGAAATAATATTATAGTTAAAGATGCTGAACCAACATGAACTGATTATCCATATTACTTCTGATATTCCTCGTAACTAATTAAAAATAAAAAGTGAGTTTTTTATGTTAAGAATGTTCAAATAATTCCCAAAATATGTTCATAGTTGTAGATTATATTGTCACAGAAAATTAAACAAAATAATGTATAAAATAAACTTGATATGTGTTTTTATAAATTGCCTGTTTTTTTTTACATATCATACTGAGTGTTCTTGACAACACTTTGATATCCTAATATTGTCATTTATGCATATGATATTGTTTTTTGTGTGCTTACTCTCTGTATGTATATATGCTTGTGTTCAAGTTGTTTATATATAATAAACCTGATGTGTGTTTTTATAAATTTCCTGTTTTGACATATCATGCCGAGTGTTCTTGACAACACTTTGATATCCTAGTAATGTCCTGTATGCATGTGTCTGTTGTTTTATGTGTGCTAACTCTCTTTTGTGTATATGCTTGTGTTCATGTGTTTTTCATGTCCCCCACTATAGTAGTGGGGGGACATATTGTTTTTGCCCAGTCTGTTGGTTGGTCTGTTGGTTGGTTGGTTGATCTGTTGGTTGGTTTGCGCCAACTTTAACATTTTGCAATAACTTTTGCTATATTGAAGATAGCAACTTCGTATTTGGCATGCATGTGTATCTTATGAAGCTGCACCTTTTGAGTGGTGAAAGGTCAAGGCTAAGGTCATCCTTCATGGTCAGAGGTCAAATATATGTGGCCCAAAACGCTTATTTTATGAATACTTATGCAATATTGAAGAGAGCAACTTGATATTTGGCATGCATGTGTATCTCATGGAGCTGCACATTTCGAGTGGTGAAAGGTCAAGGCCAAGGTCATCCTTCAAGGTCAGAAGTCAAATTTATGTGGCCCAAATTGCTTATTTTATGAAAACTTCTGCAATATTGAAGCTAGCAATTTTATATTTGAAATGCGTGTGTATCTCAAGGAGCTGCACATTTTGAGTGGTGAAGGGTCAAGGTCAAGGCCATCCTTTAAGGTCAAACGTCATATAGGGAGACATTGCGTTTCACAAACACATCTTGTTTTTTTCTGAAATTGAATATGCAAACGAATTTGACATTATGATCTTAATTGATATCCTTACAAAATCCTTTATGCACATGATGTATTTTTTGTGCAAACTTTATGTTTATTTATATGCATGCGTTTGTGTGTCTGTTTGCTGAAACTGAGTATACAAACAAATTTAATGATCTTATCTTCATTGATTTCCTTACAGAAACCTTTATGCACAATTGTGTTTTGTTTATTTCAAACTCTCTGTTTATGTATACACACTTGCTCATGTAATTATTTGCTCTAAATGAATATGCAAACAAAGTTGATGATCAGATTTTCATCAAAGCAGTTACTGTTTGAAGTCAGGATTATATCATTTGTTACTCATGTAATTAGACAATAAGTTTCCCATAATGAAAGTGCTATTTTAAGGTCTTTATGTGTATGTGTGTGTGTAAAATAACAATATTTATTAATATAAAACTGTTTATTGTAAATCCTTATTTCAATACCAAGTCATTCAGTGTCCCCTTTGAAAAATAATGTATGCACTTAGATACCTTCACACACAAAAAGATTTCATTTAAGGGTTTACTGTGATAAATACTAAAGTTTGAAGGTATTGGAAGTGGTAAAGCTAAGATCATCTCTTATATTTTCATTTAACACTATTCAACTTCTGTCATCATTTTTCTATACAATTGCTTCATTTTCGTTTTTCACATGAAGCTTTTTTAAAGTGTTCTATGAAAGTGAGATGCTATATTAAATTTCACTGTATGATTCAACATTATTGGCCAGAGTATTCAATCCTTTTTCTAAAGTATACTAGCTACACATTTAGTAAAGAAACGTCTTTTCTTGTGAAATTATTGATTTCCCCTGAAAGTTTATATTAATAAAATTTACATCAAACACCAGAAATAATAAATGGCTTATAAAATTCATATAGGAAATAAAAGTAGCATGGTTGTCACACTTAGGCTTTGTCAGGAGAATGTATATCATTATGTTTCTCACAAAAACTAATTCAGGCATTTATAAAAATAAATTTATGCAAAATAATCAATAGTATCTACATTGTTTACTTGCAATTTAACGCTTTCAGTATAAGACCTTAATCCACATGTAAACAACCATCTCTATAGAAAGCAAAAACCTATTTTATTATAAAATTTATGCTTATGATTATGTTTATCCTATGTTTGCCTGATTTTAATTGTTTCTCTAAAAACTATTGACCAGCTTCTTGATAAAAACTGCTGTTGAATATGACTATAATCCTTGATGTCGTATATGTCATTGTCCAATGCATATAACCAACTTGTGTTTAACCAGATTCATTTATCATATTATAAAAATATATTGTTACAACATATGAGTATTACTATGTAATTGTTGTGTGCTTATGATTATGTTTATCCTATGTTTGCCTGATTTTAATTGTTTCTCTAAAAACTATTTACCAGCTTCTTGATAAAAACTGCTGTTGAATATGACTATAATCCTTGATGTCGTATATGTCATTGTCCAATGCATATAACCAACTTTTGTTTAACCAGATTCATTTATCATATTATAAAAATATATTGTTACAACATATGAGTATTACTATGTAATTGTTGTGTGCACATGACATGTAAAACGACCTCGCTTATAAACTCTTAAATATTATTCAAGTACCCTTTAAAAAATAAAATAATTCAAATGTTAACTGATTAACTTTTAACATCTACTTCTAAATATTTTAAGAAATTATACAATAGCTAAGCAATAAAACATTACTATTCGGATATGAAATGTCCTATGTTAACTTTACACTGAATCGCATATGTTCTGTTTTATTCTTTATTATTAATTATATCTATTTCATTTTTGTGTATTTACAGTGTACGGAAGTGCGCTTTTTGTGTCTCTATTTGAGACTAGTTGTTTATTGTTTTTTTCTCTCTCACTTTTGTCATTATTTTTCATACTTCTTCATTTCTATGGAACATTTATCTTCATGTTTCCATATTTTTTGTTTTCTTTTTCTGCTTGTATGTATGTACATCTTATGTCTTATAATGGAAAGCAACTGGACATATTTAAAAATAGAAACTAACTGGACAATCACACACAAACCAATCACACACAAACTATCATTTAGATCACCCTCCACCTCTTTAAATGATTAAAATATGTACTTTGAATGTAAAAGGGCTTAATAACACAAATAAACGAATAAAAATATTGAAATGGTTAGACGAAAAAAAATATAGTGTATGCCTACTACAAGAATGTCACTTGACACATACTCTAGCACAAACCTTAAAAGATGAATGGGACGGAGACATCTATCTCAGTGGACAACATAATAATAAACAAGGCATTGCCGTTCTAATTAAAAACAATATAGGGATCACAGTCGAATCTTTTAACGAAATAATAATTGGCAGACTAGCAAGTATAGATATCAAAATACATGAAACACAATTAACATTAATCAACATCTATGGTCCTAACATAGATGATTCCACATTTTACGAAACATTACAATCCTTTATAATTAATAACCAAGATAAAAACATTATAATCGGTGGTGATTTCAATACTGTCCTGAACCCATTAATAGATAAAAAGAAAGGAAACCTTTATACCCATCCTAAAAATAGAATCATTTTAAATAACATAATTGAAAACTACAATATGATAGACATCTGGCGCACAGTATATCCAAATGAAAGCAAATTCACCTGGCACTCAAACACAAAACCAACAATATTTTGTAGATTAGACTATTTTTTAATTTCTGAGTCTATTTGCAACATTATTGACACATGTAACATAAAACCAGGATTTATGACTGACCACTCTCTAGTTGAACTTAAACTGCACAATATACAACCTGAAAGAGGCCCAGGATACTTTAAAATTAACAACAGCATCTTATTAGATACACAATATCAAACACAAATAAAACAGGAAATATTGAATACAGTTCAAAATAATAAAGATGCAAACCCAAACACCTTATGGGAAGTAATTAAAGGAAATATACGTAATACAACAATTAGATACACATCATTTAAACAAAAAGAAACACATAAACTTGAAACTGAAACCATCAAAACCATTGAAACACTTGAAAAACAATTGCATCAAACAAACACAAATGATACCACCGACATTGAAAATGAAATAACTTTAAAAAAACAAATATTAGATGGAATCTATCATACACAACTCAATGGAATACTACTAAGAGCGCGTGCACAGCATGTTGAACACAATGAAAAAAACACAAAATACTTCGCAAACATTGAAAAACGTAGAAGTGAACAAAAAACTGTACACAAATTAGTAGTCAATGGCAAAGATATAACAAACAGAACTGAAATACTAGAAGAACAGCGTTTATTTTTCGAAACCCTCTATAAACGAAAAAATGTTGAAAATAACACCCTTTTTAAAAATACACAACACGCTTTAAATCAAGAAGAAAAACTATTGTGTGACGGATTACTAAATGAATATGAATGTGGATTAGCACTAAGAGAAATGCAAAATAACAAAAGTCCAGGTTCTGATGGTATCACCATTGAGTTTTATAAAATATTTTGGAATGATATCAAAACACATTTAATTAATTCACTAAACTATTCATATAATAATGAAAACTTAACTACGCTTCAAAAACAAGGTATAATATCACTCATTCCAAAACCTGGAAAAAACTTAGAATCCTTATCGAACTGGCGCCCAATTAGTTTACTAAACAATGATTATAAAATTGCAACTAAAAGTATAGCAAACAGAGTTAAAAAAATATTACCATCAATCATTTCAAAATCTCAATCTGGTTTCATAAAAGGACGTTACATTGGTGAAAACGTTCGTCTTATCCAAGAATGCATAAACTATTTCAACAATTCAAATAATCCTGGTCTAATATTCTTTGCAGACTTTGAAAAGGCATTCGATTCGCTTGATCACTCATTTATGTTCTCTTGCTTAGAAAATATGAACTTTGGTGAAAGTCTCATTCAATGGGTCAAACTATTCTATACCGATATTAACAGTATAATCATTAACAATGGCTTCTTTTCAAACAGTTTTAACATCGAACGAGGGGTTCGACAAGGATGTCCACTCTCATCATCGCTATTTATTATTTGCATCGAGTATCTATCACATCACATTCAATCAAATAAAAACATAAAAGGCATATCACTAGAACCTGACGAAGAAATCAAACAGTCCCTATTTGCTGACGATGCAACTTATTTTTTAAACGACAATTACGATTCTTTCCATAACCTAATAGAGTCGCTAACCCTTTACGGAATGACATCAGGTCTTAAACTAAACAAAAGTAAATGTACTGTGCTACGAGTAGGTAAATTAAAACAAAGTAATGTCCAATATAAAAAAGAAATGAAATTTAATTGGACATCCGATGAAGCCACAACGTTAGGAATTACTTTCACAAATAATGAAAAGGATACAGTTCTTAAAAATATACTTCCTAAATTACAGAATTTTAAAAACTGCTTAAAATCATGGCATCACCGTAAACTTACACTAATCGGAAAAAACACTATTAAAAACGTTTGCACTTCCTAAATTAATTTATGTATTAGCAGTTCTCCCAAATCCACCAAATGAGGTTATTAACGATATAAAATCAGCAATATTTAATTTCATATGGGACGGTAAGCCTGACAAAATAAAACGAACTCAGTTAATTCAATCCGTAGAAAATGGAGGTATCCAATTAACGAACATTGACTCATTCTTGAAGGCAATCAAATGCAGCTGGGTCAAAAGATACCTAGATAATACCAATACGAGTAAATGGAAATTATTCTACCAGAAAATCCTAAAAAAATATGGTGACTCCTTACTCTTTGAATGTAACATCAGCAATACTATCTTACATGAAATTGCAAACGAAAACATATTTCTGTCTGATGTTCTATCAGCATGGAGTGATGTCACTCATAACCTAGAAACCAAAACCAGCAGTAAAACTATTTTATGGAACAATAAAGACATAACTTCAAACAATAAGACGTTTTTCTATAAATATTGGTTTGAACGAAGCATTAAATATGTCGACCAATTATATGACTTCAGAATTAAGGATTTTTACTCATTTGATGATATATGCTACATATACGGAATACCTTCAAATAATTTCCTGAAGTATTACACACTAATCAAAAGCATACCCATACATATTAAATCTGAAATCAATACAAATAATACACCATGTACCCAAACAAAATTCGTAGAAAACATACTTGGAAGAAAAAACAAAAATAAAATATTTTACACACTACAAATTAAAAACCCTACAGAAAACTCCAAAACCCAAAATAAATGGCAAGTCCTTTTCGGAGAACATGAACTTAATTGGAAACACATATTTACCATGCCATATAAAGCAACTGTTGAAAGCACACTGAGAAATTTTCAATATAAATACATCCATAGAATTATAGCTACAAATAAATATCTCTTTAAATGCAAATTATCTAATTCAAATCTGTGTGACTTCTGCAGTGAAAACATCGAAACTATAGAACATCTTTTTTGGGAGTGCAAACACATCCAGCCTATTTGGAATCAATTAGCAATTTTTCTTGAACAACAGCAACTAAACGTTAAACTATCTTTCTTAAATGTAAGTTTCGGAATTACCTCATTGAAATCAATAGACTGTAATAATATTGTTAATTTTATTCTTATAATGATGAAATATTTTATCTTTATTATGAAGTACAAAAAACAAGTACCAAATTTTAATTGTTTTGTCCATAGTCTTAAACTAAAAATCCAGATTGAGAAAGAAATAGCCCTCAGTAATGACAGATTACAAATCTTTGAACAAAAATGGAATCGGATTAAATTCTCATAATGTTTGTCCACTTATATACATTTCACTCTTATGTTAGTTTATCTTTCTGAAATATATATATATATATATATATAGATATTTCAATCTTATAAGATCATTGTGAATGTACAACAAAACACACAAGTCCAGTATGCTTTCTTCCGACTCTATACAACTCATCATTTTTCATAACTATTCTTCTGTTGTTCTTTCCTTTTCTCTTTGAAAAAAATATATACATATTAGCATATCTTGTATAACATGTCTGAATTTATTGCTTTGTACAATCACTATACTATGTTGTATGATCATATACATGTATACATTGTATGTATAATATTGAATAAAAAAAAAAAAAGTCTAGAAAACACAAAAAAAAAAAAAAAAAAAAAAAAAAAAAAAAAATAATTCCAAGGGACTGGTACACAACTAGGCAACATGACAGATTTAAAAAAGTAAGATTATAATAAAATTTTATTTTTTCTTTCAAACAAGCGAAATAACAACCCTGACTAAGAAAAATGATTAAAGTGTCGGCTCGTTTACGGATTAACCGCAGTGAAGCGGGAGGCGGAAAACTACAACGGGCGAGGCATGGTCAGGGGTGATAACCCCAAAAAAAAGTTAGGGTAAGGGTTAGGATTAGGGGTCGGGTTAGGGTTGGGTTTAGGCTAACCCAAACCCTAACCCGACCCCTAACACTAATCCAAACCCTAACCCTCTAACCCCCCCTTGCGCAATACCATACCATTCCTCGCCCGTTGTAGTTTTCCGCCTCCCCAGTGAAGCTGGTACCATGATAAAACGTTGATTATTTGTAAATAACGTGTATCGCTATTTAAAGCTATCATAACGTTTTAAATGCGGATTGAAATTCAAGGCAAGAGCGGTAAAGTGGTAAAAAGGTTAGTTTTGCCTTCAACGGTCCAAGTTTTGAATACCGGCGAGGCAAGATTTGTTTTGTTTTCTTGCACATTACAATGTAAAATTATCTCAGACTATTCCGAAATCGTGTATATTTTAGTAAGTAATTTCAATCACTTGTTTAAACGAAAACACGTTCCTTTTTGAATCACTTCGTTGTTTGTTTTCTTATAAATTATAGTATAGACCAATTCATTGTTATTGTTTTGATTCCGAATTTTCGCGCATGCGCGATGCGCTGGTAGGCAAAAGCACTGGGTACAGTTACGATAAACACTATGTCATATAAATAACGGCACGTGTTTAGTCAATATATCAAAAACATTAACAACAACAACATCATAAC
The DNA here is from genome assembly GCF_020536995.1 of Dreissena polymorpha. NCBI lineage: Eukaryota > Metazoa > Mollusca > Bivalvia > Myida > Dreissenidae > Dreissena > Dreissena polymorpha. Next base: position 108,174,673 of record NC_068360.1, read on the forward strand.
ACCTAAATACTATTAAAGATATTGCATTTTTAATGTCAATATTGTTTAATTAATACATGTATTCTTATCTATGAAAAAATATATACTCGTTAGTCATTAGCATCAAGGTAAAGGTGGTCTGAAGACTAAACACCGACAATTTCACAAAACAAAGCTATGCATTAGCCGTTGTATTTCTTGCAGAAGGACTTCAAAAATTACAAAAAACAATAAAGCATCCCATTATATAATTATAATTATCAATTGTATGAGTATGAAAGTGTGGTAAAAAAAAAATGAGTGAAAGAAAAGGGGTGCATTAAAATCTGACATACCGGTACAACAAAGCCCTATTAAAAGCGAAGTGCATGACAGTATTTAAATGTTATGATCATTTTCTTTTAAATTGGATGATTTGTTTTTAAGGTGAATAACACTATAGATGAATCGTAACATACAACTGAAAAACACAACTTCACATGATGCAAATTAACCTGTGAATTCATGTATATTGAAATTCCTTTACAAGTGACAAATATCTTACATTTTATAATATATATCTACATTGTTTTTTATTTTTCGTAAATATTATTTACCCCGGTAGTCATACGTAATTTCTTGTTGTCATGATGTCGTTTGTGCATGGCCGTAACATTCAATCTTCAAACGGAATGACGTAGTTTTCATTAACCGGTACCCGCTAAATACGTTTAATGATTATATGTACATTTACCATTTATTAAATACGTTTTGTTATAAATTACCGGCAAACAGGTTAGTATCTTTAAAGCGTACATTTTCTGTTAATATATACTGGACAAATTATTTTATTTTATTTTTTACGATATGTAGCATATTTAATTGAACAGTTTAACTTTGGCGGTAAATTACTCAACCCCAAATAACTGCTCAATACTACTAAAATGAGAAGACATGGTGGTACCATCAATTGTGTTTAATGACCAGACTTTCATATACCACCTGTGGTCAGGGACCTATTGTTTGTATAGGTCCCTGCTGTAGTTTATGACACTTTGCTGTTAGTTAAGTAGGGACAATATGTGATCAAAACGAGATAATCGGCTTGTGCCGAACATAGGGGGCAATTAAACACCGGAATACAAAGGCAAACACGATTTTAAGATTGATGCAAACAATCAAATCAAACCAATTAAATTAAATTAATTTAATGTGTCAAAGTGTTAGTTTTCCTAGACAGACAGACAATACTTTTTTTAGTAATTTCCTTTTTACTCCCATCGTCAACATAATATATTTTGTATATAACAATAAAAATACATATATGTTGCTTTAAGGTAGGTGAAACTATGTCACAAAGTATATTTACATTTTTTTAGGGTAGGTGTACCCATTGAGCATAAAAAGCGCACAACGAATATACAAAATATGTAATTTATTTTGTAAAGTCGCAATTAATTCCTTTTGTTAAATTATATTATTTAAAGGACACAAGAAAATCTATTTATGGTGTTGTTGTTTTTTTCCGGTTTGCCTGTTTGCATTTAAAAATAAAATATTTTGCCAATAATACTACCGAGTTTATAATGTGTGCATTGATGTAATCAGCTATGGTCAGATTACAGAATGATATAATTGTAAAATTTAGTTCAATGTTTTGGAAGACTTTTTTTAGTTGACTTGCACAACGTACCTCGTCAACATCACAGTCATGTGGTTGATATTGATACGCGCCAGAAAACATATTTCAACAAACACGAGTATGAATAAATCAAATGTTTATTGGGGTACATAAGATGAACAATGGGTAAATTACGTTATACGATTTAACAAATTTGATCTGATACTCAAAGATTCCTTAACACATAAACAAAGTGTTATTAGTTAAGACCCTGTTCTTTAGTTGCAGCAATCGTACATACTTAATAACAGATGGATTATGGTAGGTTAATATATGCTGTGTGCATGGAATCGATCTATTTATTGTTTGTTATTATTCTTATTTGTTTGAGTACAGTACAACAACTTTTGGGATGTTTAAATCTAAAATCTAAAAATGATCGTATACATGTCAAAATATATTAAATAATGTATTTAATATAGATGTAGAGCGTGACAATAAATATCGTGCTCGATATCTCCCCTTTGATAGTGTCTTTCTTTTGCCTACCAGAGTAGCACGGATAAAGATACGCAGGTGCGCGTGACGTCACGCGTGAATTGGTCTATTGCTTATAGGCTGCTGTATAAACACTAACCCATCCTTGACTTGTGTTATATTTTGTGTTACATGTATATTATCCGCCAAACTACAGTACTATATGAAGTTGAGGTCACTTTCTATGTGTTTTTTCATGTTGATACTACTGATGAAGGCTATGGACGAAATATGTTTAGTATTTTTAAAAAGGTAAAAAAAGTAACATGCACATTCATTTTCCAGCTTTTAAAATTGCTGGTCAATGGTACAGCAAATACTCTGCTGAATCATATGCCAAATGCATAGTAATTACAGTAATAGGGAATATTTTTGCACTGACAAATTAAAGCACATTCTGGTAATTATAATTGAATTTATTTTATATTTGACTTTATTTTTTGATGTATGAATTATAAATTTTATAGTCACGCAACCGTGCAAGGTTTGTTAAAATTGAATGAGCTTAATAACTGTCTAGCATATATTATCAGTAATAGTTGATACGTGCAATTAAATAGCAAATAGAACCAAGAACATGTTAGACCTTCAGTTTGTAGTGTGCCCTCAGACTTTGCTCAAGGGATGACAAACCTTATCTGCATGGTGAACATTGTTGTTATTATATAAATACACGAAACATAATGAAGTTTTACTTAAGATAAGCTGTTATGCGATCTAATTTAACGTTTGTGTTAGGCTCGATTGTTGATTGTCGGCTCAGGTCCCTCTTAAACTTTAAGGTACCGTTCTCATAAATATACTACAAAGTACCCGGGATGCAGACAATTTATCAAGAAGTACCCCGAAGTATGACCGGGTGCCTTAAAGCGTATTTTTGTAGTATACACAAAAGGGTATCGAGCTTGCCTTTACGGAGTACCTGACCCGACAAAGACCAATGGAAACAACCACGTTTGGTCAAGGTCGGCTCAGATACTACTTAAGTGTACCGCGAGTACTCATTGGTATACTTAAAAGTAAATGAAGTACGGAAAATAAATTCTAAAAAGTACCCGGGGAGGCGATTTTAAGCGTATTTTATGGTACCCCGTGTAAAATTGTAGTGCCTGGGGCACTTTTAAGGAAGTACCTGAGCCGACAACGACCAAGTGAGCTCGTGGTAGGGAGACATTTATCAACACTACACATCCTGGTGGTCATTTGTGGTTCACTATTTAAACATTGCATGATGAATGACTGTTATAGCTCGGACAGGTTTTCTATAACCAAAGTTGATCTTTGAACTCTAGATGTGACCCTTGACGAAGTGAAAAACACATGTGCGTGTTACATTCTATGCATCACGGCGTCACCTCATGTGAGCCATTAGTGTATTTTAAATCGCATGATGAATTACAAATGTATAGTCGGGACTTAAAGTTGTGACATTGACCTTTGATGCAAAATGACGGGTGTAATACAAGACAAGTTGTGAAATTTACCTTTGATGCAAAACGACGGGTGTAATACAAGACAAGTTGTGACATTGACCTTTGATGCAAAGTGACGGGTGTAATACAAGACACATTTCCTCATAATGTTGAACACTTGTTGTGAGCTATGTCCACACTGCACCATGATTGACAAAGTACAATCTGGGCAAATACGGATGCACATACGCTCTTACACTGGACCATACCGACTGCTATATAGACCTTCCCTAAAGCCGGCTCTACAAAAATGATGTCTTTGTAGGTAGCTTACATGCAGAGCTATGTTGGGTTTGCTTCTGAATCAGATGCCAATTGGGTAAAGGTTACTTATACTAAAAGCCGACAAATGGTTTCAATTAAATCACTTAAGTTTCGATTGAGGTAATGAGCTGTAATTTAGTTTCTATGTCGTTTACATAAAGACCTTACTTTGAAACTTTAAATTCAACTAAATTAATGGCCTACTTGGTAAACATCTAGTATCTTGACATGGTCACATTATTTTTAATGAACATGTATAAATGTACAGATATAAGTTTACACATTCTAAATAACTATCACATATATTCAACTGCAAAAATGATTTAATGGCAATTACAGAAGTCGGCTGACTGAAATAAGTCCAACAGGATTTCTTGAGACAACTCTTGATAGGCACACAATTCATACAAGTTTTTATTCATGTTTATTATGTAAAAGAACAGAAAAATGAAAGCAAGAGTACACAAACTCATTACACAGTCTGTCAAACTACGCACTCTGTGTTGATATTCAGGAAAACAATAACTGACATCATATGAGCATAATTACAAAATTTACAATATTAACTGATCCTTGACAGTGGTAGTGATTTTTCATATAAACTGGTTTTAAATTCAGAAAATGTGAAGACCTTCGAACATTTTGAATTAAGAACAAAACACATAGCTTGAATGAAAAATCGTTCACAGTCAAATTGCCTAACAATCAGAAGCTTCTCAAAATTAACGCAAAGACGGTGATCAACTGATATTCATTTTTGTTTGGTACTTTATGTCATCACACTACTTGTAACAGATTAAGAGTCTACATTTGTATGTTTACATCTTAAGTGACACAAACTGAATTCCATGAAAGTGTCAAATGATTTATGTACAAGGCAAAGTTTCCACCAAAACTACTCAGTAACATTATTACAGAGAACGTTTGAAGGCAATGTCCCTTAATAAGCATCAGAAGGCGGAGACCTGCTATTTGCTGGCTCCGCCCTCAGCCCCTTTGGCTGCCTGCTTTGCTAACTGCTTTTGCCTCATGATCTCTGCATCTCTGAAAATAGAACAGTGCAATATTTGTCATGTTAGCTTATCACCATGTACATTGAATGCTTTACTGTAAAGTCATTACATACATAAACATGTAACCAAATAGGCTTATTGTGTGTTGTTTAGATGCTCCTTAGCACTTTTGGCTGCAGTATTTTATTTCAACAACCCTACTATTCAACAATAATAGCCATTATAAAATATTTCTCTGAAGTTAAATAACATACCATATGTAAAAAAATTGCTCGAGAGATTTCTTATTAACAGCTTTAAGAGATTTAAATGCTGCCATACAAAAATTATTTAATTGATTAAAACTTGTTTCAGGAAAACTATCTACCAAATTACAATCAAAATACTGGAATATCTAATGTGTTTGTCATTCTTAAGTTTCTTCACAAAAATATTACTGAAATACAGGAATATTTGTTGTGTTTGTTGTCCCTATATTTATTATTTATGTAACTATGATTTAATTAATCAGTAAAAAACACAGTTTAAACACATACCCTATGATGTGCATACTTTTTTTATGGCATACAACTTATGATTATTCTCTTTGCAATCATTAAATAGAGGATCTCTGTTTGCTTTTGGAGTAAGTAAGAACTAAATACAAGTACAATTCTTAATGAATTTTACTACCACCATTCAAAGAAAAGAAAATTTGCAGGACTGTGAGCTAGCTATTCAAATACCGGTATTTTCACTTGGTCTTGTCTAATTATTGGTAAAAGATTCTTAACCTAAGACATGGTTTTATTAGCTTATTTACCTACAGTACAGTGATTTTTTTTGGCTCAAAATTACAGCCGAAATTCGGCTGCTTCCCAATAAAAAAAGTCAACATTCTCCCAAAAATCTGACAGAAATTCCCCCCCCCCCCCAAAGCCCAATTTCAACAATTTTTTATATATTTTTTTAAGAAAGAAGTCTCGTATGACATTCTTCAAAATATATAACTTTAATTTAGTCCTTTTTTTATAAATAATTCCATAATTTGCCACTTTTACCAATTAAAAAATCCCTATAAGACCAGACTCCTTTTCCCCAAAATGGCTAGAAAACCCCCTGAACATGCACTTAAAAACAAGTCTGTTTCTTTTAATCATATTTATAATGCTTAATTTTTCCCAATTTCATTGTTTATAGCGCAAATTTTCCCAATACAAATGACACAGGCTGTAACTAATAAAAGCAAAAAAAAATCACTGACCTATGTTTTCTTTCCTCAAGTGAGAGCCCCTTATTTCCTTCCTTTTCACTTGCAGCCATGGATTTTTGCTTCTCCTTTTGTTGCTTGAGCGCCTTTTCCCGGGACTTTTCACGCTGGTTGCCACCTGAAAAATTGAACATATATAACAATAACATGCTTGTTATTTCCATAAAAATTATTAAAATAAAAATCGTCTCTAGAACAGAATGTCAATTACAATACAAAATGTATACATCTGCCACAATACCCAAACCTACAAACACATTTTTTGTAACTGAGTTGAGATACCTTCCGAACAAATTTTCTCGCCATGTTTCATGAAGATTAAATTTTAAGGCACCTCTAATTTTTGGGTAAATTGACAAATTTGAAAAAAAGTCACAGATTTTCCAAATTTTTCGTTGTAGTTATGATATTTGCGAGGAAACAGTACTTCTAAACATTTACATAAAACATGCTATAAAAAATCAATAATATAAATTTTTTGACAATTTAACAAAAGGGCCATGATGGCCCTGTATCGCTCCACTGTTTTTTATGCGAAAAAAACGTGCAATGTGCATGGGTTGAAATGTACTCAAGCATGTGACTTTCTCTTTCTATCCCTCGTCCCACTGGGCGCTTAAAAGTTGGAAGGGTGAGCTTTTTTATATATGGAAAAAGTTACTACCGTGTTAACTAAACAGACTAAAAAGCCCGGGAAATGTTGCACAGGTCCTTTGCTTATAACGTAGGTACATTTATCTCTCCAAAAAGATATTGTCGTTTTTTTCTATTTCACATATTTTTAGATGCTGAAGATCAAATCTATGCATTTGATTTGAAACAGTTTCACAAGACCCATAGGAATCAAAATGCCTTAACCCTTTACCAAGCGACACATTTTGGACTTTCTCAATTTGAAAGAGGTCGCAGACGACAATTAAATTGTAATGGAATATGAAGGAAGTGATCAGGTAGGGTAGAAATAATTGTGATAAAAGGAGAAATTGCTCATCTTGAACAATTTCTCCTTTTATCACAATTATTTATAAAGTTGTCAGCTACATGTACAAACCCGTAAAATCCTGTTAGTGTTTGGTAAAGGGTTAATAATGTCTGGTTCCTTCTTTGAGCCTTTCACATATGTATAACAAATACAATGTACAATAGTAGCATCTTTCTTCGTAAAGAATCATCTCAAAATATAATCAACAACCCACACATCTCTAAGACCAACAGGCCTGAGAATATTATGATAATCTAAAGATTATTTCTTTTATATTTATAAATGTGTTTAATTAAGTAATACATTTAACTTCTAAGATCAATTCATAACTTATTTTAAGAAAATTACTAAATGGTCAGAAATATATATGGACCGTTGTGCAATTGACAATCATATCCACAATTCATGAGTCACGATTCACAAATGGAACAATGAATCATTAGTTATTAAAAAGCAGCATATATGATAGTTAAGAACAATGCAATTCTTTTTTTTAATTAATTCCAACCCTTCTCTTTGATACAAAGTTTGAGTTTACCATGCAGTATCATATATTGACTTTTCTTGAAATAATTATGTTCATGTTTTTAAAATCAATAAGATATTATTAAACTGGTTAAAACACTACAAAAAGACATGAATTTAACATGTCATCCAAAATATTTTTATCCGGATATATGTGTTCACTTTCGACATATTTAAATAAAACCCAACTTTTTTCTGTTTATAAGAAGAACATTCATAACACTTTTCCTCACTTCAATTCCTTTGTAAGCAGTCACCATCTGATCTAAAATGGCACTTAATGACAGGTTTTATCTCATGTTTACAAGATGTTGTTGTTGTTGTTGGTCACAGCCACATGGCCACAGTAATCTCTCCTGGTAAACGTCATACATGTGTATGCTCAGTTTTGTGACCCTTGGGGGCAGGGTAAAATTTGAGCCAAGGGGAATAATAATCAATAATTTGAACAAATTTGGTACAGGACTATTAGATGTCACTACACACCAAATTTAGTAGCCTTAGGCTCTATAATTAAGAACAAGAAGATTTTTAAAGTTTGCACAAAATAGGCCTTATTTAAGCATATGTTCATTTTTGTGACCCCCAGGACAGGGTCAAATTTGTCCCCAGGGGCATGATTTGAACAAACTAAGTAGAGAACTATTAGATGTCTCTAAATACCGAATTTGGTAGAAATAGGCCCAATGGTTTTGCACAAAATGGGCCCAATATAAGCATATGTAAAATTTTGTGACCCCTGGGGAACGGTCAAATTTGATCAGAGGGGCTTAATTTGAACAAACTTGGTAGAGGACTATTAGATGTCATTATATACCAAATTTGGAAGCCCTATGCCATACGGTTATGGACAAGAAGCTTTTTTAAGTTTGCACAAAATAGGCCTTATATAAGCAAATTTTCCCCCAGGGGCATAATTTGAAGAAACTTGGTAGGGGACTATAAGATGTCACTACATACCACATTTGGTAACCCTAGGCAAAATGGTTATGGATGAGAAGATTTTTAAAGCTTTCACAAAATAGGCCCTTATATAAGCAAATTTTCAATATTTTGACTCCCCGGGGCAGTTTCAAATTTGACCACAGGGGCATAATTTGAAGAAACTTGGTAGAGGACTATAAGATGCCACTACATACCAAATTTTGTAGCCCTAGACCCAATGGTTATGGACGATAAGATTTTTAAAGGTTTCACAAAAAAGGCCTTATATAAGCAAATTTTTCATTTTCTGACCCACCAGGGCAGGGTCAAATTAGACCCCTAGGGCATAATTTGAAGAAACTTGGTAGAGGACTATTAGATGTCACTACATACCAAATTTGGTAGCCCTAGGCCCAATGGTTAAGTACGAAAAGATTTTTTAAGTTTTAACAAAATAGGCCTTATACAAGCAATTTTTCAATTTTTTGACTTCCTGGGGCTGGGTCAAATTTGACCTCAGGGGCATAACTTGAACAAATTTGACCCCAGGGGCATAATTTGAACAAATTTGAAAGAGGTTCACCCCAGGAACATTCCTGAGAAATTTCTAATCATCAGAATTGGACCAGTACATGTGTAGTTTAGGAGAAGATGTTTAAAGAAAAAGTTAATGCACGCACGGACGCACGACGGACACAGGACCATGATATAAGCCCCGCTGGCCTCTGGCCAGTGGAGCTAAAAACCTGAACATAATAACGCGTAACAAACGAGAAACAATTTATTAATTTTGAGAGTTCTGTTTTATTGTTATATTTTGGGACATTACAAGGATTGCATATATAAAATACAACACCCAATGTATGAGCACAGATGGCCGAGTGGTTTGAGAGCTGTACCCACTATTTTATATTTGTTCATGCAATTTGTAGGCCAATCTCTCAAAATTTTGCAAATAAGTCAAAGTTCGATTGGATTTTTCTGTCGATTGAACTTTTTTTTCAATTCTAATGAATTATGAATGCTCAGATAATAATGTGGTTGATTCAACAAGAACCTGTCAATTACTGTGTATGAGTTGTTCCTCATGCCCAACTATCCCCACAGTCTTCTCACCTGACCTATACATATTGGGGCACCAAAACCTGATAATAGGGCCATAAATGGCGGCTTTTTGACACGACCCTTACTTGTCATGTATTCTTGCCTAGATTTCACTAAATACTTTTTAAACAAAATAGTGAAAAAATCTTTTATTTTCCATTGATATAAAAGTAAAAAACAAAAAAAGAAATAATTATTAAAAGACAAAAATAATTGAAAAGACCAGTCTAGAGTAAACAATTGGGAAACATTATTTGTTGTCAAAGTCAAGAGCTATGATTGCTTATTTACCGGTATTTGAATACCAATTGAACTTTTAAATATGAAAGGAAAAAACAAACTCATAATACAGAAAGGAGACAAGTTAGAAGTAACTATTAAATTAATAGCAAGTAATCACCTTTTGTGTGAGTGATATGAAATAGCCTAAGAGCAGATTTGCTTCATTGTCAATATCAGAGACATACATGTAACACTGCATGCATTTTATAACCAATTAAGACTTAGGGGCCAGATTTATGACCCTAGAAAACACAAGAGTTCTGTGTTTCCATCTGCTTATCAAATAGATATATATCAATAGATATTAAAGTGAAATACTATGGTAAGTACAATAGTAATTATACACATTAGTAACAGATGTGATACACTGAGATAAAGATATTGCCTTAGTCCTTATGTATTGAGTCCATTTCCATAAATAATAAAGAAGTAATTTTTTATAGCTTTAAAGATTTTTTTACAATATATAACTCAAAATATAGAGAAAAATGCCCCGCCCACTGGCGGCCATGTTTTTTCACTGATCTCGACCATTTTCAAACTCGTCTGAGACATCAATTGAACCAATGTTTTGACCAACTTTCATGATGATTGGGCAAAAATTGTGACTTCTAGGGTGTTTACAAGGTTTCTCTAAAGCCAAATAAGGTAAACTCCCCCGCCCACTGGCAGCCATGTTTTTCAACGGATTGAAACCACTTTTGAACACAACCAAGATATCATTAAGACAAACATTTTGACAAAGTAACATGAAGATTGGGCATGAAATGTGACTTCTACAGTGTTAACAAGGTTTTTCTTTTTTTGACCTAGTTTTTAACCCGACACAACCTAGTTTCGACTTGACCGAGATGTCATTGGGACAAAGAAATGTGGCCTCTAGAGTGTTTATGAGCAAATGTTAACGGATGGACGGACGGACCTACGACGGACGGACGGACCTACGACGGACAAACACAGGTCACAAAAGCTCAGGTGAGCTAAAAAAGCTTGTCAATAACATAATATTAATTGATTTAATATAAAATAGCTCCTTGGTGATGTTTTAATGCTACAATTTTCAGTCGACCAGTATTGACCAGCAATGACCAGTATTGACTGGTTTTATCCGGGTATTGACCGCCGGCCCGGTCAATACTCAATTGACCGGTCAATATGCCAACCATGTTTAAAATTCTGCGTTTTGACGCGAGCAATTTGAAAATGACTCTATTTTGGCCCGACCAATATTTTGCATTGCGTCAATTTGACGAAAATTTGACCTGCGCGTCAGTCAGTTGACATCTAGAGAAATCGAGTTCCCGTTATAATCTTAATTAATGCTCTGTACAGATACATTATTACTATTATAAACTTATAATAAATCTCAGAACTGGTGAAAAAACATCTTATGTAAACTCTACGGAAAATGTCTTAAAATTAACATTCACCTCTAATGGTCAATGCATAATAGCTAGACCAAATTCATTAAAATATAATCTTTCATTTTGAACATTTTTCAAACACAAAATAAATTTCGACAAAACAATTTGGTTTTATGCATTTATTACTCCAGTTGAAATCTTGCTTTGGATTCGAACCTAAGCAATTTACAAAACTTCAAATCTCTGATATTGGGTGAACTTTGAATCAAGTAGATTTTTTTCAGATTTCATTATTTGCTGGATAATGTATATCATTTAATAACAAGAAATGTGTCCACAGGACACGGATGCCCCCAACTGTAACTTTGTCACTACATAAAAGTATAACTGTGTAAACGCTTGTTAGAAGTTATTAGCTTTTTTCAAATCCTAAACGCAGATTTCGAACCCAAACGCGGACCCTAAGTTCAAGGTCAAGGTGACAGGGGTCAAAATTTGTGTGATATAGGAAAGGCCTTGTCCATATACACATGCATGCCAAATGTGAAATTGCTATCTGAAGCCACATAGAAGTTATGAGCATTTTTCGAAATCTAAACGCAAAGTGTGACGGACAGACAGACGGACAGTCCGATCACTATATGCCCTCCTTCGGTACATAAAAATGTCAGAATAGAATATCAAAATAAATCAGTAAGCCACATAAACTAGAGAGCGGACAACATGCTTAATCCTTGAATTGCATTATGTGACCCCGTGACCTAGTTTTTGACCCGGCATGACCCATATTCGAACTTGACCTAGATATTGTCTGGATACAACTTCTGACCAAGTTTGGTAAAGATCAGATGAAAACTACTTCAATTAGAGAGCGGACACCATGCTAAATCCTTGAAATGCACTAAGTGACCCAGTGACCTAGTTTTTGACCCGGCATGACCCATATTCGAACTTGACCTAGATATTGTCTTGAAACAACTTCTGACCAAGTTTAGTAAAGATCAGATGAAAACTACTTCAATTAGAGAGCAGACACCATGCTTAATCCTTGAAATGCACTAAGTGACCCAGTGACCTAGTTTTTGACCCGGCATGACCCATATTCGAACTTGACCTAGATATTGTCTGGATACAACTTCTGACCAAGTTTGGTAAAGATCGGATGAAAACTATTTGAATTAGAGAGCGGACACGAAGTGTGACCGACTGACCGACAGACAGAGCAAAAACTATATACCCCCTTTTCTTCGAAATGGGGGCATAAAAAGGCACATAACCGAAAACACATTACTTGCACTTGAGTTTTTCTTTATTCAAGTCAATAAAGAAGACAATGCAGAAATGCTCAGGTTGTCTTTTTTTACAATTGAGCCAAAATTTGCTTTGCAAATATGCATGTTGTATCTTGTAATTTCTTGTTAGGATTTTAAAAACTCTTTACACCAATATGATATACAGAACTCCAATTGTAAAACATGTGTTGGGGTGTAAAAATTGTAAAATAAAGTCTGACAGACTCAGGGCTATAGATAACTTTGGAGTATATTTATTCACCCACCCCCTGTTTTTGACAACAATAGGGTTTTTGTAAATTCAATAGTTTTAGCAAAATTTTCACCCCCTACATGTACTTTTGAGCTTAATTGGGTTTTCAACCCCGGTTTTTTAACTCAATTTGATAATATAGGGAATGACAAATAATAAAATATGCTAGTTATCTATAGCCCTGCAGGCTAGTAATCTTGAAATGCAATCTTTATAGTTACTACATAAATACATAACTTTTCAAAATGGGTGTTCTAACACTATTATTTAAATGCCTAATTTACTAATCTTTTACTGAGTACTTAGTGTTCTAATGGGAAAATAATTGATTTTTTTTTCAAACAAACAATAATTTTGTCTACAATTAATGTTTTGATCTATATTATCACCACTTTTTGCCAACCATTGGAAAGAGTTTTAACTTTTCGGGTGTGTGTGACATCCCCTGTCAACTCATCAATATTTGAAATGTTCTGCTTCAGGGCAAGCAATATGAGTTCATTTCAATTAGTTATCACTAAAAGCTTTTTGTAACAATTAGCTTTTTCACATCAAAACTATTTGTCAATCAGTTTTTGACAATTTGATAAAAACATACATATTTTCTCCTCTGTTCTGTAATATTATCGTGCTTAACTATAATAATAATGTCCTTTTGAATATTTCCTGATCCAGCCGTAGCCCATACTGTTTAAGGCCCATTTCCAAACCCTTTCCCTCAATGACAAACTATAACCATGGGAATGATTTTTTCAGGCATTGATGTGTTTTTAAGAAACAGAATCACGGTAGAGTTTTGCACTGAATATTTAAGAATCTATCACCACCTCCGCAATTAAAACTGAGAGTAAACACTGGTCCAAATTTCAAAATGAAACTGTCAGCTAGAATAATGTGTTGAAATATTATCATAGTGTTTTTAGGTTGAAATAATGCAAAGAATAATGTCCGCAGGCTGCTAATCAGGTTAACTTTATCAGAGGTCTGCGAGTGGGTGATTTCTTCCCCCAATTAATCTTCACTTCGCACATTAATTTCATGAAGGGAAGTGATTTCTCCTCCTTTTAATGATTTACTTTGTGCCAGACATTGACCGATTAAAATCAATTTGATGTGGAGAATTTGACACAGGAGGATTCTCAGCCATAAGTTGCCCCATGTACAGGTCATGCTAAGTTGAACATCCAAAAGAACAGTCTGGAGCTATTACACTTCTTGAAATTGTTAATAGATGATGCCTTGATTAATTGAGTTCTGCTGGCAACCAATAACAATGATTCAGCAATGTTAAATGGCCCATTAAAACAGTACTAAGGAATGATCAAATGGGAAGATGTTACCTGGCACTGGCAATAGATATGGGGCTCATTTACAGGTCAGATTTGGAATCTCTGCTGTAAATTAGATTTTAAATTTAAATTTATAACAAATATTTGTAATAAAATATGAATTTGATTGTATGTTTAATTGCTTAAAATTAACAAGGAAGTAAAAAGATTCTGAACATTACTGGCTTGTTACTATTGAAGTTTATTTGATACCCCTGTTTAGGAAAAAATAATAATTAAAAGTACAATCATAATCAACAATCAATGAGAAATAAGGAAAATGTCGGTTGTATACACTTAACATGTCTTATTGTATAAAACCAGTGAAGAGTTGATTGAAAGCTGAACAGAAACCACTTATCCATCAAGTTGCTGCAAAATATACATAAAACTAAGATTTATGACGCAAATGTACCGTTTCTCCCAAAAATGTTACCAATTCTCCCTATATTGGCTTTAGGTAGAAGTGACTTCTCCCAAAATTTGAGCCTAGCTAGACCCCTGTTTATGTTTGTTTTTTAAGTTTATTCATCGCTTTTCTTAATTGGTAAAAAACAACGTCTGTTTAGTGATCCCACAAAATCTGAGATTGTGTTTCAGAAGGGATGCATAATGTTCCCCCAGAGCCACCATAGCAAAAATTATCAAAGGCTGTGGGAGTAAGGTGTATATGGACTATGTTTTTTCCAGACAGTTTGGGTCAAGATTGTTTAGATACGGCGCTCAAGCTTATAATGGAAGATTCCTAGCCTGTCCGTGTTCAGCAGCTGACATTTTCCAGCATTTTATGACAGAAGCAAATTTTTTATTAGACACCAGCTCGATCTGTGTCGATATGATAAACAATAAATATTACAACAATATTATGGCCGCGCAAATGGTAACAATGTACATGTACTAACTCAAATCAAATGCGATACAGAGCAAAACAGTATAAATTATACGACTAAGAAGTGATTTCAATTTATGTTCCTATATTCATTATCCTTTTATTTACGATTGATTTTTTATTTCAAATTATT
Organism: Dreissena polymorpha; assembly: GCF_020536995.1. Lineage (NCBI taxonomy): Eukaryota > Metazoa > Mollusca > Bivalvia > Myida > Dreissenidae > Dreissena > Dreissena polymorpha. Next base: position 108,189,863 of record NC_068360.1, read on the forward strand.
TTATGTCAAATACAATCGGTAAAAATGCTAAAACTCCTAATATCTGTTACCCTGCTTCTTCACATTCAAGGCATTACGCCAGAATTGGCAAAATTAAAACTATGTTACATGTATCACTTATGAATATGGTACATAATTTTTATTTTCATCATTTGAGGGATGGATTGGGGCCCTTTGGATTAGGAGAAATAGTTTTTGTAAAAAAATGGAATATTGCTGTATTTTATTTTTTGCTTTACAATGTAATTGTTTTTCATATTTTTATTTGTTTGACTCATTTACATGCACATAAGAGAAAATTTCTCTGTCTTATTTTCAGCTTTCTAGATAAGCCGCGTATCAGCGTAATATACATATTAGAAATATCAAGATACGCTCAATTGATCATTTCCGTGCGTACATTTAAGCAAGCCATTCTGGACTTACGCAAATGAGGTAAATTATCTGCGTACAACGCTAATAAAAACCTAAACAGCCAATTGTCTTTCACCAAAATAGGAGACTGCTTATCGTCAAAATTAGAGCTAATTTGTGTGCTGGATTGTAGAAATAGTTAGCCAGTCGGTATGTATACTCTGTATCATCAAGACGCATGGTAAATTTACTATTTATTTGTTTAACAGTCAGACCAGAACTTATGTGTTTATTAAATTACATAAAAAGGTCAGCATGGCTTCAACGAAGCTAAAACAAATTAATTCTAAAAGTAAAATTGCTTCTTTTTATATGGCAAAAGTTGTATCCAGTAAAAACATTGTACTGCGGGCTTGTACTGCCAATACTGAATGATTTAATTTCCCGTTTTCAAATTAAAAAGACACACTTAAACACTAATAAAACAACAGTACTGTTGAAAGTTGGCAAAAACGTTTTCCCTGGCTCACGGTGATGTATGATAAGGACGAAGTTCGTCTTAAATAAAAATCTGTCAACAATACAAGGCTGATAATGTTTGGACCTCTGATGGAGCAATCAACATTCAAAAGTGGGCCAATGCCCATTGTTTTACTTTTAGCAAATTACCCTTCAAGCAAGGCAAAATTTAACTATTTACACCCTAGTTCTGGCTACCATAACTTTAAATGTCGCTTTTAATGATTTTTGACTGGCGCGACTTTATAGTTATGGACCAACCCCATTAGGAAAGTCAACCAGAAATTCCCGAAAAGTTGACAGTTAACAAAGACCTGTCCAAAACAGCTTTTAAATGCAGTTATTGGCCCTAATCAACCACTTAATCGAAAAGATTTACATTTTTCACATTTAACTGATATATTCTTTCACAAACTACTATCTTAAACATTTAAAATTGATCTGTTCTGCTCTTACATATTGAGAAAAACAGCGATGTGACAGACTTTCTTGAAATGCAAATCTCCCGAGATTTCACTGTCATATGACGTTATTTCTTTTTTTAGTAACATACCATGTGCTCAAGTGTTTTCAAATTCAGAATGACTTTTCCCGGTATTTTTGATTATTCTGGCTTTATTTGTAAACAAATTGTAGTGTAAATACAAACTCAAATATTAATTAAAACTACATTGTACCTGATTCACACTGAAATCAGTCTTATAATCCACCAGAGGTAAGTTGTTTATCACAAATAAAAGATTTCAGAAAAGGAAAGTAATGTTTACAATTTCAGCATAAAATGTCAAGGTCAATCCGAAAGTATCCAAATGAAAACTCGTCACGTGACAAAGCGACAATGGTGTCAAATTTTTTAATTTCAGACTGATGAGAGTTATTTTCATCTATTGTAAGATGCATTTGAAACATTTTAACCTTAAAAATATTCCCCGATGCAGTAATTTATATTCATTTATGATTCACCAATATACGTAGAAATGTATCCAAGAAAATGAGCTTTCTTTGATTTATAACGTGACATAAATATGTCGCGACTCTGGTTGACTTTCGATACGGGATTGGCTTCAGCGTACAGGTCTGTCAAAACTATATCCTTGAATTCCGTGGGGGTCCGAATTCCAGTGATATTTGTTTATGTCTCGTATCGCGTGAGTTAAGATGAAGTCACGCACACGCAGTTCGGTAAATATTGACAGATGCCAACGCAACTGTCACCTACAAAAAAGACGCTCGAAATGCGACCAAAACAGGTAACACTCCTGTATAATGTTTCTCACACCTTAATTTGTATGTTTTCTACTATTCCTAATTCATGGCCCCCTTTAACCCCCTTATTTGGTCCCTAACTCGCTTTTAAACATGTGACAGTCCGTTTGCATTGTCAGCTGGAGTTGACTCATAGAAGTAGACCGGAAGTTTTCGTTTTTCAATTAGGCCAACCTATTTTTTCTATTAGGTTGCTGGTCATATCCCTTAGACTACTTTTCTATATTTTTCAATTATATGCAATTAATTGCCAGGCTTTTTCCGCCCTATGCCACGGGTCCGAAATTCGGCCCCATTCCCAATGCAAATCTGTTTTTTTTTCCCAATTGAAAAAAAATTCCCAATAAAAAAAAAATTCTTTTTTTACCTAAAAATATATAAGTTAACCTGATCCGGTGTAGAAAATAGAAAGTGTTGCATAATTAAATTATCTGTTGCCTTGAATTTGTTTTAAAAACTATAAAATATGTTAATGATTATTTAAGACTTTCCTTATTTTCCTCAAAATCCGAAGCTTCGCACGATTTTTTTCACCTCAAAAAAGGCCAGGCCTTTTCCCCAAATTAGATTAAAAAACCTGCACTTATCTCACATGTTCATAATACTTTGTAAAATTTTAATAATAAGTTATCAAAATAGTCGCTATTTACCAGTAAACGGCTTCTTTGAAATATAAGAAACACTATTTACATGCGATAATTTTTCCCAATTGAGCCAATTTTGTGAATATTTGTTTTCCCAAAATGGGGGTTTTCACGACGCGAAATTCCCAAAATTCCAGTGTGGCGTATTCCCAAAATGGAGCAGAAAAAGCCTGATTGCTGAATGGTCCCTATCACTTTCTCTGCTTTTACAATTTCTAATTCAGGCAAAGCCAAAACATTTGAAGAGGAGGGTCCAGAAAAACAGGCTCTACTCACCTACTGCCCTGATAAATGCTAAAATGCTTGTTAATGATGCGGGATTTTCTGTTAGAAAAGCAGCTGCCTGCTGTAATGTTCCAGAATCAACTCTTAGAGACAGAACATAAGGACATGTTAACATTGATACCGTAGCTGCTGGTATGACACCACTTTTTGTGATTGATGAGGAAGTTTTATTAGTTAACCACTTCAAGAAGATGGCAGACTTCGGCTATGGATACACAAGGCAAGAGTGTGTAGACATTGCCAGTGACTACGCCATCCAGATAGGGAAAAGATCGAAAGACAAGCCGTTGAGATTAAATGGTTCCGTGGGTTTATCAAGCGCTGGCCTGAACTCAAGGTTATTAAACCACAGAATTTAGAACATGCCAGGGCTAAGATGGCTTCTGCAGCTGTTGTTGAGAAATTCTTTGAGAGTTTGAAAGTTACACTTTCAAATCACAATTTACTTGATAAACCCCACCTTATCTTCAATGTGGATGAGAAGCGAATAACTGTAGAGCATAAGGCACCGTTTGTTGTTGCTGCAGCAAGCCACAGTACCTCTGCAGTTACATCAGGGAAAGGCAAAACTATAACAATACTAGGATGTGGCAGCGCAGCTGGTCAAGCTATTCCACCTTATTTTGTTTTTCCAGGCAAGAATATAAGGCAGGACCTGATGGAAGGGGCAACAGCTGGTGCAAATGGAACTGTGAGCGAAACAGGCTGGTCAAACGGTCTCATTTTCAGGGAGTACCTAGAGAATCATATTCTAAAATATAATAAGTTAACCTATTTATGTGTTTGACTGTAAAAAGAGTTATTTTAAAAGAATATTTATAAGTTGGAGCTCTAAAGAGACACTTTACTCTGTTTGTGTTGTGATAAGGAAGAAAAAACGAATGAAAATACAAATGCATAAACTAAGTTTATACATTTTGACTGTTATACACAGCTTCGACCAGGGCTACTTTACGAAGCCGAATCTTATTTATTTAAGCACATATTTGCCAAATTCGGTTTGGTAAATGTAAATAGAGGATTTTTCCATCAAAGTATGTACACAGTTTTGTGTTGTGTTTGTTTCAGGGTTGGCATATTGACCGGTCAATTGAGTATTGACCGGGCCGGCGGTCAATACCCGGTTAAAACCGGTCAATACTGGTCTTTACTGGCCAATACTGGTCTATTGAAAATTGTAGCATTTAAACATTACAAAGGAGCCATTTTATATTAAATCAATAATTATTCTGTAATTGATCAACTTTTTTCTGAGTTATTTATTGTAAAAAAAATCTTTTAAGCTGTAAAAAGTTACTTCTTTATTATTTATGGAAACAGCCTAAAATACATAAGGACCAAGGCAATATCTTTATCTCAGTGTATCACATCTGTTACTTAAGTATTATTACTATTGTAGGTACCATAGCATTTCACTTATCTATTGAATTGATATAGGAGGTTTTGGGGATTCCGATAATGACGTCACGTTTGCGCATGCTCTAATTTTGGCCGTCAAAACTGCGGCCATTCTGCTATTGTTTGCATTTGATGAACCGCATTGTAATACGGTTACAATCATATTCGCGACCCTTTTAATGAACAAAAAATACTCAGAAATTGAAAATTCTTTCAGATTAAATTGAATCCAATGAACGAACACAAATTAGGACGAAAACAAACAACAAATTGATTGATTTTATGTAATCAACATATAGAAACTGATTTGAACCTATTTGTCTGTAAAAACTTACTTTGTTACAGAATAACTAAATCCTCTTGATAAATGTAAATGTTTTTATTTATTTAATTGTTCACACCAATTTTGACACTCTGTTTCAGCATTTTTAACCCAGTGTTTAATTGCCCCTTTGTTTATCACAAACCGATTATCTCGATATGATCGGATACTGTCCAGACAATGACTAAAAAACAGTGTGTCATAAACCCAGGGACCTATGCTTGTATGGCTCTGTATGGGGTCTCTGCATAAACCACATGTGTCTGGTCATTAAACACAATTTATGATACCTCCATGTCATCTCTTGGCATATTAAGTCTAACCTAACAGTTGCTTAAATAAAATATTTGAACATATTTAAAAAAAATAGACATTTGTCCGAAATGGATTAACAGCTAGGAACTATTAAGTATATATAAATTAACCAGTTTAAACATAACAATAAAGTGTTTAATAACTATACATTTAAAATATTGTACAAGTTTACTGCTACACAATTAACGTATTTAACGGGTACCTGCAAATGTAAAATCTGCTATAATGTGTAAAGATCGTGCGTTACTGCAGTGTTCGAAACATCATCATGAAAACAAGCAATCGCATTTGGTCATCATAGGGATATAAAATACTTTAAATGTGTAGTTTTATGGTATCATAAAATGCTAGATTTGTATCGCTCAGTATCACTACAGAAGAGTTTTCAATATACACGTACATGCAAAGACATTTCAATTTGCAAAATATGCAGGTGTTTTTTTCGATTTGAATGCTTAAATTTATTAATATTTTCATTCAATGCAAACGAAACGAAAATTCATTTAATGTAAAATAAAAATAAAACTACAATTCAAGATTGAAATGTATTGAACTATTTCAGGGCTTTGTTTTATACCGATTCGATGCACCCACCCTTAGCACTAAATTTGAATCGCTGATGAAAAATAACACTATCGCATCCACACCACTTAAAGTAATATTCAAATTATTATATGTTTTATTATTTTTGAAATATCATTTATTAAAGTCTTACTTAAAGAATACGGGTATTGATAGTTTTGTTTTGTGAAATTGTAATTATTAAGTCTTCCGACGACCTTTACTCTGATACAATGTAATTGGCCGCGATCGAGAAGTTGACGGCCAATCTATTTTTAGTAACGGAAAACCCCTTTTGTGACGTCACACAAAAACCTCCTATATCTATTTAATAAGCAGATGGACAAACAGAACTCTTGTGTATTCTAGGGTTATAAATCTGGCCTCTTAGTTGGTAATAAAATGCATGCAGTGTTATGTCTCTGATATTAACAATTAAGCAAATCTGCCCTTAGGCTATTTCATATCACTCACACAAAAGAAGATTACATAATGTTAATTTACATTGTTCTTGCTATTAATTTAATAGTTACTTCTAACTTGTTCCCTTTCTGTATTAAGAGGGTTTTTTCCCCTTTCATATTAAAAAGTTTAATTGGCATTCAAATGAATAAACAATCAAAGTTCTTGATTTTGCCAACAAATAATGTTTTCCAATTGTGGGTCTACTCTTCTTTTCAATTTTTTTTTCTGTTAATAATTTTTTGTTATTATGTTTTTATATTCTTATACACATGTATCAATAAAAATTTAAGTTTTTTTCACTTTTTTGTTTAAAAAGTATTTAAAGAAATCAATGCAAGAATACATGACAAGTAAGGATTGTGTCAAGAAGGTGCCATTTAAGGCCCTTTTATCAGTTTTGGGTGCCCCAACCTGTATAGGTGAGAAGACTGTTAGAAGACTGTGGGGACAGTGGGGTATGAGGAACAACTCAAACACAGTAATTGACAGGTTTTTGTTGAATCAAGCACAGAATTATCTGAGCATCATCATTCTTTAGAATTGAAAAAAAGTTCAATCAACCAGAAAAATCCAATTGACCAATTTTGACTTATTTGCAAAATTTTGAGAGATTGGCCTACAAATTGCATGAACAGGTATAAAATAGTGGGTATAAATAGCTTAAGACATTATTGGCAAAATGTCTGTTTAATTTATATTATCAATATTGTTTAATTAGGCATGGAATATAAATTACAATTGGGGGTAAAGTTCAATCGACCAGTATTGACCAGTAATGACCACTTTGGGAGTATTGACCGGGGCGGTTTTAACCGGTAAAAAACCGCCGGTTTAAAGCGGGGGCGGTCGATTGGTGCCAACCCTGGTTTGTTTTGTTTACTTTCACTTTTTTAAAAGATCGATTCTTACCCCCACGGAATTTGATCCCTTGAGGATATAAACTGAATGCTTAAGTTTCTGTAGTGAAATAAGGGCACTTCCAACAGCCTTGCTGTATGGCTAGCTCTTTAGCGACTTGGTTAAAGTGTCTGACTACCACTTTGGAGGTCGTGGGTTCAATCCCCGGCCTGAGCTCAGTATTTTCACAATAATGGCGACGAGGTAATAAGGTACTGTGAATGCGGGAGTCGGTCTGAGCTGTTTAATGATTTTTGGTAGGGCCATGCGGTAGCAAGACATGCTGTAGCGGGCATTTCTGAGCCTTGAAACATTAAAAGGGGGAGGATTGTAGTTAAATTAAGGTCACTTCCAACAGCCTTGCTGTTGGGCTAGCTCTTTAGCGACGTGGTTAAAGTGTTTAACTACCACTCTGGAGGTCGTGGGTTCAATCCCCGGCCTGAGATCAGTATTTTCACATTATTTCTTTAGCTATTTACCCCCATGCTTTGAAAAGTGGGGGTATTTACACCCATGGGTAAAAAATTATCTATAACACCCATGGGTAAAAAATTATCTATAACACTGTTTTTTATTTAAATCCTTTATTCAACTAACATTAAATTGGGTATTTTTCCAATACAACCATTAAACAAATACCAAATTTTACCAGAAATAACCGGTTTTCACAAACCTAACAAACTTACAAATCTCGGTCACCTTTCATAAATTGAAAAAATATTTAGCATTCCATATGCATAATTCAGTTATCAAGATAACAAAATAACGTGAATGTGTGCCAATAACATAACCTTAAGTAAAATTTACTCAATAAGTAGATCTCCATTTAAAAACTTGTGTCGCTTTTCAAATTTATTCCCAGATATTCTACCAACAAGAAAACGCGTTTACTAATTATAACCGTATATAAAGCAAGGGTTAGGAAAATTTCCAGCAATAAATACTTTCATTTGCCAAATGAATCAATATAATAAAGCACTTACGAGTCATTCTTCTATGTACTGACAAAAGGAGTTATTTTATGTATTTACACCAACAACGTCAAACCGGAATTTATTTTTTATGTCTTCACGCATGCGCAGACATCTGACAAAGGTTACTTTACACTATGAAATGAGGTTTCTTATCAGTAAATCAAATTGCATAGTACTCTTTTCATCTGTTACCTTTCCATTCGGGTTAATGGGTAGACACTGCAAGTACTATTCTTTTGATCTGGAAGTTAACCTAGTATTTTTTTAAATGTAATTCAAATCTGTGTTATTTTCTACGTCGGACTTAGAGACGCCCGTAACCGGGAGGGGCGATTTTTTTCTCACAGCCGCAACTGGAACTAATATTATATAGATAATTGAAAAGTTTTAAGACATGGAAAACATGTGAAAACAGTTTTTAGCGTCATATCTACACATAAACTCAGTTCAGAAAGATACTATGTCTGACTAAATCAATCAGGAATGCTGGCAACCCACACTGAATACGTCATACATTCACATATGGCGATAAAAACAACAGAACGTACACATATTCTGATGGATTTTCACATGTGGTTAACGTGTGGCTATGATATTACCACGGACTCTAAATAAGACGGATATGAAACGGGACCGTATCGGCAAATATCTTGTCGTAACTTAGTCACGTGACAGGTAGCTATCGATTAGCGTACATCGAAGCGCCGAGGTTATACATTTTGATGTACCCACTCACGTCCTTATTTAATAATACTTTTATTTCTCGGCCGATTTTGACAAATTATATATCATAAGAAAGCCTACGTTAGTTTTCAGATAAATAAATATATATTATGTTTTTCTTCGTATTTGGGCAGCCCGGCGAGTTAACTTTAACTTTTGGAAATATCACACCGTTTTAGATTCTAGATTTACGTTGACATGTTCGTACTTTATATCTAAAACAACGAAACGTAGGCTTTTTAAAGGGGCCTTTTCACAGATTTTGGCATTTTTTTAACTTATTCATTAAATGCTTTATATTGATAAATGTAAACATTGGATCGTAAAAGCTCCAGTAAAAAATCAAGAAAAAAATTTAAAAAAGGAAAAGAACATTGCCCGGAGCAGGTTTCGAACCAGTGACCCCTGGAGTCCTGCCAGAGTCCTGAAGTAAAAACGCTCTAGCCTACTGAGCTATTCCGCCGAGTACATATTCGTGACGTATTTTATACTTTATATAAGCAATCTTTGTAGTTTCACAAAATTTAACGACAAAAACAGAACTCTCCAAATTATTCAATCGTTTCGCGTTGCAACGCTTTATAATTTTTAGGTTTTAAAATCATCAAAAGATGCATATAATGGCTGTATTAGAGCATGGTTAATGTTCAGAATTACTGTTTCCTCACAAATATCATAACTAAAACGAAAACTTACGAATCTGAAACAACTTTTTTCAATTTTGTCAATTTACCAAAGCGTGAAAAGATCCCTTTAATGATATATAATATGTCAAAATCGGCTGAGAAATGAAAGTATTATTTAAAAAAAGACGTGAGTAGGTACATCAAAATGTTTAACCTCGGCGCTTCGATGTATGTACGCTAATCGATAGCTACCTGTTACGTGACTAAGTTAGGACACGGTTAAACGCGCGGGGGTAAAACATAAAATGTTTATTTTTTTGTGTTTAACGCGCTATAAATCCATTAATCACAACGGAAATAAACTAAAAGTTATATTTTTTTTGAAAGAGGAATTAATAAGCAACAAGAAAACGTATAAAGCAATAAAATAGGATGATTAATTTTTGCATAAAATTGAATTTACTACAGTAAGGGTCAAATACTCGATTCAAGTCCAGTTAAAATACGCTCCGTAATATTACTTAGTGAAAAAATCATTTTGAATGAAAACTATTCAAATCATAACGAAAAATCAACTTATCGGGGACAAAATTAACTATCAAATATAATTATTATATATTTGATAGTGATATTTGTTTTAGAGACGTTGATTTTTCATTATAATTTAATTATTCTCCATTAAAAATGATGTTTTCACAAATAAATATCATAGCCACACGCTAACCACCCGTGATGGATGTTACGCTCATTATTGTATTATTGTCATACATTAGCACCTCATACCCCTACCCACATCATAGCAAAGAAAAAAACAGATCGGGACCAGTTTGAAAGCATTTGTCCGAAGAAAAATTTCTTTAGCTGCACGATGAAATGAAATCTTTCGGACAAAATCACATACGTATACATGTATAGAGAAAAAGAAAGTGCATAATGACGCAACTTATCCTTCTATCAAGAGATATTAAAAACAAACCTTGGTAACAAATCTATATTGACCTGTCAATTATGTTACGACCCCGTGAACTGGTTCCAAAAAGGGGTATGTTGTAACAACTGTAGCATATAAATCACGTGAGGATGTTGGCCCAAAACGGTGTCGTACTTGTATTTATCACATATGGTTATGCTTTAAGCGTGAAAGCATCAATATTACACTTTAACAATTTAACATTTTGAACTTTACACAACATAATTTTCTCCCCAATCTTTTTTTTATTATTCATTTTAAAGCATATATTGTATACACCCATATCTTTTATTTGCAATCAATGGTTTTAACAAATTATACAGAAATATGCCTTATAATGTTTTAGACCTTGGTTTGTAACATTACAATCAGTGAGAACGGGATGTGTTCTAATATATATAATAATCAATGATGTTATAAGATTAAAAAAGAAAAGAAAACTAAAATGAATATATGAAATAATAAACTAACAAAAATATAGTAGTATATTTAAGTGGACAAGCATTATGAAAATTTAATTCGATTCCATTTTTGTTAAAAAATATGCAATGTATCATTACTGAGGGCTATTTCTTTCTCAATCTGGATTTTAAATTTCAGGCTATGTATAAAACAATTAAAATTTGGTAATTGTTTCTTGTATTCCATGTTAAAGATAAAAAGTTTCATCAATATGATAATAAAATTCACAATATTATTACCGTCTATGGATTTTAATGAGTTAATTCCAAAACTAACATTTAAGAGGGATAGTTAAATGTTTAGTTGCTGTTGGCCAAGAAAGGATGTCAACTGATTCCAGATAGGTTGGATGTACTTGCACTCCCAAAATAGATGTTCTATAGTTTCGATATTTTCACCGCAGAAGTCACATAAATTAGAGTTAGATAATTTGCATTTAAAAAGATATTTATTGGTGGCGATAATTCGATGTAGGTATTTGAACTGAAAGTTTCTTAGTGTGACGTCGGTTGTTGTTTTGTAAGACATAATAAATATTTCTTTCCAGTTTAATGCATGCTCTTGGAATATATTTTGCCATTTTATTTGGAATTTGGGTAGTTCGTAAATCTTGTTGATTTTTTGTATTCTGTTTAATAGTTTGTTCGGTTTTTGTTTTGTTGTGAGTGTTTCTAGAAATTGAGTTCTAATGTTTTGCGAGTTGTTTGGGTTTATAATAGATTTTATATGTGATGGAATACTTTTGATCAGCGTGTAATACATAAGGAAGTCTGTGGCTGGGATTTCATACAAGTAGCATGTATTATGAAAGGAATAAACGTCGTTTATTCGGTAATCAAATAGTTGATCGACATACTTTATGCTCTTTTCAAACCAGTTTTTTTTAAAGAATGTGCAATCATTTGCGTTTATGTTTTTATTATTCCATAAAATTATTTTGCTGTTACTTTTTTCTTCTAACATATCTATTAATTTAATCCAAGCTCATAGTATATTAGATACAAACATATTCTTTTTTGCTATATCAAGTATTAGAGACTAACTTGTGTAGTTTGGGTAATGTGTTTTTTAATATTGTTCCATTCTCATTGATTGTGAATGTTATGCCTAACGTTGATGCCTCGTTTGCTGTCCAATTGAAGTTCATTTCCGTTTTAAGACGAATGTTTGAATGCCTATAATTACCTACTTTTAGCACAGTGCATTTACATTTGTTTAATTTTAGTCCTGATACGTTTTCAAACATGGTCAGTGATTCTATCAAGTTGTTAAAGGAGCAAGGATTGTTAGTGCAAAAATATGTTGCGTCATCGGCGAATAATGACTGTTTGATTTCTTCGCCTGGTTTAACGACTATACCGTTTATGTTTGGGTTAGATTATATATAATGAGATAGGAATTCTATACATATGATAAATAAAGACGATGAGAGTAGACATCCCTGTCTAACACCTCTTTCGATATTAAAACTGTCAGAAAATAACCCATTATCATAATTTAATATATTTTATATAATATTATAATTATACTACTTATGTCACTATAAAAAAGTTTCACCCATTTTATCATATTTTCTCAAAAGTTCATTTTCTCTAAACATGTGAACATAAAGGAATGGTCGAGGGAGTCAAATGCTTTTTCAAAGTCTGCAAAGAATATAAGACCTGATTTATTTGTGCTATTGAAGTAATTAATGCATTCTTGTATCAATCGTACATTTTCGCCGATATAGCGTCCTTTTATAAATCCGGATTGTGAACTTGAAATAATCGAAGGTAATATTTTTTTAATTGTATTTGGGATGCTTTATGTTGCAATTTTATAGTCATTGTTTAATTAAATTATAGGGCGCCAATTCGATAAGGTTTCTAGGTTTTTTCCAGGTTTAGGGATAAGTGATATGATACCTTGTTTTTGCAGAACAGTTAAATTTTCATTATTGAAAGAGTAGTTTAGGGAGTTGATTGAATATGTTTTAATCTCATTCCAAAATATTTTGTAAAATTCAATCGTATACCATCTGATCCCGGACTATTATTATTTTGCATTTCTTAAAGTGCCATCCCACATTCGTATTCAGTAAGGAGTCCTTCACATGAGTGTTTTTCATTATCAATTAGAGTTGATTGAGGAGTATTGAAATTTGTGTTGGTTGTGGGTTGCTTCTTTTTATAGAGGTTTTCATAAAATAATCGTTGTTCTTCTAGAATCTGTATCCTATTGGTTACTTCAATATCGTTTACGACAAGTTTGTGATTGGTTTTTTGTTCACTTTTACGTTTTTCGATGTTTGCAAAATATTTTGTATTTTTTCATTGTGTTCTACGTGTTTAGCTCTCGCCCTTAGGATTATTCCATTTAGTTGTTCATGATAAATGTCTTCTAACACTTGTTTTTTAATGGAGTTCACTTTCAATACTGGCTTTGTCGATGATATTAGTGTTATGTAGTTGTGTTTGTAATTTTTCTATATCATGCATGTAGTGTGTTTTCTTCAAGTTTGTGTGTTTCTTTTTGTTTGATTGATGTGTATTTTCTCCCCAATCTTGCTTATGAACTCCAAAATTGAATAAGTGAGATCGTCGTGTTTTAGTCCTCCGCATACAAGCAGCCCGTTCAGCAGTGACATACGTGGATACTATACTCACCAATAAGAAACACTGTTTTAACGGCACAACATTGCTTTAGAAATATTCTAGTGTTTCAACTTATCTTGAACTTGTAAGACCACCACTGCCAACAAACAAACTGTGATTTGGTGTAGCGTACGGACAAATAACTCAAAATTTAGGGCATCATCATTGTATTCCATTTTACCATGGACAGATCCAGAAATAAGTGCTATCAAAACCTTTGAGGTATTTTCAGATAATATCACCGTTCACCAAAAACGATAAAAATACATAAATGGGGGATGTTTTTTACGATACCGCGTGAAGGCATTGTAATAAATGCACTCTCCGCCGAAACAAGTTAATGTCGAATCGTATGGTCCAAGAGGAAATTTAAAGACACAAAATATGTACCTTTTACATAACCCAGAGTACTGATTCGGACGGACAGACTGACAACCAAGAATAAAGATATACTCTCCATCCGCTAATTCAATAAGTGTCTAAACAGTTTTGACAACTTGTAAAGGGTTCAATGATCGTTGATTTGAAAGTTGAATAGACTTACATTCCTATTGAAATCAAGCCACATTTATTAGAAAATTGGTAAAAACAATCAGCAAAACCTCGAAGACCTCAGGAAAACAGTATAATGAAATTGTTCATGTTCAAGGTCAACATGTTGATAAATGAGTTGTGGACAAAACAAAAACAACGAAACAAACATTTATGTCATGTCGAGCAAATTGGTTTATTATCGTAACTGAGAAAAGTTTATTTAAAAAAAACGTCATTAACAGCCATACATTCCTTGATAAAACTATAATGACCGAGTAGTAATATATTTAAATTTTCAAAAACTTATAAGAATAATCTCTTACAAGAAAATCAAACACGATAAGCGTCTAACAATGTCTAAATTTCAAACTAAACTTATAAAAAAATACTCACCTAGTATCGATAAGGTAATGTGCAACCCATTTTTAAGTTACTACGTTTTTATTGTGAAGCTTATCTGAACAGAAGATAACCCTATACAAACATATTTATGTTTCGATATTTTGATATATTAAACTATATGCGTCGACGTGATATAAAAGAAAAGTAAAAAAAACAACACATAAAAACAATAATTTAAAAAAGTGAGTATAGATTACAGGCATTTCTTATCTGCATGGTATTTTGAACTATTCCTCACATCTTTATATACACACTCATGTCGTCCCTACAAAACCAGCACAAGCCGCGTAGAAATGCATAATTTATCAATCTCTGAAGCCACGACGTGACCGTATATGCCTTTTAATTGTAATTCGTTTGTTAATACATTTGTCAAAGTCAATATCGTTTTGATACTTCAATAGCGGCATGTTTTGTTATTGAGAAAAAATGCATTATTATACAGGATGGTTTTTTGTAGTATTTTTTAAATATTATATGTTAAATTGTATATTTACACAGTATATCTGATAAAATAAGTGATGTGACACATTTTACTTGTGTATGTAAATTATACTATACAGTAATGTTGTATGCAAATGGATCAGCGAAACATTTATTTGTTTGCATCAACAAAGCAAACAGTGTGTGATTTTAAAATGATAATAAGTTATGATACATCTTTTAAAAAATCCCATACAAATATTTTCTATGCATTGAGGTTACTAATACATAAACAAGAGTACTGAAAAAAGCATACAATTCAATCAGAAATGTAAACTTGCAAACATACTATTTAAAACACATTATCACAGTATAATTTACCCTGACAGATACTTTAAAAAAGTTATTTATTAACAAGTAATTAACACACATTCGCCACAAATAAAATAGTGGCCGTAAAGAATGGCCGTTATATAAAAGTTAAAATGTATAAAATAAAGGTCAATGAATTTTCTTGAATAAATTGTCAATGCTCTCTACCTTGTCCCTGTTAGCCTAGAGATTTGTGTAGTTCTTGAGCTCATCCAACCCTGTTGCCTCCAGCACATTGTACACATACAGGTCCGCTAGCGACAGCTGAAATAAGCAAAACATGTCAATATCAATCATAATTCAAGTGTTTGTTTGAGCATTTGTTTTTTCTTAAATACAATTTAGAGCATTATATCGGTCTTATTACGGAGGTTGGTAGTCATACTTACAGTTGTTCGTGGTAAGATGGTTTAGCAGTGCTATGTTCTGTTGCGTATGCTGGCAACTGCCCTACTAGAATATGAAGTCAGGGGAGAAATAAAATACTAGTAAATTAATTAATCTACTAGTATTATTGAATCAAATCAACATAACCACTACATTTTTGTTTGACGATTATTTTTATTTACAAAAGAACACACGTACTTTAATGGAGATACTATGTATACACAGTTCAGTTTTAAAACTGTGTTATTGTTTCCTGTCTAAGGCAGTAAAAAGAGCGTGAAAAGTACATGGGGATGAATAGATGTATAGTTTGGCATTGGTCACTGTCAGGTATAATTCACATACATTCTTTGTAGCAATATATTGGGTTGACTTTGGGAAGGAGATTCAAACAGAAAGAAATTTCGAGGCAAATTCTTGAAGAAAAAACACACATTAAAGTTACCTTTTTATTTGTGTAAGTGTAAGTTTTAAATACTTACTGAACTTCAAACTGCGAATCCGGTCTTGCCTCGAGTGGCGATGCTTGCGTCAAATAATTTGTAATATTTTGGAAGAGTTTCTGACTTGAACTTCTTCATTTATGCTTCCTGAAAATAATAAACAATGTTCCGGACGAGGCATTCAAAAGCCACCACCCCACTCCGTCATATACATACTGCTGAGCCGGAAGGTAACTGGATTTCATCAATAACTTGTTTTTAGAGCTATAAACTTTTTATAATGATATAGTCCTTGAATAAGGTGAACATAAATTATAATTGTGTTTTACTAATTAAACATCAAATTATAAATTTCAACCTGAATTAATAATTGCATTACTGCTTTAAAATATTTCTCTTTTTACGAGTTTGTCACAAAACATGTAGATCTACTACTTTAATGGGACCTTTACACGTTTTGGTAAATTGACAAAATTAAAAAAAAAGTTTCAGATTCGAAAATTTGCGTTGTAGTAATGATAATTGTGAGGAAACAGTACTGAACATTTACCATGCTCTAAAATATTTAGGGTAAACTGATCGTGAGTCGGACACTTTTTTCTTTCTATGACCAGCTTTCATTTCTTTATAACGTAACTGATCATTATGATCGACTGGAACCCGAATGCATACGTCTTACACTGTTTTGACACAAATTGGGCCGGGATGTAGCTGTATTTAATGCAATACACGTCATAAAACGGGGACCGGTTAATTCGATCGTGACTCGGACGATTTTGATCCTAAGTCGGACGAACTGATAAAGAGTCGGACAGTGTTAATTTTCACTAATTTGAAGGAATCAGCGTCTGTCAAGGATAAATACACTAGTATTGATCAGTTGGTGAAACACTATATCGTCCTTCTAAATCGAAAGGGATGAACCTCCAGAATGTTACGAGCTTGAGATTAATGAATTTCGATCGAAATTTGCTGTATGCTGTTATTTAACTCTCAGTTACCAAGTCTGATAAGAATCAACAGGCCGCATATAGTTCAATTGAAAAATAATGGGGATCTGACTCTCAAAATTGTAAGTTAAACTAATCAACACATCATTTTTAGGTTATAAATGTTATATTTGCGCAACTCGTTGTATGTGATCACTTTAAGCATCGTAACAAAGGTTTGCAATCGAAACATTTGTTAACATCATTAAGTTTACTGAAAGTCCAAAACGTCGTAGAACTATTAGACATCTGCATTGTGTAATACATAAAACTTACATGATTCATAAGCGTTATGATTAACTTAAGTTAGTTTTTTCCCTCTATTTACGAAACCGTTTCCCTATAGATTAGCATCGATCTTTTTTGGAATCTTTGCCTTTTGAGCTTTTTTTGGCATATTCTGTTTAAGCTTTTCTGTTTTTCTTTTGCTATCTTTCTTTGTTCTTTCTCGATAACCTTTCTTTTCTTTTCTTCACTTTGCGCAATCTTTTCATTGTACAATTCGTCAGCCGTAATACCAAAGAATCCATTCGAAGAATGTGATTTTCGCTTAATTGGAAAAGGATTGATTGGTTTCGGTAAATGAAACATGTCATTGGCGATTTTCTTCGCAGAAACTTTCGCTGGTGTTGATGACTTTTATTTATACATTAGCCACGTTTGAAACACTTTATCCTCAAGCTCTATACCGCTTAGAAGTGCAGCAGAGTACTAAGGAATCTGTGCAGAGGTTAGTGTGGACTCGATAATCTCAAGCGCCTTAATATCAGACACATAGCCGAAGTGTGGCTGTGGAGGGCTACTCTCAACGGATATAAGGTTACCAAAGGGGTCAACACTAATTGGTAAGACACTTTCACTTGCGGATAGAGGTATTGACAACTCTATAGACATAACAGTATCCATTCTAACGTTGAGATCTGATTCATACGAACAGACAGAGGTCATCAACGGATCACTTTGGGTACCCATGTCTGTCAGAACAGTCTGTGTAACGTGTGTTGTGGTTGTCTGTGTCACATTAGACAGGTCTGTCTGTGTCACATTGGACGGGTCTATATGTGTCACATTGGACGGTTTTCCATGTACCACGTTGGTCGCGTCTGTCGGTACTGTCTGTGTCGTGTCAGCAGCATTTGAACTGGAGGACACTGGTAGTGCCACATGGGAATCAACATTATAATCCGTGAGTGCCCCTGCCGGTTTGTATGCGCTATCTGGTATTGCATTTGGGTCGAACGGGTAAATTCCTGTTGCATGAAAACCATTTGTTATGTTTGATTTCGTAATTGAAGATTCCCATGCTTTGCCAAATATTCTTAAGAAATTAGCATGGGTAGGTGGAACACCGGTCTCCGTTTTAAACCTGTCTACATGCACGCTCCAGCTTGTTTTCAATGCTTTAAACACGGAACGGTCAAACGGCTGAGTCCAATGACTGGTGTGGCTTGGAAGCTCGCCCAAGGTGATTCGTTCTGCTTGGCCAACGTCAAAAGCTCAACGTTGTTATGAGACTTGGAGTAAAAATTAAATGCAGTTCCCACTCAAATATGTCAAATAAAAATGTGTCACTTGTCGTAATTTACTAGCATCGGATTACGGTGGCATTAAGTAGACATCGGTCATGAAATAAGATAGTAGTAATCGGCTGCATTTATATAACCCATGTACTTGAACGTGTTTGAACTAAATTAAACAAACAACTGCGAAACGACATACTTATATAATAAGAATAAAATAATTTGAATAAATTTATTAAGTTTACCACAAGTTACGCTCGATTGGTCATTGTAGGCTCGGGTCCTACTTAAATGTACCCCGGGTACTCTTAAGTATACTTAAATGTAACCCGGGTACGCTAAATATACTAAAACAAACAAATGTATATTTCCCGTATCCGGGAAACATTTAAGTATACTCAAGAGAACCCGGGGTACATTTAAGTAGTACCCGAGCTGACAATGACCAATCGAGCGCCAGTTACCAATAAGTGCAATCAACCTGTCATAGTACCTGTGCCCGTCACAAATTAGAATCTTTGGACGGTCATCCCAATGTTTGGTAAGAAGGTTTTTTCAAACCAAAGTTTACAAATGCCGTCCTTTGTCCATCCTGAGTCGCTGACGGAGAACTGTGCACCGTATAAGTGGGAGCCATCTGCAAGACACGAATTAGTGTCAAACCCGTGTAATTTCTTAGTCGTTTTTCCAGGGATAATGAAATGCGGTGCAATTTTTTGGCCCGATGCATTTCCACATGCAATAACCTTTATTGTTTCCCTGGCGAGACTCGCCTTTCCCTGCACCGTTTTGGCGCCTTTACTTGCTATTACCTTAGGAGGCTTGTGGCACATGGTTATGCCCGTCTCATCCATGTTCCAGATTCGATTTGGGCTGTGATGGGAATCGTGCTTGTCGAAAATGTACTTCATCTCCTGAAAGTACATGGGAAAGCGTTCTTTAGTGGCGCTGCTTTAAACATCCGAAGGAGTCTCCTTG
The DNA here is from genome assembly GCF_020536995.1 of Dreissena polymorpha. Classification (NCBI taxonomy): domain Eukaryota; kingdom Metazoa; phylum Mollusca; class Bivalvia; order Myida; family Dreissenidae; genus Dreissena; species Dreissena polymorpha. Next base: position 108,209,328 of record NC_068360.1, read on the forward strand.
CGGAAGGGCTTTTCTTTTTCTTTCGCGAATACGCCCACGAACCTTAAAAAGGTACTTTTTGTGAAGCCTATGCCCTTCTCGGCTCTCTCTATCGCAATTCCTATGAGCTGTTTTTCGTCCTCCAGGCATAACTGGCTCTCATTCCCCCACGAATTTCCCACCTCAACTCTTCCTGTCAGCCGGTCGGAGAGGGTAGGTTTAGGCACACTGTACTTTTCAGCCGCCTTCCTAACGGAAACGCCAGTCTCAACGTCTTTCACCGCCATAGCCATCGCTTCATTGTTCCACTTTTTCATATCTAAATAAGGGGAATGTGAATAAATAAAAGTATATCCGTTTATTGTTAAGGACTACAGATCAATTTTACAAGAAATATCAAAGGGGCCAAGTGGGCAAGAACACGATACAATATTAACATCAATTTATAAGCGTATGAAAATGATTCGCTCTATGAGAAAGCTGGCTTAAAGCATCGGCGTAAAATTTGATCGCGGATCACGGTGTCCGAGACTACAGTTAGACATGTTTGTTTTTCAGTAATGTATTGAAAAATTGTGTATCCTGAAAATGTTTCCGTTGAGAATCTTAATAACATGAAGTAAAAGGAACGATTCCTGTTTTTTAGATTCGTAAAGCGAGCAAGCAAATATATCCGTAAATAATATTTTGAAAAAGGCTGTAGCCGAAACGTTTGAATGAGTTATTTTATTGTTTCAACATTTAATAGTTGAGGAAAATAATGTGTGCATAATTGATATAAGGACATTTTACGAACATCCTTCAATCCCAGCTTTCTTGAAAAGCCACTCATTTATACAATAAAATCCCGTCAGAACAGGCTGTCAATCCATCGGGAGTTCACATTGTTAAAACACTTTCAAACTGTAGCCGTTCAGACACTGGCGGACATCGGCGACATGCTCGTCGTCACACTTGAAACCAATATTGCATATTTTCATAGGTCCCTTGAGTCGATTGAATTTGGAAGCAGCCTGTTTTGCTTTAAGATAGCATTTGCCTGTTATATGTCGATACACATTTTTTAAACGAACTGCATCCTCCCTTCGAAGGAAGCCGACTTTGTGCCTCATTTCTGTGTCAATAAACACAGTCATAGCGTTTTCGTCATAAGGATTGTCATGCTCCTGACCGCGATAGTGGACGACATCGACCTCGAGTTCACGGCGACCACAGTGATGCATTCCAACAATGTAAACTCCCTGTACAACGACATTCTTCATCCTAGTAAAATGAATTTTCAATATGTTACTCCACACTATACTACATTAATAAGAAACATGTTAAAGGGGCCGTCCAATTGAGTTTGGCATGTATTGAAGCTTGTCATTAAATGCTTTAAATGCTTTATATTGATAAATTTAAACATTTGAACTATAAATATCCAGTAAAAAAAACAACAACAAGAATACAATTTAAAATAAAAGAAAAAAAAGGAACCCTCAACAGGGCTCGAACCACTGACCCCTGGATTCCTGGAGTAAAAAGCCTCCTACCTAGACCACTCGACCATCCACGCTCATATTCAGAGCGGATATATTGTTCAGCTATGTAAGCAATCCTCGTAGTTTTCCAAAATATCGAATCGCGTCAATACGACGTTTTATCTGTTGGACGGACCCTTTCATAATTCAGGATTTTGGTGTCCGACTTAAAATCAAATAAATAGGCTCATATTTTTAATGTTTTGTTGTATACAAACCTGTTTTTCATGATGCAATATATGTTAAAATCAAAGTAAAACACTTCAAAGTTGTGATCTTTACACATTATGAAAACTTTACCTTTGTGTTCGCTGAGATTTCAATCCTGTAAGTAAAACAAAATTAGCTTTCTCGTCGCTTTTCTTTTTCAAAATTTACCGCGTTATACTGTTTATGGGAGACAACCTTGCAAAGACCGGATTAACGTCACGATTTAACGAACAGTTACTCTTGTGATAGAAAGATCCAAAGAACGGAAAGTGATCGAAATTTAACAGGATTTGTGTACATTGCATTGTTATATATGAGGTCAAAAATGTCCGACTCTAGATCGCGTCCGACTTACGATCAGTTTACCCTATCATATGCAACCGTCTACGATTAAAAAAAACCTGAAAATTATAACGCGTTGCAACGCGAAACGATTGAATAATTTGGAGAATTCTGTTGTTGTCGTGACATTTTGTGACACTACGAGGATTGCTTATATAAATGATAAAATACAGTACAATATATGAGCACGATTGGCCGAGTGGTCTAAGCGTTAGACTTTTACTCTAGGGGTCAATGGTTCGAGCCCAGTTGAGGGTTACTTTTTTCGTTCTTTAATTTTATTCTTGTTTTTAACCTTTACATTTATCAATTATGAGCATTTAATGACATACTTCAATAAATGCCAAAATCTGTGAAAATGCCTCTTTAAACTGTATACTGAATTCCAATATTTGATCTCTTAGGTATTTGAATAGCTTTATAATAGCAGGATACATTTAATACATTTCAAAACTGAAATTTGTACAGGCACCTGAAACAGCAAAAAGACTAAGTTATGTAGTTGACACTTGTTCATAGTTTCATTTCATCGTTCCTCAAAAAGTTGTAGCTCTGTTGCTGTGGTATCTTCAATACCATTGAGTATTTAAATGGTAATTAAATTGAATGCGTTTTAATTCCCTTTTATTATTGTTTAATTTTAGTTACAATGCTATGAGGTTAAATTTTATTTACACGTACATGTATTATGAATATTGCTGGGCCAAGTGTGAGGTTGAGCGCTCCAAAACCGGTTTAATTCCCCAATGCTTTGCATTGACCGTTCCAAGGCGATGACCCCATCTTTATTCTTATTTGTGTTTATGTCGTTTTGTATTGTGCTGTATTGTCCTGTTTTGTACTGTTTTGGCAATCGGTCACATCGGCCTTAAATAAAGGACCTACTAATTGTTTATAATAATAATTCAACACTACTCCAGCAACTGGAGTTTCACTTCTTTATATTGTACATAAACACGAATTATTTCACAATAACCATTGTATTTCATCTTTGACAGTTTGTGCCACACTATTCTTTTCATATCTTACCTTATTAGGAGAAAACCTTGCTTTTGCGAAGCTTTCAAACATATCTAGGGCTGTTGAAACAAACTCATCCACAAACAACGCCTGTAGAGAGCTCCCGCCGTCCAGTTCTGAAACATGTTTCACGTGTATAGCACTTGTGAACTTTGAGGGATTATATAGCTATCATAATTGAGAACTAATGTTGCTTAAAAATTGTGTACATTCATTATTGAACTAATTATAAACACTAAAAGATGTGCAAAGCAATGTACTCAATATACAAGAGAAATATCAGCGCTAATACCGCTCCACTGATTTGTCAAGTAAGCACTGTCAGAAGGAGCCGGTACATGTAAAGAGTACATTAAATTTCTGGGGAATTTGTTTGACCCCAGTGGCTTTTGATTCCTAGTTTTATAATTCGTGCAATATTGCACTTCCACTTCAACTCCGTTTCTTGCCAAAATATAAGTTATCAACCGGTTCTTACTGAATTCACGGGCTAGGTAACGGGCGATGGCCAAAGACTACGAGACTTGGGTTGTACCATCTATTGTCAATACCGGCAACGTCTGTTGCGGGAATTCTGCAGAAACAAACCAATAAGTGTTTCATTATGTCACAAAATACGATATATAAATGTGTTTGATACATCGATCAAGTGTAATTATTATAAAAGTGAAAACAAATGAGATAAAGAGCGGATGACATTAGTTTGCAAACTTCTGAATATTCAATGAGCACCATTCATAAGTGTTTCAGGCGATCCGTTGGTTAGCCATCAAACTTTGCAGAGATATTATGGCCAAATTCATCATCAATAAGTTTCATTTTAAATGGTTAAGCTAATTAGCTGACATCATTCTTCTGGACACATTTTTAACAATGCAAATACATACGAAAGATGACACACTTCATGCAAACGACGATCACACAATGCTCGTAATGAGCACGTTATGATCATGTGACCTAAAAGTAAATAAACCCTTGACGCCATGAAACATTTTCCGTAACTGCATTTTTACATGATGTACCAACTGTCCTTACTTGCTCTAAGTTTCGGCCAGTCTGCCTGCTCTATTCTTGTATGCTTGACCCGCGGCCGCAAAAAGAAAGCGACATACCTCTGCTCGCCCGGGCATGTTGAAGTAGTGCAACTCGTATTTCACCATGTTTATCGCTTCGTCAAAAACAACTGAATCGAAGAAAGGCAAATAGTGCAGTCATCGTATCAATTTAAAAACTTGTAACGTTCCACGTTAAGTTTTTATAATAATTCTTAAGAATGATTATAGCATTAGTAATCTACTTTTTATATATCTGAGTAAACGCACCGTGTTAAACAATATTAAATCTCTTTAACCTAACCGAGAAAAGGTCATCATGCATGCAGCATTTTACGAAGTTTAAAGATATAAAATCTGCAGCAGTATTCTTGAGTTTTAACCGCGGACAGATCACAACGTATTTTAAAGAATTAATTAATCAACGAAATAAAGCAGCATTTATCAGTACTACAAACCTTATCAAGAATAAAGCTCCGAAATATGTTCGTTGGTCTTAAGCCTGATCTTCATAAAGTATTCGACGTTCTAGATAAAGCTCTACCCGGGTAAGGGAATGGGACAGAATACAGAACTATCAATTGTCAACATTAAAATGAAACCCTACCCGGTCTATCAGGGTAATTTAAAACCAACAGTCCATAAATCCTATAAAAGTGAGCAAAAGAACAATGCCTGACGCCAGTAACTCTTTTGTTGAAGGTCTATGGACAATCTACAATCTGGTTTATTGAAAAGTGAGCATATTTAAAATTTACCACCCAATAATTAGTAGGCAATTTCAATAGAATAGTTTAAATATAGATTATTGAAAAAACGATAAGGCTTATAATATGTACTGTTTTCTTACCTTTCTGAACTTATACGAAAATAAATTCCAAATGTATGGTGGCACAGAACAAGCTTCAGACGGATTCATGAGAGTTAGAACACGATTTACATGCTAGTTACGAATACAGTTCTTTTCTGTATTGTATAAGTTATTCATTTCTATAATGTTTTTATAGTAAGTTGTAACCAATCAATTAATAATACTAACAGGTGAAATACCTTACGTTTTTGGGACTGTTATGTTATCAAATATCTATCCTATTTAATAAATTTTGCCTTAAAGTACATTGCTACACAAGAGTGGTTTTGTTGTTGTGAAATACATTGTTACGTCAATCATTAAACACTTAATATGCGTCTTGTTAACATAAGTACGTCGGGTCTTTCGATGTATATCACATATGCAAATATAACACGTACATATTTGTTATATATATTTCTTATTAATAAAACAATATTTGAGGAACATTGTCATCTTCCATCACAGTCATGCATTCGTCTCACACATTACACTATTGATATACATGTAATTACGTGTTGTGAAACTCACTATCTTTGAGTTTGCATTCTATTGTGATGACGTTTATTCACACAGAGCTGGTTCCAAGCTGTTTATGTTGAGCGCATCTCACAATTCTTTCTCCTTTTGAACTAGAACAATTTCCTAATTTATAATTCTTTCATGAACATGTCCATTTAAGATAATTATGACTGAAAATATATTTACTGTATTCTCTTTTAATGGAGCAATGTTGCATGCAACAAGCACGTCCGGAAGAAAAACGCATTATAGTGTATCATACATTAAATTGCCGTGACAGTTTGTTGTAAATTGATTATGTTTTAAAAACTTCAGTGTTGGACAGGGATTTGACTGTAACATTCAATACATGTGTTGGTAGATCATCATCAAAATTACTGGGCGCGACCTCTTTGGGGTCGGGTGGATATTCTTACATAGTCACAGAACGATTTGTGGCTTTAAAACTATACGTTCATGCATTTCCTATTTCACGTACTCTCCCTTAGAGAGACCTAATTTCAAAACTGAAATAACTCTTTTTTGACAGTAGTGCAATCATGTGTTATACAAAATGGCGGCACAAGAACTTGTCTAATCGCAATAAAAAAGCTGCATGTACTGTTATACATGTTTAGTAATTTAATTTAATTTACAAAACGATAATATAATTAGTAAATGTGTACAAAATACTGCCCCAAAGAACACAACAGAGGGTGTCTGTTTTTCTGGACTCAAGAAGGAGTTAAAAACTCCCTCACTGAGTATTATAAGTATACGCCATGCAAATATAAAATGAATATAACCACCTATGATTGCGATATACATGTAAACATGAATGTATGACACCCGTCTTAGATCGTGACCCCTTGTGTAGACGTTCGGTCGTTTCATAGATATAGCATTTGTTTTGCATGATATTTAGATAAGACGTTGATCTACATATATGCAAACTTGTGTTAAGATTACTTGAGACAAAAGGTAGACGCCTATTGATTTTGAATTCAACATGTCAAATGTAAAGGTCACATTGGTTTGTATAATGACATTAAATAGTCATTTGAGGTACTAGTAAATACCCATAATACTTTTAATTTTAACAAAACACCATGTAGACATTTAAAACTGACTTTTCTATTATTTGAATTATTGATGAGATTCATCAAGTTTACAAACATGACTCGTTGCTTTCTTTAATCCGCACATTAGCGTAAGTATTAATTAAATTTTAGGTAGACCACCTTTGTAAGTATCACCGAACACTTTTATCCAGAAACGTGAATATGGGAAGAAGAAAATTATTCAAGTATAACTTAATTGACACTGGGCAGCATTTCATCTTGTGAAGAAGTGGTAAGTGGACGATGAGTTTAAATTGGAGGATTTGCTAAATAAATGTGAAAATAAACCCTATGTAATTGTTATGAAACGATGCAATAACCTGAAGGTATGAACCACATTTTACTCAGTTGCAAACAAGTATAAAGGGAAGTTACGCATAATTGCACACAGTGTTACAGGTGCTTTAATTTACAGGAATGGTGGCGTTGATAATCACTAAATGATTATTGAATCTGTAAAATTTTAACCATATATTTGCATGTAACAATTGTAATTAAAAAGTACACATGCTAAATCTCAATTTATTATTAATGTGTAGTGGTGCACTGTTTGTTCCCAGGTGTATCAGTGCGAGCAAGCCGGTTTAAACCCAGACCCCACAATATTGAGACCAAAGCTAAATAGTTGTTGAGTGTCTCCTTAAGGTAGATTTGCATCTTCTGCTAATAAGCGGATGCTCCTAATATTATTATTATTATTAAGTTATTATAACATAAAAATACTATAGAGGATAATAAATCACTCTCTGTGCAATGGTTTGATCTTAATGTAGTCTGAAACAAGGAATAATTACTAACCACGCTTAGGAACACATAATTTGGACATATTTGCCCATCTTAATTCGGTCAGTTCTATTACAGAAGATAACGTATGGGATTCCGGAGAAAGTTTTGAAGATGTTGCACAATTTTATTCGATCGCTTAATTTATTGATTTTTAGTGTGCCTTGGTATCTTTTCATTATCAATGTCACTTAACTCGACGTGAAATTCACTGAATTCATTTCAATGCGATTGATTCAAGTTCTACATCCCCATCATGATAATCATCGTCACCGCCCCCAGTGCTTTCCAATGTTTCATCTTAGGTCTGAGCATTTCCAGAGCAGTGCAATCAGGAAAACAAATATGGTGCGCTTGTATGCTTCTCAAAATTGTGTTTGGTAAATTCAATAAATACTCCATAGTAAGTTGCCGTGAATTATGAGACATAGCTTTATTCTAATATGATTTATTTTTGCATTAATTTGAAATTATTGTCTTTCACCCGATTTCATTAATAAAACTTTGTTATGTTTATATAATGCCACAACGGATCAAATACGTCGAATTGAGGTTGCGCAGCCGTCGCAAGCCATGGGCACGAGGATTAGAATCGAAACCAATCGCATAGAACTGGAGGTAACGGCGCCGGAACTAAAAACCGAGGAATAGTCTGAGCGAGTTATACAATTGTATAAGTTTGGTTGGTGGTGCACTAAACATTGAGCAATATAATGATAAATGAAAAATAATATGTAATTCTTCCTAAATCTAATGATCTATTGGTGACTAAAGGTATACGAGTTGTTCAACATATATCGAAATAAAGGCCGCGAAGTCATGTTAGCCTACATTGAAATACTTGCCCGCAGTGATATGTATCTATATTGATTTAATCGCCCTCACACATGTGTAATTTTATTGGACTAAATTCCTCGCGGTCATGTGTATCTATATTGAAAATAAGGTTCAATGGTCACGTTTTAATATATTCTTAAATACAATCAAAGAGGTTGTATGAACCTCAATTGATTTACATTTCCTACAGGCATGTGTGACTATATTGAAATACAGGTACATAAGTTATGTTTTTGCCCATGAGTAATGTTAATCTCCATTATCACACTGGCTAAGGATTGACGTTTACATATATTGAAATACTGGGCCAAGAATAACGTGTACCGTTGTTGTTAATTTGGCGCCGCGCATAGTCGTGGTCAGTAAACGTCATTATAGGACATTGGGGGGGGGGGGGGGACTTTCGAAATCAACACTCGCAACAACAGCCGAATTTCGGCGATACTCTAGAGAAATGAGCATGCAAATGATCAATTCAGCGAACATTCTAATATTCGCCGCCTAAAACTGTCAAAACTCCATCAGCAGCCACCGGGAAAGCTCTTTTCATGATTTGCAGTCCGCTGTCGCCGGGACGACAACATCTAACATGGTATCACATTAAAATTTTACCAAGTGACGTCTTTAAAGGGACTGTCAACCACGACGACGAAGAAAATAAAAGTTGTAAAATATCGTATTTGTTTACAATTATTAGTTTATATTGATTAAAATATCACGACTGGTATATTACATTACTTGAAAAAAGTTCATATTTTCAGTATATTCGGTAATAAACTTTTGCAATGTGAAATCGAAAGTTCATCGCGAAAAAAGGTAACATAACGATATCCACACTATAAATAACGCAAGTCGATTGATCATTTAATATATTAAATATATACAATTCACTACGCATGCACAATTTGCATTCCTGGGTTTATCGCCGGGTCTCCACAGGGTATCGTCGGGTCGCAGCCTGATTTTGACGTGTCGCAGTGTGCAATAATTGGGTCACAGTATGACCTTCAAAATTCCTCGCAAACGGAATTCACAAAAGAGCAGCAGAGACATTGGACCATGAACGCCAATCCAATCGTAAGCAACCTGAATTAACATGTTAGTAACGGTACAAATTTCGCAAACGTTCAGCCGCAGGTACTATTGTATGATTTAAATTAACTAATGCTAATTATGTGAGAGCACTTAAACTTCTTTTCGGCATTCAGCATAAAATAACGTATGCTTCTAAACAATCCTTTACAATTACCAGCAAAATGAAATACAATTGACAGCTTGCAGACTTTTCATGTACAACTAAAAACGAACATCCGAGGTTTTGAATCAAAGACATCAGAATCGATGAGACAGAATCAGGAAAACTACGGAAGTACCTGTTTTTTATTTATAAATAGCCGACGGAAATCAGACAGAATTTAGCTCGAAATCATGTTTATAATGGTTGGCATCTAGACGATCTGAGGATTGCATTACGGAAATAAATAATATTTTAGAAGCAAAAAAGTCAACTGTGTCGTTCTATACGGAATCGTTACAGAAGAACAGAGAAAACATACGTCTAACTTAAATTTAAAAAAAGGGGGAAATGAAATCCATTGTTAATTATTTGACGAGTCTCACATATGCCTATAACAATTTTTTTAAATACGTCATCCAGATAACAGAAAGAGAAAAAAACTTGGAGTCTACCCTAACGGAACAGAACGAGTTTACAAGGCTTCTTGTTAGATTTTGAAAGTACAGGTTTGCAATAAATAACGATATTGAAAATGTCTTTCTTCATGTCGGTCTCCATGACAATATGAGATATAGAAGAACCGGACGATCTAAATAGGTATATAATAGTGGATCGCTTAAAAGGTTTGATGTTGATAAGTGCAACATGCTCGCCGTTTAATCTTAATGCTAGATTTCTTAACCTCTTCGGATACTCATAGATATCAAAGCCATAAACATCATCGAACGCAATCTGTGCGTCGACAGCGTAATTTCGAGTTTCAGTTCTAAGACCGAACTTTTAACGTTTTTTTTTCAAGAAGCTCAAACAGTGATGTCGAACAATACGAAAATAACAAAATAAAGCATTACACATTAATATTCTAGACGATGATGACGTCATAAAGGTAATTTACCTTCTGGGTTAAATATTCATCAGGCACGATAGATTAGATAGATAGATAGAGAGATAGAGAGATAGAGAGATAGAGAGAGAGAGATAGATAGATAGATAGATAGATAGAGAGAGAGAGAGAGAGAGAGAGAGAGAGAGAGAGAGAGAGAGAGAGAGAGAGAGAGAGAGAGAGAGAGAGAGAGAGAGAGAGAGAGAGAGAGATAGATAACATACACGTACAGGCACCATAAAACACATACAACTATAACAAGAGAAAACAGATAAGAACAGCATACAAACATAGCAATTACGATATACACTAATGATATCAGAATACCTAGCAAAATGCCGCATGATTCAATACCAATGCGCACGTTTATATATATGTAAATATATGCAAATATATGTAATTTTGACACACGACCAACTAGATACAAATCACAAGTGTTGCCTTCCATAGAAGACTGTTATAGTGAAACGTTTACAGTCAAAGTAGTTCCTCATGGGAAAACCATATGTGTCATACACTACACATAAACAATCAAATACGCATACAGATATTTGCTATATTTGCAATATAGTAAAAAAATCACATTAAAAAAAGAACAACATAAAACATCTGATCATTGGCAGCATCATCACTATATTAATGTAGCAATTTGCAAATTGAGACGGCAATATCAAGGTGCAAAAATGCTTCTGAGATGTTTCAGAGCCCAGCTTTAATATGTTCACAAATTGCTCAAAGGCACTTATCTGGATGAAGCGTTTAAAGTCTTCAATTCCACAAGTCGCAAGAATAAGTGTCCACAATTTCTCACGTTCGGCTTCAATAGCAGTACAATAACACAACTTGTGGATAATCAGGCTTCCCGTTCGGAGGTTACAAAGTTTGCAGATCTGCGTGAACTGATTTGATATCAATAAGCCGATGCCATTCATTAGGGTTTTGCATAAAACTATGAGTTTCTTATTTTCCTTTGCGATTAACCATAAAGGGGAGTAACCGTTAGTTTCAATTACATGCGCCGTTACGCCCCATGGGTCTCTAGCTTTTAAACGTTTTTACCATGTCTTTGTTGATACGCGTCACGATATTGCGTTCAATGATTTGCTTCCACTGTCCTTTTGAAGGGAATATTCCGTGTTCAACATATGAATGTAGATAGTTGGTAAGATTGTATCTTTGTAATATTTTGTACACGTCAGGAATAAAGCCAAAACATTGACGGTCCAAAGCAAGGAATCGTATCAGTCTTTTGTTGAATAGATATTTTGCAAGATACTGTGGATTTAATCTGCAAATTTGTCCTAGTAATTTGAGTTTTTGACACTCAAGTATGTAAACTATTGATATAGCATTTATTGTTTTTAAACAGAAATCCGTAGAATTGCATTTCTGGTATCCTTGCATGTGTTTTAAACAGAAGTTTTTGGTAATGCAGTTTGCAAAAAAGAACGTTCGGGTTGTGTCTGACTTCACAAAAGAACGATACTTATGATTTCGTTCCAGATCTACAATCCACTTGTTCTGCAAGTCCAGTAACAGTTCGAGCGAAGATGCTTCTACAAGACATTTGAAAGCAACACTATGACTAGAACACGCCACCGTCCAGTCGGCTTTCAAGCACAATAGTTCAACAATGCTGATGATCTTAAGAAAGCCATATAGACGACATTCACCAGCAGATTTATTCCCTACTCTGATGCTGTCAATGGAAAAAAAACGTCATCATTCGAGCTTTACGTTTTTAATTACGCTAGTGCGAAGTCCTACGGTGCTGCTGTATACTTGTCTAACGGGATTAGCAATTAATGGGATTGTCCGACTCATGCCATTGACAGTTTCACAGCTTGATTTAGTGGCTGCGTTGGAAGAATCCAGGTCTCCAGTCAGCTGTGATGGCAAAAAAATTACATTATGGTCTGCTTGCCAAATCGTTCTTCAAAGGATATCAGGTACAACGACACGTTTCGTTGCAATCGGAGTGTGTGAAATTAAAAACCCCACGTTACTACATCCTGAGGTCCTATTGACACGGGGGGGGGTACTCTGGGGGGGGGGGGGGTACTCTGATTGTCTACTACTGAACAGATTGTGAAAGAAAGATGCTACATGGCTATTAGAGCTAGGGTCGCCGTGGAAACCGACACGACACTGGTGAATGCTGTAACGGACGAGATGATGCAAAATCAAAGTAGTTGTGGAAAGGCAATATAATATTTTCTAAACGTTATTAATATTGCGAGATACAGTTTCTACAGAAAGTTATCTCGTGTGACAACATTGTGTTAAAATTCATATACATATGTGAACATACACAACAATAGAACGATGTTGAACTTTCAAAAAAAAAATATCTCAAGCAGCAAAACTGCGGAATAAACATTGCTAAGGAATAAAGTGTGATGATTTTTGCCGGTACTTTATCCTTTAGGTTCATTATTCTTTGAGTTCTTTCCTATTATTTACACCGATTGGTGCAGCGCTTTATATACTGATATATATACCACGTGACCCGCTTGCTAATGGCGACAATGCGAAAATACGATGACGACAGTACGATGACTATCGCATTGTCACCATCGTACTATCGCGTTGTGGCATTTTTGTCATCGTACTATCGCATTGTCGCCATCGTACTATCGCATTGTCGCCATCGTACTATCGCACTATCGCATTGTCGCCCTCTGGATTTTAATGTGTAACTACGATGGCACTAACGGTATTCCGTATTTCACACACTAATACATGCTTGTTCAAGAGGGAAACTGCACCATTGTAAGTAAAAGTCTACACCAAAAGTTTGAATGACGAATGCAATCATGCGTACTATGTTGGGATTATTATACCGGCAGAAGAAAAATATATGTTCAACAATATTTTCACACCATCTTGAGCACATGTGACACTGTTCCGCGTATTATCTTTATAGCATACGCCATATCGCTCTATTTACTGAATTCACAATTGGCAGCAACTCTGGGTGGGTTTTTGATATTGCGTCAGGCACATATGGGTACCGTCCTTGGCAATATCTCGGACAAACCTGGTTTTTGAATGCATGTATTTTGTATGCAAATGGAATATTAATCATTTTGACGTTGTTTATTTTCAACTGATATTACATTTCTGCTAAAGTATTTTTTTTTATTCATTTCAAACAATACAAACGTGTTCAAGGCATTGCGTTTTATTAGAAAATAATTATTCTGTAAACGTGTATAATACATATAACACACTATTAACAAAAAATATTATAGAACACAGTCAGAAATGTACAATTGCATACACAATATTGAGGACACAATGCAATTTTATACACAAATTGTTTGTGTGTACTTAGAAAGCTGTTTTAGGCCTTGAAGCGAGATACTTCTTGATCTTGTCAATGCTCTCTACCTTGTCCCTGTTGGCCTTGAGATTCTTGTAGTCCTTGAGCTCATCCAACCCTGTTGCCTCCAGCGCAGTGTGCACAAACAGGTCCGCCAGGGTCAACTAAATTACACACAACATGCAAATCTCAATTACAAGTAAAGTGTTTGTGTGTGAGCATTTGGTTTAATGTTCTCTCAATGTCAACATTATTTCGGTGTTCAGACAGCTGTTGGTTAATTTTTTCACACTTATCAAAAATGGCAGGTTCATTAGTACCAAGTGCTCTTGCACATGCCAGTAAATGATAAATGCCCTTATTGAATCAAAAGTCATAATGGAACGGCATAGGAAATAAGTAATCTGTAATTTATTCAAATTAACATAATAATTACACATGTGTTGTACAATTAATGAAGAGATAACATGAGTTTAAATTTTGATTATTCAAAGAGTTTATGTTTGTAATGGTAGATAATTGACAGTAATCCTTTAAAGGGGCCTTTTCACATATTTTGGTATATTTTGAAGTTTGTCATTAATTGCTTTATATTGATAGATGTAAACATTGGATCTAAGAAGCTCCAGTAAAAAATCAAGAATAAAATTAAAAAAAAAAAGAAAAACTAATTAGACCGCTCGGCCATCCTGCCAAGTATGTGTAACAGACGTATTTTATACTTTATATAAGCAATCTTCGTAGTTTCGCAAAATTAAACGACAACAACAGAACTCTCCAAATTATTCATTCGTTTCGCGTTGCAACGCTTTATAATTTTCAGGTTTTTAAATCGTCAAAAGATGCATATAATGGATATATTAGAGCATGGTAAATGTTCAGTTTTACTGTTTCCTCACACATATCATAACTAAAACGGAAATTTGCGAATCTGAAACAACTTTTTTTCAATTTTGTCAATTTGCCAGAACGTGAAAAGGCCCATTTAACACAAATTAAGGAGAAGTCTGAACACCGGAGCGGTCTAAATTACATAATAATAGATTAAGCTACAATGTGCCATCATGCTTGATTATCTATACACATAATAGTAGCACCTATTAAGTTATCCCGCCCCAACTGTCACGGATTGTAGCGTAATCACTCATAAACATATACTAGGCAATACACGGTGCATTTACATCCATCGAAGGTCTGTGAGACAGGTGTGAGAAAACAAATACAGAGTACTACAAGTTTATTGTGGGTCTTTGTTCAAGGGGGAAAACCCAAACTGAGCATGAAAGGTACATGGAAAATTAACACGTGATTCGTTTGTCTCTGGTCAATGGCAGGTATAATATGAGTCGCGTTCTGAGAAAACTGGGCAAAATGCATGTGCGTAAAATGTCATCCCAGATGAGCCTGTGAAGTCCGCACAGGCTAATCAAGGACGACACGTTCCGCTTTTATGGTATGTTTTGTTTAAAGGAAGTCTCTTCTACATGGAAATCCAGTTAAGGCGGAAAGTGTCATCCCTGATTAGCCTGCGCGGACTGCACAGGCTAATCTGGGACGACACTTTACGCACATGCATTATGCCCAGTTTTCTTATAACACGACTCAGCTAAATACAGTCTTTTGTAGATATATATTGGCAGGATTGTATGGACATTAAAGCAGGGGGAAATTAAAAGACACATTTTTTGACGATGGAAACAACGTCAAACAGACTTTTGTATATGTCAATAAATTGTAAGTTTCAAATACTAACCGAACTTCCAACTGCAAAGCCGTTCTTGCCATAACTGGAAATGCTTGAGTCTAATATTTTATAATATTTAGGAAGAGATTCTGACTTGAACTTCTTCATTTCTTCTTCCTGAAAATAATCAACAATAATCCTAAGGCACTAAAAACAACAACAACACCTCCATAAACATTAAATCGGCATTTCCAATCTGAGTACTTTATTACATTTCTGTTTTTCAATCTCTATATTTTTTATGAGTTTTAATCACAAGCCGTAGTTTTTTCAAACTGTATATTATAATTATGATCTAAAAGGTGTTACTACGTATGGGTTTTTAATACGATTATAAAGATTTAAATTTACAGACACCTGAGACATTTTAAAGAGTCAGGAATGTACCCACACACAAAGTCATTAACAAAAGAAGCTAAATTTCTCGTTGACAGTTATTGCCACATGATTCTGTTCAGTACATACCTTATTAGGAGAAAACGCTGCCTTTGCGTAAGCTGTGAACAGATCTAATGTTGTTGAAACAAACTCATCCACAAACAACTGTTGTAGAGAGCTCCCGCCGTCCATTTCTGAAACATTTTAAACTTGTGTAGGACTTGCGAGATTCGAGGGTTCGTATAACAATCGTCATTATAAAATAATATTGTTTAGAAGTCATGTACAATTATTCTGGAACTAAATAGAAACGCTATAATAGGTACAAGGCAAAGTATGGAAGCTTCAAAGGAATATCAGCGCCCGTACCGCTCCACTGATTTATTAAGTTAACACTGTCAAAAAACCTAGTACATAAGCAGAGAAATATATATCTGGTAGACTAAAGTTTGAACAAATTCAAATGGTTTTAAGTAATAGGGAAGCAAAATAATATAAATAGTTCTATGGAATATGTTTGACATCCTGGATTTTTATTCACTGTATTATATTCCATGCACGATTGCATTTTCACACCTCCGTTACATGCATTCAATACTAGATATCAACGGGTTCTTACTGAATTCGCGGGCTAGGTAACGGGCGATAGCCAAAGATTGCGAGACCTGGGTTTTACCATCTATTGTCAACACCGGCAACGTCTCTTGCGGCATTTCTGCAGACATAAAAATACAAGAGTGTCAAGCAGTCACAAAATGTTGCATGTTAATGTTTTCCATAGTATGCCGCGTTTTTATATGAAAATTAATCCGTCCAGCTAGCGCTGTTTATGTTTGCGTATATTGAATGTTATCGATTGAGCAGTTATAAGTAACGTGCAAACACATATGGACTAATCATATATTTAAACTCAATTCATGCCCAGAGGACCCCAGGCCTTGTCAGCTACCCTGAGACCTGAATGAACTGGATCATTCTGACGGAATTTGTGATATTTGCCTACCGAGGTTAGAAATAAGTCGATATAGCAAGAGAACAAAATCTTTAACGCAAGTTTCACTATGATAAATAAAAATATGACTTTATGAGTGTTCACAATATTGTAATATTGCAGTTAGGAAAACTTCCTAGCTTCTTAAATTTTTTTTGATAAATAAGCGATCGATTTTGCTTTAATATTTTACGACATTTCGATCAAAAAACATTTCAAGTTTGCGTGACATACGCCTGATTTTGCAATGCAAAGAAGCATTATAATCTAAAACGTAGGCGCACTGGGCGGGGCTTGTGTTATCGGTCAGGAACATAATACCTTGGAATTAATAAGTGTTATCGGTCAGGTGTATACTAGCACATACAATATGTTCAAGTATTATTTTGCACTGATGGCATAATAAACTCAGAAAAAATGATCTGAGCAATTTTCATAACGATTCGACTAAGCTCTTGTCGTATAAGGAAAACTGTCATAACCCCTTGCAGCCAAATTTCTCAACTTAACGGAACCAGTTTCTAACTAAGCGGAGAACACATGTTCTGAAATTGCTTTACGAACATTGCATAAATAAAATGTGACTTAGAGAGTGTTCACGAGCTTTTTCTTTCAAATAATCAAGCTACCAAGTGTTTTAACTCACGTGTCCAGTTTCGAAATATCATGTGGGTAAATGTAATGAAAAATGGATTTGAATGCTGTCCTTAGTGTGCAAACAAGTAAATATTGACTGAAGACCGAGCATGACGGACGAAGGGCGGTCACAAAAAGCTCCCAAATGAGCACATTGTACTCAGGCTTCCTGAAAACACAAACCAGTATAAACCTTCAACAACATTTCGGCAACTGCATTTTAAGCTTTTTATCATCGTGATGATCTGCCAACTGTACTTACTTGGTTTTAGTTTCGGCCATTCTGCCTGCTCTACTCTTGTATCCGTGAATGCTTGCCCCGCGGCCACGAAAAGAAGGCGACATACCTCACCTCGCCCGCGACCGTTGAAGTAATGCAGCTCGTATTTCGGCATGGTTAGCGCGTCGTTAATAAAACTGCAACGTATTAATGCAAATATTGCATACATCATATCCTTTAAAATATTAATTATTTTGAAGGTGAAGTTTTTATTATGATTGAGTTTTCAGAGTGTCCATACCATTAACATAATCCTAAATTGATATATTTGTACCGAGCAAAGTAAAAGTGTTTACTTAATTCAAACTCTTACAGTACGTATCGAGTAAAAAATGTAATTTAGCATACAACATGAAACAACGGTGTTCAAAGATGTAAAATATGCATCAGTTTCTTGAATTTCAACCGCTCGCAGAGCGCAGCGTATTTTGAAAATCATTTTAATACACGAACTCAATCAGCAATTATAAATACTACATACCTTATCAAGAATTAAACTCCAAACTATGTCCGTATGCCTTCGAGCTGATCTTTATAAAGAATTCCATGTTCTAAATAAAGCTCTAGATACCCGGTGAAGGAATGGGTCAGAATACGGAACTAGAACATTGCATTACCGGTACATCATAGTAACTAAAAACCAATAGTTCATTAAAAAGTATTCAACGTTCTATGTAACGCTCTAGTTACTCGGGCAAAGGATTGGGTCAGAATACGGAACAAGAACATTGCTTATGCGGTACATAAAAGTAACTAAAAACCAATAGTTCATACATCCTGAAATAAGTGACAAGTATAGCCAAATCTACGGAATACCGTTATTGCCATCATGGTAAAACATTAAATCCAGAGATAGTACGAAGGCGACAATGCGATTGTAAGATGGCGACAATGCGACAACGCGATAGTGCGATGGCGACAATGCGGTAGTCATCGTACTGTCGTCATCGTATTATCGCATTGTCGTCATCGTACTATGGCACTGTCGCCATCGTATTGTCGCATTGTCGTCATCGTACTGTCGCATTGTCGCCATCGTACTATCGCTCTGTCGCCATCGTATTGTCGCACCGTCGTCATCTTATTATCGCACTATCGCATTGTCGCCATCGTACTATCGCATTGTCGACTATCGCCTCCCGGTACACAAACTATTCTTATTGCAGAAACAAAATAGATGACTTTATAAAGATGTACTTTGAAAGAGGTTACAGTTGTAATGAAATCAAATTCTTATAAAGTTATAGAATGGGTATTGATGTAAGGTACGCCGAACAGTAAAGTATTTTTAAAAGTGGCTCCCTCTAGGAAATAATACAATGTGCGCATGTGTACCGGAAGGCGATAGACGACAATGCGACAGTACGATGACGACAATGCGAAAGTGCGAAAATACGATGGCGACATGCGATAGTACGATGGCGACAATGCGATAATACGATGACGACTGTACGATAACGCGATAGTACGATGGCGACAATGCGATGATACGATGGCGACAGTACGATATGACTATCGAATTGTGGCCATCGTACTATCGCAATGTAGCCATCGTATTGTCGCTCTGTGGCATTGTCGTCATCGTTCTGTCGCATTGTCGCCATCGTGCTATCGCATTGTCGCCATCGTACTATCGCATTGTCACCATTGTACTATCGCACTATCGCATTGTGGCCCTCTGGATTTTAATGTGTAACCACGATGGCGCTTCTGACGACAGCCATTTAATTGTTGAATGGGGAAGTCTACAATATGATTTTTAATATATTAAATCATATTATTAAATTATTACGCGATTCTAATTGAGACATTTTAAGAGAAAGTTTAAAAAAGAGAATTTTTTAAACAAATGATCAAGCTAATATTATGTTCTTATTTCTTGACTTTCAGCAAACTATGTTTAAGTGTGTGTAAGCATAAACAGGCCTAAACATAACCGTTTGAAACATGTTCAAACAAGATTTACTACTTTTTAAGTTTATAATACTGTTCTATATTCATTTTAATTTTAACTTTTTTGATAGGTAGTTTACCAACATATGATATCCGTTTAATTTAATTGGACTGCTATGTTATCAAATATCTTCGTTACTTAGTAAGTTGTGTCGGAAGACCTTAGATATATCTGAAATACGCGCGCTTTTTTTGTTATGTATTTTTCGGAGTCGGTTTAAGTATGATTAGAAATACATAAAAGATAGCGTAGAATTGATTTTATTGGCAAACCGTTTACAAAAGGGTAGGATATTAAATTACAATGAATCATTTCCAGGTGAAAAACAAATGGTGGTGGTAGAATGTTCAGTATTTTATGTAATGATCTGAGCTGTTGTTGTTTCTGTTGATGGCATTAACAGTAGCATAAGCTGCATTGCTGGTAGCATATATATTTTTGTATAAACAATATCAAAATTAGTTTTCTAACTTTTACTTATTACTAATGATAGATTTCATCTTTTGACTAAAAATCTGAATTTGATTTGACCTGATTTCGGCACATACATTCTCCAAAAAATTAACATTCACATTAAGAAAATGATGCATTTTTGTAGAACATAACAGAGTAATTACATCTAGAAACAGCCACCTTTTCAAAGTGCCTCATTAAAACAAGACCCGCTAATACAAGTGTTGGTCTACACACGCGATGGAGAAACATAATTATAATATAAAACGTAAAACATACTTATATAATTGCAAAATTGTCTGTCATTGCAATTTTCATTCCCTCTCAATAATCTTATTATAATTGCTTTATCAAACTGACGCATAACAAACTTTCTTGAGATTGTATGGTCTTATAAATACTTTCTAATTGTTTGGTAAATATTTACGTTCTAGATTAATACTATTACAAATATACGCCGGTACAGAATTGAAATGATTTTCTTAAAGGGGCCTTTTCACAGATTTTTGCATATTTTGAAGTTTGTCATTAAATGCTTTATATTGATAAACGTAAACATTGGATCTTAAAAGCTCCAGTAAAAAATCAAGAATAAAATTTAAAAAAAGGGAAAAAAGTAGCCGGTACCAGGGCTCAAACCAGTGACCCCCGGAGTCCTGGAGTTAGTCTGAAGTAAAAATGCTTTAGCCCTCTCGGCTATTCCGCCAGGTATACACAACTAAAGTATTTGATAACTTATATAAGCAATCTTCGTAGTTTCGTAAATTTAAACGACAACAGCAGAACTCTCCAAATTATTCAATCGTTTCGCGTTGCAACGCTTTATAATTTTTAGATTTTCAAATCGTCAAAAGATACATATTATGGCTATATTGGACTATGGTAAATGTTCAGTTATACTGTTTCCTCACAAATATCATAACTAAAACGAAAATTTGCTAATCTGAAACAACTTTTTTCAATTTTGTCAATTTACCAAACCGTGAAAAGATCCCTTTAAACTATGATTGGTTAAAACAGGCTTTGGGAACATAGAAATAATACATTATCGATTTTCAATAAACTTAGCCACAAGTTGTTATATAAGCTTTCCATTCATTATTTCAGAACATTTGTCATATTATTGATTTAAGTTTAGTGACTTCCAACCACATAAAACTGTGTGTTGGGAGAAATGTTTTAAGTAAAAATATAAATAGTTTAAATCTGAACCACAAATTATATTTAGTTAAGGAATGAGCGTTGTGCTATTTGTAAGATCGCTGAATAACCTTGTACTGTTTGTGTGATCCACTGTTCAAATAAACCTGTCCAAGAGGTGGATTATTTGACGACCTTTTGCTTTTAGCTTATCATAGTGTTCCAATTAAAGGAAAATCGACACATAGTACTCTAAAAAAGTTTATGTAAGTTCATAAAATATTATTGAATGTAGTTAACATATCAAACTATTTTATACATGTACGTGTAGGTTGGAAATACGCTGAAAATAAACATGATTTTTTTTATTTGTATAAATCTAAATAGAAATGGGTATTCGATACAAATAATTAATTTTATCTAATAATAACATGATTTTCCAAATGCAAGGTTAGCCAGAATGCACAGAAATCATCCATACACTATTTACAGATAACATATCTCGTTTAAATAAAAATTCCACCATGATACTAAGCTAAAAAAACTGAAATCTCCTTTCAAATCGTCTTGCCAAAAATTATTTCAAGTAATTATAGCTCGTGGAAACTCTTATAAATGTGATTAATTCAAACCGTTTGTTTGTCTGAGGGTGAGATGTATATTCTGTATGCCCCAAAGCTGCATTCTTAGTCCTAACTAGCAAACGTATATGAAAGCGTGCGCAGTGCAGTGGTAGCTCACTAGCTTTTGTTTCCAGACGATCAAAGGTTTTAGTTCAGGGATAGGTATACATTTTTGTCAAACGTTTTTTTTTATCAAATTTTGAAAGACTGCTGAAAAAAAAAGATCCTAAAAAACGTTTAAGAACGTTTTTCAAAAATACGATAATTTGTGAACACGTCCCTTTAATGTTCCCGTGCTTACAACAAAAAAGCACGACATTATGCAACATTATTCTTGCAATAGTCACACGAATAGGGGCATGAATACAGAATCAGATCGCTCCAGCGATACCACTCTTATAAAACATAAAACGCGTTCATTTATTATCGATTCTTTTAGCGTCTCATTAATAGGGGATACGTACACATACAGATGCATGAATTTAATTTTTGAACCTCGCTCAGGGAAAACCGGACGTAATGCATGTGCGGAAGGAGTGTCCAATATAATAATTGCATGACTCACAGGTAATGCATGTGCGTAAGGTGTGTCGAATATAATAATTGCATCACGCACAAGTAATGCATCTGCGTAAGGTGTGTCCCATATAATAATTGCATGACTCAAAGGTAATGCATGTGCGTAATGCATGTCTTATATAATAATTGCATGACTCAAAGGTAGTGCATGTGCGTAAGGTAGGTTCAATATAATAATTGCATGACTCACAGGTAATGCATGTGCGTAATGTATGTCCAATATAATAATTGCATGACTCACAGGTAATGCATGTGCGGAAGGTATGTCCAATATAATAATTGCATGATTTACAGGTAATGCATGTGCGTAAGGTATGTCCAGTATAATAATTGCATGATTCACAGGCTTTTCAATGACGGCACTATCCGCGTTAATGGTATTCTTTCGTTGAATTTAAAAAAGAGAAAATACAGCGAAGGCGGCAAGTGTCATTCATGATTAGCCTGTGAGGATTACAGGCTTATTTGGGGCGACACTTTATCGCCGCACCATTCCTACATCCAGTCGAATAAAAATGGGATTGTTCTTGATGTTCAAATTTATTCAATTTATATTATAGGAGCCTTTAGATGAATACCTTGTTGTTAACTAATTACAAACTAAGGAAGATGTTTTAAATGCATATTTGTTTTACGTTCTTACTAAATTGTTTGAGTTTGGTCACTGTTTACATAAACATAACCAAGAGGTGGATCATTTGACGACCTTTTAATCATAGTGTTCCAATTAGAGTAAAATCGACACAATAGCCTGTATACGGATTTAGAGTTTAAAATGATGGTGTGAGCATACTTTACAATATAAACATTAAAAATGCTAAAATGTTAATATTACACATAGTATTATGAAAAGTTTATGTAAGTTTATCATTGAAATATTGTAATCGTGATTGTATTTATGAAGTTAACATTTCAAAATATTGTATACATTTAGGTTGGAAATACGTTGAAATCAAACATTATGTTATTTTTATATTTTTATAAATGTTATCTAAATAGACATGGGTATTCGGTAACAATTTTTTTTTTTTCTTATAATATCATGATATTCCCCAATAGAAGGTAAGCTGGAATGACCAGTCACCATCCATACACTATTTACAGATAACATATCTAGTTTTTATTTAAAAAAATGCCTTATTATTTAGTACATGATTTTGTTTTAGGATTTGTAGACGTACATCAGCGAATTCCTTAACTGTATTTATAGGTTCAGAAACACACACACATACACACGTTTTACTTGCACAATAAAAACTCATTTACTTTATTTTAAGGCGTGTTTATGTTTAAGCAATCGACGTTTAAGTATGTTTTTCAAAAATGTAACAATTTCTGAACACGCCCCTTAATTGTTATCGTGATTACAACTAAGAAAACACAAGAACGGCAAATACGACGGGTCTTTCAAAATTTCGGTTGTATTCCGCTATTTCGGCAAGTTGTGTAACACCTAATTTTGTTGACTTGCCTAAACAATCTAAAAGCTGATGATTTTATTTTAGTGTTATTTACAAGCTTATCGATATCAGGAACAATATGCCTTATACTAAATTACCGAATAGGTTGCAGATGTACCAGATGTCACTACGAAAGTTTGCAACATTATTATTGCAATGGTAACACGAACAGGTTTATGAATACAGAATCAGATCGCTCCAGCGATACCACACTTATAAAACATAATCAAAGTACGGAAAGTACTGGTTTGACGATGCTTTTGAAGCGGATGGATATATATATAGAGAGAGAGGATATTTGTTGGATTCGGTGAAATATCAATTTTCCCAGAAAAAAAACAGCGAAAAATATCGATATTTTCACTGTTATTTTTCACTGTTTTAAACAGTGAAATACCAGTTTATTTCACTGATATTTCTGTATAAATCACCGGAAAGCATACAATAAATAATCATCCAATTAAGATAATCTACATCACCGCAATTGTGTAATTTTTATTGTTTGTCACTTATCCGCAGGTCAATAGTTAATGGTTGTTGTGCAATCGTTTTCGTTCTTGGACAATGCACTCCCTTCAATGAGATTTATTTACCTAAATATCTCATATTTGAACTTACTATTCTTTTGGGAGTAATGGTCCAGACAACTGGATAACACGGCAACAATATGCTAACCCATTATTTTTCGAGGAACATAATTGAGAATTCCTGTGCTAGCCCCCAATCACAGTATGTTGGGGTATAATAATAGTCAAATTTTGTTTTTCTTCTCAAAAGATTGTCGTAGATTATAAGTTGAAGAATATATCATCCAAGACTCTAACTTTTAGAAAGCCATTTTTTTTTCATTTATTTTGATTGATAAACAAGGTTTAGTAACAATCTATATTATACATAGATAGCTTTAACAGCACAATGTGGCTCACCTGAAACTGATTGTTTCCTAGGGGTGTTAACTAATTTTTCATGAAGATCTAGATAAAAAAGGCACTGTGAGTATGAACAAACTATTTGCGTCGATCCGATCTAGTTGAGCATTATTACAGCCTGGTCAACTGCCATGAAGATCTGGTAAGTGTTAACATAGATTTTAATGATTTTAGTTATTGATCAAATGCTTGAAAGCACATGACCCACTTTGGAACGTGACCTGTTAATCACTGAGACTAGACCTTGTGACCTAAATGTTGAATACTAGTGTGCTACTTTCAAGCTTGACTTTGAAATCATTTAAAATAATGTTCTAACCAATTTACAAGTGGATCAGAGAGAGAATGTGACCACTAAAGTATTAACAGACCTTTTCTTATATTTGACATAGCTCCCTAGTTTTTGATAGAATATGAAACCCACAATGACATAGAGGTGACTAGTTTCATGAGAATCTGGCAAAAAGGTGACACCCAAATTTAAACATTGTAAAATGATATTTTATGTGTTCACAATAAACTTTGGATAAAATACAACAGACAAAGAGTGATAACGAAAGCTCACCTTGTCACATCATAACAAGTGAGCAAAATAACCAAAACTATGACAACATATAATTTTTCAGTTACTTCCAATAACAATAAAATGTTACTTTTGAAACAAATACAATATCTTCCCTTTCTTACTTCAGGCTGTTCTAAAACAAGATAGCCCTGTATAGCTCACCCAAAACTCCTTCTATAGTGTCAACAACTATAGCCTGCACAGGACCAACTTGCAAATTCAGCTTTTGATTAGATTTAGATGGACATTGTCAGCAATTTTCATGAAAATCAGGAAGATAATGTGACCTGTAGAAAGGTAAAGGAAGTTTTCTATATTTTGACCTAATGACCTAGTTTTTGACAAACTACCAACATTCAAACTGAATCTTTATTTAATCGAGATGACATTCTGTCCAATTTTCATGAAAATCTTGAAGAAAATGTGACCTCTGGAGTGTTCACTAATCTTTTCTGTGATTTGGTTTGTTGACCTAGTTTGGACCACATATGACCTACTTTTAAACTTAACCTAGAATTGACCGAAATGAACATTTACCAACATAAGACAAACAAGGGCTGTTTGTAAAACATGCATGCCACCCATATGGGCTGTCAGTTGTGGTGGTAGCCATTGTGTGAATACATTTTTGTCACTGTGACCGTGATCTTTGACCTAGTGACCTGAAAATCAATAGGGATCATCTGCCAGTCATGATCATTTAACCTATGAAGTGATCCTAGGCCTTACTATTCTTGAGTTATCTTCAGGAAACCTTTTTACTGTTATGAGTCACCGTGACCTTGACCTTTGACCAAGTGACCTGAAAATCAATAAGGGTTATATTCCAGTCATGATCAATGCACCTATGAAGTTTCATGATCCTAGACGTAAGCATTCTTGAGTTATCATCCGGATATCATTAAACTGTTTTGACTCACTGTGACTTTGACCTTTGACCTAATGACCTGAACATCAATAGGGGTCATATGCCAGTCATGATCAATGTACCTATGTAGTTTCATGATCAAAGGCCTAAGCATTCTAGTCACTGTGACCTTACCCTTTTATCTATTGACCTGAAAATCAATAGGGTTCATCTGCCAGACTTGATCAATGTACGTTTCATGATCCTAGGCCTAAGCGTTCTTGAGTTATCATCCGGAAACCATCTGGTGGACGGACCGACTGACGGACTGACCGACATGTGCTAAACAATATACCCCGAACAAGCCACATAAAAAATGTAGCATAACACATTCTAAAAGTAAAAGACATCTGTGCAATGATAACTTTTCTTCAAATGGTAAGATGAACAAACAAGAGGGCCTGAAAGGCCCAAAGTTGTTCACCTGAGATAACAAGATATTATAGGGACAAATATTGTGACCAAAATTTATGAAGATCGGAAAATAAATGTGACCTTTCGAGTGTTAACAATGTTTTACTATAGCATTATAAGGAAAAATGCCCCACCCCTGGGCCTGGCAGCCATGTTTTTCAATCAATTGTAACCATTTTCGAACTGATCCAAGATATCTTTGAGACTTATTTACTGGCCAAATTGTATGAAGATTGGAATATAAACGTGGCATCCACAGAGTTAACAAGGCAAATGTTGACGGCGCACGACGGCCATAAAGCGATCACAAAAGCTCACCATGAGCACGTTGTGTGATTACACTCAACGCGTTCAAATTTTTCTCACAGGCTTTGTAATTGACCTTTATAGTATGGATGGCTTTGTTATTATGTATTGCTATCATGTACCTGCAATATTGTGTGTATGTTTACAATACACAAAGCATATGACATAAATAGACTAATTGAGCTTATAATAATAATCTGATTACTATATCCAGGTCAATTAAGGACTTACAAAACATTTTTGTTGTCCTGATTTCATGAAGACTTGAGATATTTATGCACATAGAGTTTCAAGATATGGGATTATCCACAAATAAAAAAGTATTTTTGATCTGTGTTGTGCAGGCTCTTTTTCCATGACTGTCAAAGTGAAATTTCTATGTGAAAAGGAAGTAATTTTTTCAAACAACCATTGTGTATAAAAACGGTTCTGCATATAATTTGCCATTTTGATAGGAGATGACCAGGGTGACAGAGAAAAGGGATATGCATTTGAGATCTGGTCAGGACTCCATATAAAAGTGGTTATATTTAAAAATGTTTAATTACCACATGACCACGGACTCTAGATCTCCGTGATATGACTAAGGTTCTAAACTAATCTAGTATGAACATTTGAACTATATCTTTAAAACAATTAAAAAATAATATTTGATGTACACATTTAATCTACCAATGTGTACAGATACTACTTAACATATATTTGACTGTATTGAATGTAGGAACTAGTTAAAATATACATTAGAAAAAGAGATCAGGATATGAAATATTCATTGCCTGAAGCAAAGACCCGGGAGCTATGTTTATATATCTTTAAACACACTGATTAAAGAAGTAAAACAATACATTGATACAACAGAGGTAAAATCATCCCCTCTGAACAATATGATACATAATTATGTATCATATCTTTTTATCTGGATCTGGATAGGTACACAGCAGGATGTTTAGGTGTGCGCACTGCGGATGAGATATAGGAGTTACTTATATTTTGGATTTAATTTAATTCACTGAAATTCATCACTAAAGTTACAGTATGATTTCATTTGATATAGATGTACACGATTGTATCAAGCAAAATATATAAAATAATTATCAGTATTGATTCACCGTCATGATTTCAGTATCATTAAAATGATTTAAGTTAAGTCTATCATTCATATGAATCAATTTTGTAAATATCAATAAAAGTATACTACATGAAAACATTTTTGAAACAAGGGCTGTTTGTAAAACATGCATGCCCCCCATATGGGCTGTCAGTTCTAGTGGCAGCCATTGTGCGAATACGTTTTTTGGCACTGAGACCTTGACCTTTGACCTAGTGACCTGAAAATCAATAGGAGTCATCTGCGTGTCATGATCAATGTACCTATTAAGTTTCATGATCCTAGGCGTAAGCTTTCTTGTGTTATCATCCGGAAACCATTTTACTGTGTCAAGTCACCGTGGCTTTTGACCTAGTGAACTGAAAGTCAATAGGGGTCATCTGCGAGTCATGTTCAATGTACCTAAGAAGTTTCATGATCATAGGCGTAAGCATTCTTGAGTTATCATCCGGAAACCATTTTTCAAGGTTGAGTCACTGTGACCTTGACCTTTGACCTACTGACCTGAAGATCATTAGGGGTCATCTGCGTGTCATGATCAATGTACCTATGAAGTTTCATGATCCTAGGCATAAACGTTGTTGAGTTATCATCCGGAAACCATTTTACTATTTCGGGTCACCGCGACCTTGACCTTTGACCTAGTGACCTCAAATTCAATAGGGATCATCTGCAAGTCATGATAAATGTATCAATGAAGTTTCATGATCCTAGGCATAAGCGTTCTTGAGTTATCATCCGGAAACCATTTAACTATTTCGGGTCACCGTGACCTTGACCTTTGGCCTAGTGACCTAAAAAGGGGTCATCTGCGAGTCATGATCAATGTATCTATGAAGTTGTATGATCCTAGGCATAAGCGTTCTTGAGTCATCACCCGGAAACCATTTTACTATTTCGGGTCACCATGACCTTGACCTCTGACCTAGTGATCTGAAAATCAATAGGGTTCATCTGCGAGTCATGATCAATGAACCTATGAAGTTTCATGATTATAGGCATTAGCATTCTTGAGTTATCATCCGGACACCTTCTGGTGGACGGACATACGGACCGACATGTGCAAAGCAATATACCCTCTCTTCTTCGAAGGGTGACATAATATTACACTATATACTGTTTAATATACTGTAAATAATGTAACTACACATCCAAGTAGTGAGTCCATCAAACTATTGCAACCGAAACACCTGGTGTGCCAAGGAACCAGCCGAAATCAAATGCCTTCTGACTTAGTGCATTTTACTATTTATATTTGTATGCATTTGTATTTGTTTGAAAAAATGTATAATCTTAAATGAAATCTTCTGACCATGCATGCCCTAGATTTTAAAATCCAGGCCCTGGTCTGACACATTGGTAACATTAACGTTAAACTGTTACCAGGCTTCTGAATTTAATTAGCCAGGTCACAGGAAAAGGGCAGTCTAATCAGTATCCAATTAAACTATTTGTCATTGTGCCGCTCTTAAGCAAACAACTTTCAAGCAACTGCAGGCTCAACTGGATCTAAACTGGCCACAATCGCCTTAATGTCTCTTTTACTGGGATACAGTTCATTTAACTTTAAAGGGATCTTTTCAGGTTTTGGTAAATTGACAAATTGAAAAAAGTTGTATCGGATTCGCAAATTTTCGTTTTCATTATGTTATTTTTAGGAAACAGTATTACTGAACATTTACCATGATCTAATATAGCCATTATATGCATCTTTTAACGATTTAAAAATTATAAAGCGTTGCAACGCGAAACGATTGAATAATTTGGAGTGATGTTGTTGTTGCTTAATTGTGTGAAACTACGAAGATTGCTTATATTAGGTATAAAATACGTCAACCGTTTACACTTGGCAGAATAGTCGAGCAGGCTAATGCGTTTTTACTCCAGGACTAAGGGGGTCACTGGTTCGAGCCCTGCGGCGGACTACTTTTTTTGTAAAGAATTTTATTCTGGATTTTTAACTGAAGCTTTTAAGATCCAATGTTTACATTTATCAATATAAAGCATTTAATGAGTAACTTTAAAACATGTCAAAATCTGTGAAAAAGGCCCCTTTTAACATAATATCTACTCCTATAAATATGAGGTTGATATACATTGACTAAACGGTAAATTACGTCCAATTATTTGGACTATAATGATATCAACTACTTAAATAGAAAGAAGAAAGAATTTTTACAAATCAGTAATTTGAGTAAAGAGTTTGTAATCAATGTTGAGTTTCAGGACAGCTTGGTGATATACAAATCCCATATGACATGTTGATAGCGGGTATCATAGCAATTCAATAAGTCGCAAAATGCTCGAACAAAATTTATAAAGCAAAATGTGACTTAAATTGATAACTAAAAATACCAGTATAATCAGTATGCCAGTTTTGCCTTGTCAAGCTGTCGAGATCCAGAAAGTGCTTCATTCACATTCAATATATCTTTCGAATTTCATTTATTGTTGCATTAATTAATAGCGAAACAAGCCGATATAAGCTGTAAGAAAGTTTGACACGAGTGTTATCAAGTCTCTCATGGGCGAAGCCATTGTTGTAGAAAGTGATCCATTCACATCGAATATATCCTTCGAATTCCATCCATTGTTGTCATTAGCGGAGATTTAGTGAATAAAAAATTCATATATATAAATGACAGCTTCTAAATAGCGAAACAAGCCAATTAATGCGGTAAGAAAGTTTTGACGAGAGACTCTCATGGAGGCGGCCATTGTTGAATGTTGAAACACGAACGACAACTCTGCTAGGAGAATGTTATCAATGAAAATCAACGAGGTCGAGGTATTTCGATTAGAAAAATCGAGTTATCTCAATCGGACTGGCTCGATCTTTTACATAGATCGCCATTGTGAAGATTTTTTTTTATGGTTATCATACCTTTGACGTGTTCCAGCATCGTCAAAAAGCGTTAATTAATAATCGATTCTATTAGCGTCAAGGACACGTACACATACAGATACATGGATATAATATTTGAACTGCGCTCTGGGAAAACCGGTCGCAATGCAACTGCGTAATGTGTGTCCAATAAACCGGACGTTATGCATGTGCGTAAGGTGTGTCCAAAAACCGGACGCAATACATGGGCGTAAGGTGTGTCCAATAAACCGGACGTAATACATGTGCGTAAGGTGTGTCAAATAAACTGGACGTACTGCATGTGCGTAAGGTGTGTCAAATAAACCGGACGTAATGCATGTGCGTAAGGTGTGTCCAATAAACCAGACGTAATGCATGTGCGTAAGGTGTGTCAAATAAACTGGACGTACTGCATGTGCGTAAGGTGTGTCAAATAAACCAGACGTAATGCATGTGCGTAAGGTGTGTCCAATAAACCAGACGTAATGCATGTGCGTAAGGTGTGTCAAATAAACCGGACGTTATACATGTGCGTAAGGTGTGTCAAATAAACCGGACGTAATGCATGTCCGTAAGGTGTGTCCAATAAACCAGACGTAATGCATGTGCGTACGGTATGTCAAATAAATCGGACGTACTGCTTGTATGTAAGGTGTGCCCAATAAACCGGACGTAATGCATGTGCGTAAGGTGTGTCAAATAAACCGGACGTAATACATGTGCGTAAGGTGTGTCAAATAAACCGGACGTAATGCATGTTCGTAAGGTGTGTCAAATAAACTGGACGTAATGCATGTGCGTAAGGTGTGCCCAATAAATCGGACGTAATGCATGTGCGAAAGGTATGTCCAATAAACCAGACGTAATGCATGCGCGTACGGTATGTCAAATAAATCGGACGTACTGCTTGTATGTAAGGTGTGCCTAATAAACCGGACGTAATGCATGTGCGTAAGGTATATCCAATAAACCGGACGTAATGCATGTGTGTTAGGTGTGTCATCTATAATACTTGCATAACTCATAGGCCATAATGCATGTGCGTAGTGTGTGTCCCATATAATAATTGCGTGAATCACCGGACGTAATGCACGTGCGTAAGATGTGTCCAATATAATAATTGCATTACTCATAGGCCGTACTGCATGTGCGTAAGGGGTGCCCAATATAATAATTGAATGACTCACAGGCCGAAATGCATGTGCGTAAGGTGTGTCCAATTTAATAATTGCATGACTCACAAGACGTAATGCATGTGCGTAAGGTGTGTCCAATATAATAATTACACGACTCACCGGACGTAATGCATGTGCGTAAGGTGTGTCCAATATAATAATTACACGACTCACCGGACGTAATGCATGTGCGTAATGTGTGTCCAATATAATAATTGCATTACTCACCGGACGTGGTGCATGTGCGTAAGGTGTTTCCTATATAAGCATGTGCGTACTTGGTGTGTCCAATATACTAAAAGCATGACTCACCGTACGTAATTCATGTGCGTAAGGTGTGTCCAATATAATAATTGCATGACTCACCGGACGAAATGCATTTGCGTAAGGTGTTTCCAATATAATAATTGCATGACTCACAGGTAATGCATGTGCGTAAGGTGTATCCAATATAATAGTTGCATGACTCACCGGACGTAATGCATGTGCGTATAGTGTGTCCAGAATCACAATTGCGTGACTCATCGAACGTAATGCATGTGCGTAAGGTGTGTCCAATATAATAATTGCATGATTCACATTCTTATCAAGGACGGCAATGTCCTTTAACGGTATTCTTTCGTTGAAAGATTTTTTTAAAGAAAAACAAGCTTAGCGGCAAGTGCCATTCCTGATTAGCTAGTGAGGATTTCACAGGCTAATTTGGGATGACACTTTATTTTCCAATATTCCTACATCCAGTCGAATAGGAATGGGATTGTTCTTGCTGTTCAAATTTATTCAATTTATATTATAGGAGCCTTTAGATGAATACCTTGTTGCTAACTAATAACAAACTAAGTAAGATGTTTTAAATGCATATGTTTTATGTTCTTAATAAACAATTAATCGTTACAAAACATGTTACAAATTAGACTTACTATAATGCTTATAAGAATCAATAAAACAACCAAACGCTGATGTTAAATATTTAAAAACGTCCCCACGTCCCCACGTGCATGATTTTCCCTTTAGTTCAATAGTTTATACTGGCTCTTCTCCCATCAATGACCCGGTTGCAATATCCATTCTCGCCGCATATACGTTTGGTTGGTGGTCACCATACCGAACAAGTGGGGCTGCCTACGGTTTCCCCACGCCCTCAGCACAAGACAACACCAAAGTGAAGTACGTTTCAATACAAATTCCTTGTCATCACATATTAATGCACCCTCAGTTGACCGCATCAACTTAGAAATACACGATCGCCTGTGCAATTTGTTTGTTTTGAATGACGCCAAAGGTTAAATATTTGTCGGTTTGCATTTCAGCTAGTGATTGCAATACACACTATACAAATAATAAGGTCATTTGGGTTAAATACATTTCTGGTCATCCTTATCACAATTTTTACTTGAACCTACTGACATAATATGCTCAGTATTTATTCGGATGCTTTTAATATTTGACATGTTCTGGAACATCTTTAATGCTTACATGTTACGAAATGGCTATATACCGTGTCTACAGTAGCTTACTAGATGAACAATAAATATGTTACACTCGTATATACCTCATGAAACATTTTGCGTCGCCTGATCCTTTTTCAATTTAGTTCGTGTCGACATCTGTCGTTTTAAATCGAATATTCAAAGCAGCTCATTTAATTGCAATTCTGCTTTTTAAGACGATACATTCGATGCAGTTCTTAACTAATTTCAACATGTGTTATTCTATACTCTTTTCATTAGATTCAGCGCACGAGTCCAAAAACTACTTCAGACTATGGCGTAAATTTCCACATGTGTCCATCAACAGATCGGACAACATTAACTATACAAGATGTGCAAGATGTTCCAGCAAGATTCAGTAAAGCTCATTATTTATTTTTTTGTCAACGAATATTACGGAAGACTTCCGAATATCAGCAACGGACAACCGTCTAACCGTAAACTCGGGTGAAAAGCCATTGCAAGTCGACAGGACTGCTATTATGGATCTTGATCAACTTTAACCGCCCGGAAACGTCTAATTTACTCTGGTAAGCGTAATTCGTATCTTCTTTAGAACATTCTTAAAAGAATAAAATCAAAAGTATTCAGAACAATTTTGAGTACGTTTTTATATGATAATGGTGATTTGAAGTTTTGCTTAAATGTGTTCATTTGTAAGCTGTTTTTAAGTTAACTGGATACTGGCTTCATATTGCGCTGTGTTTGGTTAAATCAAAGTTCGCTTATTATAGTTATTCATTAGACAAATGTTGTTAATTTATTGACACATTTATTCCATTTTCAAATATACTTCATATTAACATGCAAATAAGACTTTCGAGGGAAATTAAATAGCACAACATATTTTTATGTATTGTCCTTTACAATAATGAAAAGGTCTTAGACCGGACGGACTCGTGTGTCATAGGAAAGAACAAACACAATATGATTGATCGAAAATGGGCATTTATTGTAAAATGCCATAACATAGATGAAAATATATCATGTTATTTCCTATACTGACATAATGGGCGGAACAAACACGCCCGTAAAAACAAGCATATTATGCATATAAACAGAAATATGATGATACAGTATATAATGGTATAGAATAACACAATCGTATAGAAATATAACTGTACATGTAAAAACATATGGCGGAGAAGGGGTGGTGGCGGGTGTCGAAATTTATGACAATAATAAAGATGCAACTGCGTAGTAAGGATTCCAAAACGAGTATGGCCAGGATCAATTTTTATTGGTAGAAAGAGCTCACGTGATCCTATAACCCGATATGATTGGACAATAAAAATAGAAACAATTTACGTTTTGGGTTACACACAAGTAATAAAAGACGAACAATGCCATAAAACTTTTTATGTGTGCATAAAATGTTATTTATGTATTGTCCTTTATAATAATGAAAAGGTCTTAGACCGGACGGACTCGTATGTCATAGGAAAGAACAAACACAATATGATTGATCGAAAATGGGCATTTATTGTAAAATGCCATAACATAGATGAAAATATATCATGTTATTTCCTATACTGACATAATGGGCGGAACAAACACGCCACAAAGGGGAGCCGTAAGGGATTTGAAGTTTTGCTTAAATGTGTTCATTTGTAAGCTGTTTTTAAGTTAACTGGATACTGGCTTCATATTGCGCTGTGTTTGGTTAAATCAAAGTTCGCTTATTATAGTTATTCATTAGACAAATGTTGTTAATTTATTTACACATTTATTCCACTTTCAAATATACTTCATATTAACATGCAAATAAGACTTTCGAGGGAAATTAAATAGCACAACATATTTTTATGTATTGTCCTTTATAATAATGAAAAGGTCTTAGACCGGACGGACTCGTATGTCATAGGAAAGAACAAACACAATATGATTGATCGAAAATGGGCATTTATTGTAAAATGCCATAACATAGATGAAAATATATCATGTTATTTCCTATACTGACATAATGGGCGGAACAAACACGCCCGTAAAAACAAGCATATTATGCATATAAACAGAAATATGATGATACAGTATATAATGGTATAGAATAACACAATCGTATAGAAATATAAATGTACATGTAAAAACATATGGCGGAGAAGGGGTGGTGGCGGGTGTCGAAATTTATGACAATAATAAAGATGCAACTGCGTAGTAAGGATTCCAAAACGAGTATGGCCAGGATCAATTTTATTGTTAGAAAGAGCTCACGTGATCCTATAACCCGATATGATTGGACAATAAAAATAGAAACAATTTACGTTTTGGGTTACACACAAGTAATAAAAGACGAACAATGCCATAACACTTTTTATGTGTGCATAAAATGTTATATATGTTAACATGTTTCATAGATCATCATTTCTATCTTTGCGTTTTTATTTAAAATATATCAAATATTAAAACGAATGAATTATATATAAGGTATTGTAAACCAGTTATATATTATTTAAAAAAGATAATCGGTGTTTAAGTGGAAATTAACGTTACTCAAATTATAAAAAGGCTATTTTAATCAGTTTTTTTTTGCTTGTCAACCGCAAGGAATGTTTGTTCTATATCGTATTACAGATTCATGTATACATTACAATTTTTATTGATGTTTGTGTGGTTCATAATGAATAAACACTTTTTTAGGCAAGAGTTTGCAGAATAAACGACTATCGGGAAATATGTACTACATATGTGTAAACCTTAATTTCATTTTACGTATTAGTATGTAAAAAAATTATAGGCTCAGCCTACACATCAATGATATTGCATCGATCATTTGTACATGTACTGGCATTGCATCGATCATTTGTACATGTACTGGCATTGCATCGATCATTTGTACATGTACTGGCATTGCATCGATCATTTGTACATGTACTGGCATTGCATCGATCATTTGTACATGTACTTGCATTGCATCGATCATTTGTACATGTACTGACATTGCATCGATCATTTGTACATGTACTTGCATTGCATCGATCATTTGTACATGTAGTGATATTGCATCGATCATTTGTACATGTACTGGCATTGCATCGATCATTTGTACATGTACTGGCATTGCATCGATCATTTGTACATGTACTGATATTGCATCGATCATTTGTATATGTACTGGCATTGCATCGATCATTTGTACATGTACTGATATTGCATCGATCATTTGTTCATGTACTGGCATTGTATCGATCATTTGTACATGTACTGATATTGCATCGATCATTTGTACAATTACTGGCATTGCATCGATCATTTGTACATGTACTGATATTGCATCGATCAAATGAACATGTAATGGCATTGCATCGATCATTTGTACATGTTATGATATTGCATCGATCATTTGTACATGTACTGGCATTGCATCGATCATTTGTACATGTACTGACATTGCATCGATCATTTGTACATGTACTGGCATTGCATCGATCATTTGTACATGTACTGACATTGCATCGATCATTTGTACATGTACTGGCATGGCGTTTTATGTACTTTAATGTTTTTGTGTGTTGTTTAAGATTGAAAACTATGGTATGTTAGTACTTTTTAAAGACGCAGTTTTCTATCCACACATTGTCGTGAAGAACACGAGAATTATTACTGTATTGCCGTTTTGTTTATTTTGTTTACGTTTCTGTTGTGTTATTGCTTTGTAAGAACAACGTTTTTCACGATTTTTGTTATCCTTACATGTTTTCCACGTGCATTTGCCTTTTGTTACGGCGGAGTATATTAATGTATCAAATAGTAATTATTAAGTTTTGGCGGAGAATGTATTTTCCCGCCTATATTACGTCTTAATAAGTAGCGGAGTATATTCAGTGTTACTGTTTTGTTGCTGTTTTGATACACCAATTGTAGCGGAGACAGTGATGGTATATAAAGGCGGTTTACCACGCTGTTAACGAGTCATTTCTTTCTATGAAATTAATGGATAAATAATATTTGAAACGTTTGGAAAAAATATAAATAGATATAAACAAATAGAATGTGCTATTATTATTAAAACAGGGAAACAACTACGATGTGTCAGGTTAAAATAAAAATCCAATAATTCAGTATTGGATAAAAAAGGAAAATAATCTGCCACACACATTTCATTTAAATAACATCTTTATATCTTATTGCTCTTTAAATATCTAACACCGATATTTTCCGATAGTAAATTTTATTGGTGTTTTAAATTTGAAACAGAATATTCCAAATATAAGACAATATACTTTTACTTTATGTGATGTTTTCCCTAGGTTTTATGGAGAAGCTTTATAAGAATAAAAAAAATAATCAAAAGCTTGTCTATGGCAATCATCATCATCATCATCATCATTATCATCACCATCATCGTCATCAACATCGTCGTCATCATCATCATCATCATCATCATCATCATCATCATCATCATCATCATCATCATCATCATCATCATCATCATCATCATCATCATCATCAAAATCATCATCATCATCATCATCATCATCATCATCATCATCATCATCATCATCATCATCATCATCAACAACAACAACAACAAGAACAACAATAACAACAACAACAACTACTACTAAACACCACCCCAATATCATGTTAATTGCCATCATCAAAAACACCACCATTCTTTCATAAACGTCATTATTTCTATGGTCATCATAATCATGATCGTTATATAAAGAACAATTAGATACTGCCGCATCGTTTTGTAGTAAATGAGGTGAGTCTCAGAATAAAATTAAGACGATGCTTGCCGAACCGACGATGATAATGATGACGACTATGATAATTATCTAAGGGGTGTCGAAATTACGATTTTTAATCAAAGTGAATTCTGTTTCGTTATTTTATTTATATAAAGGATTATGGCGTACCACGAGTTTTATACGACCGATAATTTAAACAAATACAAATCAGACTATATCAGCCAAATGCGAGTGAAAAAGTTGTTATTATATAATATTGCCAAATGTAGTTCTCGGTATGTTCCCACAAAAAAAAACAAGATTAAAAAATATAGGTCGCCGAATTATTTTGGGAATAACATTCGACATTACAACTACCCACAAATCATATTATACAAAAATAACAACACATTGCACCCGCTTAAAATGGAAAATTTCATTAATGAAAAGCACGTTAACCCTCAAAATCAACGCAAATGTTCGTACAATATTTCGAAAAATAAAGTTAACACATTACCAAGCAATGTTCCTTATAGCAATAGCCAAAATGTCAACGCTACATGATGTGGTCTGGTTACATAGATTTAACAAGATAAAAAATGCTCTTTTTTTGCGGAACAATATATTGAATACATGCTCCTGTACCAAGTTAGTGTTCGTGTGTCGTATGAAAAGATATCGTTGCGGGAAATTAGAATTGAATACATTGTGCCACACAAAACGAGCATTTTGTATCTCGTTAATTCTATGTTACCATAACTTATTTAGCGATTTTTTTGCTATTGCTTTAAGGAACACTGATTTTTTATGGCCTAACTTTACTTAACGAAATATTTTGCGAAATATTCGTTGATTTTGAGTATTTATGTTACTTTAATTGCCAACTTTTGAATATATATCATTGTTGTCGGCATTATACAGGCTACCAAAATGACACAAACAATATACCATTACAATTAAATAACCACTAGATTTACAAGTACAATGCCGACATTCCTACCAGGGTTGGGCGTACGGCTAGCTACCATACTCTGCGAAAAACCCGCTAATTTCTGAAACGCAAACCGGCATCATTCCATCTGGATAACCACCGTCCCTTGCACGAAGAAAATCCAGAACGTCATCAACACCTGCCTCAGGAAGATCCTTCAGATTCTCTATTCAGACCAGATGACCATCGAAGATTGATGTGGATGATAAAAACAGCAGCTCCTTGAAGAAGACATCCTTGCGAGACGTTGGCGACGGATAGACTGCAACTTTTTTCAAGCCAGCATCTAATACGACATGGCATTTTCCAAGCTGGCAGTGCGGAGGGAAGATAAAGAGAGGGTGACTTAAAATAAATGGCGCCTATACCTCGATGCAGATGCCAATCAGATGGGCCTTCAAAAAGCTGGTGTGCGGCCGACGAGACAACATGCCAAGATGAGATCAGATACAATAATGTGTTCGTGTAAAAGAACGATATCTCAGTGTTTTCTATGTTGTTTTGTAATTTTCATATCGTTAATACAACGGAACCGATGGAACAATATACAACATCTTTTGAAATGAATCCCATTTAACATATAACGACTGAATAGACACAATATTCCGGAATGTACCTTAAACATGTAGTTAAACATCAGAATATCAGAATAAAAGCATAATACCGTCGATATTGTTAAAATATCACAGATATATGCAACTGGCGCAACAACCCTTAAGTTTGTTTTCCATTTAAAAGAACACTTGCATAATTCGTAAAATATTTTATCTATAAATCCATATTGACAATTAACATTCTTACAGTGTTTGAAAATACAATGACGCAATACTAAAGAACAATCTTAGTTGTGATAATAGCCAGAGTTATTCCTTTATAGCAAGATTAGAATTGTCGCGCTTTTTGGCCTGGGGCGTAGCCCTAAGGTCATAGTAATGATATCAATTTCTGAGCCTATCCGAATTGGCTGGCTGCCAAAAACCAAATTCCCAAAAGTCCGATTTACCACTTAATTCATACACAATAAAAAAAGTTCTTCGCAGATCTCAATAACCCGCCTTGTAAATACAGAACATCACTATATAACAATCTCGTAAAAAGTGTAACAAAATATCATTGAAGCAAAATAGCTAAGCATTTGCTACGACATAGTTTTTATTGTTTACATACAGTAGTCATGCGAGAATAAGTTCCTCGCTTGACGGTCTAGGCCGAAAAGAAGCGAGTGTTTATGGAGACAGTAAGAATAATTTTTGTCTGAGACATTTTTGAAGACATTATATTTGGTATTTATAAACATATTTTAAAATATTGTAATTTTATTTTGTGTTAACAAGACATTCCAGAAAAAGACAACAATATTCACGATCATTCTCGGAAATAGACGAAGTAACCGGATATGGTATTTCACTTCGCTGATCGAGCGCGCAAATCGAGCGCGAAACGTTCTACGTGAGACAAAGTACACAATCTGTACACCGTTCTGTATCAGGGTATGTGGATTTTCTTGTGTATACACATAAAAAATGAAGTGTGAGTGATTTTCTGATCTGTTATTTATAGCCCAAGTCTCACGATTGCCGGTAGAGCACCGGTCCATCCCGGTTTGCTAACGCTGGTCGACCGGCGAGAACCGGGATGATTCGTAGAAATGTTTTAACGCGGTCACACTTTTTTTCCGGTGCCGCCCAGTTAAAGCCGGTCAAGATCCCGGCAGAGTCCGGTCAACACTGGAATAGCTACGGTTTATCGCGGTGAAGCCCCGGCAGAGCTTCTGTTGTCGCCGGTAATGCCGAGGTGGAGTCCCGGTGAAAGCCGGCAGCTTCCCGACCGAGCCCCGGTTTACCGTAACACCACCGGCATTCACCGGGGCCATACCGGCATCAGACTCCGACAGAGCTACGGCAACGCCACGGTTAACCCCGGTCGTCGCCGGTAGTACCCTGGCGGAGCCTCGCTGAAGGCCGGTGGCGTCCCGGCAGAGCGCCGGTTTACCGATGTACTGTAGCTATACCGGGACTCTGTCGGCATTCTATGGGGCTCCACCGGGGCAACACCGGCGACAACCGGGACATTGCCGTAGCTCTTCCGGGGTCTGTATGAGCCCCGGCCGATCTACGGTGTCGTCCGGGTTGTTCCCGGTGCCGTCTCAGTAGATGCCGGTGCCGCACCGGTCGTTGCCGGTCCTTCCCGGTGACTCCCGTTTCATCCCGGAGGTATTAAACATTTTGATACTTTCCCGGTAGAGCCCCGGTTGTTCTCGGTCGTCCCCTGTTCATCCCGGTAGAGCCCCTGCATCATAGTGAGACTTGACCTTATGTAAAAGAAAGCTATTTTAGGCTATTGAACGTGATTTATTTGACGCCAACAATAACAGTTTTTTGCGGCCATGTTGTTGTTGTTGTTGTATATCTTCACCGCCTATGTAGACGAACCACTTCCAGTTCTGTAGAGTTAAACAAAAGGTTATCATTTCCGCCACCAGTATCGTGTCGTCCTCCATCGTCTATGTACACTGTAGTATAAACACAAATATTGTATTTTCTTACAGTCTCTGGACTTCTTCACTCAACCGCTAGGGTCAAACCGTATTAATTCGGACCAAGAGAATATTCGGACAATACATCCTAAATGCATTTTACGTCACACTAAATCTAGCCCCAGGCCTTCAGCGCCTACAGCGCTTTGATTATTAATTGGTACGCTCACACTTTGTCTGCAACATGGGATAAATGTCGTTGTTACAATACTTAGAACGGGTTTAGGACTTTTAAGTTAAACATATTTCATGCAAAATGTAAGCTGATAAATATCAAAGACCTAGTTTATTCTAGGCCTTTGTAAATATTAACGATATTATTCTATTCGTATCAAAATCAGTCGTTTTGAAAAAAAAATTATGTGTATTTTACATGTTAACAAAATGCTGTTTTTTTTCATTTTCTTCAAATTGTTCGAGGATGATAAAGACTTTTTAACTTTGCAAAATATTCCAAAATGTGCGAGGCTCACAACTGCAGTTGTTTATTAGAAAACATTTGACTTTGGCAATCCTTGTGTGTTGTACATAAATGTGTGATTCCATTTGATGAGATTTAGGTTAATGGTGTAATGTTGTTATCCTGTGAAAATGCAATGGAATGATATTTTTGAAAATAAG
This sequence comes from Dreissena polymorpha, assembly GCF_020536995.1. Taxonomy (NCBI): domain Eukaryota; kingdom Metazoa; phylum Mollusca; class Bivalvia; order Myida; family Dreissenidae; genus Dreissena; species Dreissena polymorpha. The sequence continues at coordinate 108,251,810 of NC_068360.1, forward strand.
TTAGAGTTTGCTATTATTGATATGTCTGAATAAAAAAGGTCATACACTATTATACGGTTTATTTATTGACATAAACCAACGCACACTATAGGTGACGAACTTTTAATCCTTTTGTTAAGTATAACAATGTGTGATTGACTACTTTTGAAGAGATTAAGGTTGATGTTGTACATGGAAATGGAGGTATATAGTGTTTAAACGAGGTATAAATTTTGCTGTTATTGATATATACGACTGAAAAAGTTACATACTTTAAAATTGTTAAATGACTTTTTCCAACACACACTGCAGCTGACGAAATTTTAAGAAACCTGTTTGTTTTGGCTCTGTAGATTATACTCAAACTGTTGTGGGTGTTTGTGGGTGCAAATGGACGTGTTTATACTCAATATTAAACCTTCTGAAGTAGATTGTTTAATAATATGCTAAGGTTTAAAAAACTGAATTTACACGGTTATTAAGTAAAATATGAATAGACGGTTCTATCACAAGAAATAATAGCTAGCAAAGCGACCAAAAGCGTATTAATAATTTCCTAAATTCAAGTATTATATGTTTAATAATTTTCAATGAAGCGTTTGATCGCTTTGCTAGCTATTATTTCTTGTGTGAGTACGATGGTTACAATAATATCTTATTAAGAAATATTATTATTTTATGTTTATGTGTAATTCGATATAAAACGAGATGTTTTGTGTAGAACTAACACTCTTCGCTTAAATTTTGAGGTGAACAGATCGAGAAAGATCCAATCATGTACTTGTCAGACTGTATTTATATATTTGAAAATATGAATTTATTAGATATTTTGTTGGACTGGAATTCACATATAACGTTGTTGTTGAGTATTTCATTCCACGTTGTTATACGGATAAATTGACATTAAAGGAAAGAGACGGACATGCCCTTTTCGCAATCTAAAAAATGCAGTTAATGCGAGTCACGTTATTATGGCAATATGCGCATGACGTGAAATTGAACGATTAGTTACACACTATTAAATGAGGGGAAATGAACTTTTTTGTTACTGTATGTTCTCCACGAACAATATATGATTACGTGACATACATTTATTAGTTTTCTTTTTGTTATTTTTTAGCATCAATCTGGTGTGTTCAAAGAAAAAAATCAATATTTATTTACAAACAACACTTATTGTCATTCATACATGGTCGGAAAAGAGAATTCGTGGAAGTATATTTCATATTTTTATGTTTAATATTGTTTCAGCGGGTTGCCAGATTCTTCCGCAAGCTTCGTGCTTTGTGACGAAATATGAAGATTTGGAAGCGCTACGCTTTAAAGGGATCTTTTCACGCTTTGGTAAATTGACAAAATTGAAAAAAGTTGTTTCAGATTCGCAAATTTTCGTTTTAGTTATGATATTTGTGAGGAAACAGTAATACAGAACATTTACCATGGTCTAATAGAGCCATTATATGCATCTTTTGACGATTTTAAAACCTAAAAATTATAAAGCGTTGCAACGCGAAACGATTGAATAATTTGGAGAGTTCTGTTTTTGTCGTTAAATTTTGTGAAACTACGAAGATTGCTTATATAAGGTATAAAATACGTTCAGCATGTGTACTCGGTGGAATAGCTCAGTAGGCTAAAGCGTTTTTACTTCAGGACTCTGGCAGGACTCCAGGGGTCACTGGTTCGAAACCTGGTCCGGGCAATGTTCTTTTCCTTTTTTTAATTTTATTCTTGATTTTTTACTGGAGCTTTTACGATCCAATGTTTAAATTTATCGATATAAAGCATTTAATGAATAAGTTAAAAAATGCCAAAATCTGTGAAAAGGCCCCTTTAAGCATTACGCTAGTAGCGTGCGTCACGTTATACGTCACGTACATAGCCCTCAAACACGTAAAATTAAAATACCGGAGTCGGAAAAACAGTGGAAGCGGCCGTGTGTTTTCAAACTCATCAACGTTCAAGAGAAATACAAAATCTATATTTTATGATCTTAACACACATTCGCCATTTTATGAGATTTTAAAAGACACAGTTTTATCCAATTTGACGGATTCTCGAATCCAGGAGATTCTAAAAAACCCTGCCTATCCGCAGATCGACGAACTGTACACTCAAAGCGGGATCAATGTTCTTCTTAGCGATCTCCTTCCGGTTAACAGGCCGGTTCCCGACTCGCGACCTTTAGGGTAAGTGTTCGGCCTTCAGGGTAATACAATTTATAATACATATATTAAACGTTATATTTAAATCAAAGCACTTCATAAAAAAATCTTAAACGATAACAACATCCATCCCAAATGCAACCTATAAATAGTTAAGTAACATAGTTACATGATGATTTTTTTAAATTATGGCTATTTTAATCTACATGGATCTTAACCATAAACCCAAACAAATACACAACAACAACAACAACAAAACACAAACACACCAAACAAACACAAAAAATACATAAATAAAATAAACAAATACATACTGCACGTCTCTATGCCACCACATTGAATTATGGTGAGACATAATATTTAGTAAGACGCATACAATTTTCCACAATTGAACGTATTTAAATAGTTAAAACTCACTTTGCAGTTTATGTATGAAGGATGGAATCAATGTCTAAGTCACTGTTACGTTATAAGAGAATAATGGTTTCCACTCAATAAAGTGAGAACGAGATAATTTATAAAGAACTTAATCAAGCGATATCGAGAGACCGCTTTGATATACATGTACTTTTTTAATTTGCATATCCTGATTACCCGGTAGAAAACGAGAACGCCTGCCAACCTTGGTCATTTATTATAATAATAGGTCATTATCTGTATCCTCAACATAGTAAAATGAATACATGTGTATGTCAGTTGCTCGAGTCTCTCCTACCCGACAGATCTGCCGACGATAAGCGTGGTGATACCGTTTCACAACGAGTGGCCGTCGGTGATCTTACGTACAGTATACAGCCTGGTGAACCGGTCACCTCCGCATCTGCTCAAGCAAATAATACTCATCGATGACAACAGCAATCTACGTGAGTTTTTCCCAGTTATTTGTTTATAAATGCAACTAAATGATATCGATGGTATGGTATGGTATCGATAATACATTGTATTTCTATATAGAGTTCGTTTTGTTGGGCGTGAATTAATGACTCCTAGTAATGCCGTTGCGAATGATTAACTTGAAAATAAGTACAACGCTAACTTTACATAATATGGAAATTGCGTCATAAGATAACAATATATAGTTATTAATTGCCGATTTTATTGATTTCGAATGCACCGTTTATATTCGCGTTTTTTTACGTGTTATGAATAAAAGTAAATACGTAATTGCATTTTAACGGACGATCCTGTACTAAATATCTGTGCGATATCCAGCTAGCCTACAAGCTCATTTTCAAGAGGATCTTGAGAAGCATTTCCCGGGAAATCTCGTCACGCTTCGGCGACTGCACGTGAGGTCTGGTCTCGTGCGCGCGCGACTCGTGGGATTCAAACTGGTAACGTCAGATACGGTGACGTTCTTTGATAGCCACATGGAGGTCAACGAGGGATGGTATGTTGTTGGATGCAAGTGCAGTTAAGTGTTTTACAAAAAAAAAACTAGAATTGCTACGATCACGGAGCAAACGCATTTAGAACTAATATTTTACTAAACAAACTACTGTTTCAATATGACTATACCATACACATTATGTTTGTATGATCCCGAAGTCACTATGTCCCTTCTGTCCGTTCTTTTCTCGTCCATGCGTCAAACGCCACGTCTTGTTTACGGGATTCCGATGATGCCTTATTTTATAATTATGGAAGTAGGCTTTGAGACGAAGTGCAAAGTTAATTTTTATGTATGTATATTTTCTGAGTTATTGCCCTTTGTTTGTCGTTTTGTACTTTGCCTAGCTCCATATGGCAGTAAGGATAGAGCTTTAACTTAAAACAACAAGTGTTGATAGTGGGTTGTAAGAGGACGTTAAGAGTAAAAAACGTAACTCTCTCCACAATATTTTGGTGTTATTTGACATGGCTGTTTTTTTTCTTATGCAGACTTTAACTATAAATAAATAGTGCGCTTTCTCCCATATAAAAAATCATACCATTACAGATGTTTTCCGATATTTTTAGTAAAGAAGTTTAAGAAACTTTTTCGAACTTCTTTATCGTTTGAAAACTATATAAATTATACCATTCTAAAGAGGAAAAAACGAGAACTTTACATTTTACAGTATAAATTTGTCAACAAATTAATTCATCAGTAATGAGTTCGTCAGGTACCTGCAGATGACAATAGCGGTGGACCTATTTGCAAATATTTCCTGCATATTGATCTCGTCTGAGATTCGATGCAAAAGTCTGTATGCTAGTGTGTTAGATAAATGGCTATAACCTCGTTGCGGTTTTCTTAAGCAATATAAAAAATAAACAACTAGGAGTGATCTTTAAAAATATTTAAAATCGTAATATAGCTGCGCTGATTATTAAAACAATCGTTCACTTAGTGATGCAAGCATGAAACTTGGCATACATTACCTTTAGGTACCCCTTTCTTCAAAAAGCATGTTAGCCACTTGAAAAATCCAAATGGCGTCATTTGTTCAAGATGGCCGCCAATACTCTGTTTTTAGCAAGAAGAACTAGTACGGTCAATATATAAAATAATACCTGCATCCACCAAAAAATTGCTACAAAAGGTATTTTAACTAATCCAGATAGGGTAGAAGGTCTTTTAACACATATCAAAAGTTTACCACAATCGTACCTCCGGAAAGTTATTTTTTTCAAGATGGCCGCCAAGATGGCCGCCAAGATGGCCGCCAATTACCTATTAATGATCATAACTATGTAACTATACAATCCAATTTGATGACAGACAGACAGACAGACTTTTTTATTCAAGACTTGCACATAGAACATCGTCTAAACACATATATTTACAACTAATATGTCAACATGATAAGACATCCATATTTCCGTATTTTGTGAAGAAAAAACCAAAAAAAAAAACAAAAAAAAAAAACATAACAACAAAATCAACCGTTGTGAAAAAGGTGTTAAGTTAACATAAATGGTCATACCATTTCTATAGTGGAGATGAGCAAATATCGAATATGTTTTTGAATTTTCAAAACATATGTATGCATACGAGATTAACAATTTTTTTAATCAATACAATAAATACAATTATTTGCTCTAAGTTTATTTTAACACAGCTAACAATTTTGAAATAAATGCCAATAACATTTGCTGCAATTAATAAATTCCAATAATTGTTCCATTGTATCCTTACATAAATAAATAAGCAAACATTAATTTGTATTCGATACATCGATTTGATGAATGTGTTGTCTATACCTTGGTTTCAAGGGGCAAAGAACACATAAAGATCATCAGACATTGTTTAAGTTTACAATAGTACACACAAATCCAAAATGGCGTCTAAAATGGCCGCCAAGATGGCCGCCAAACAGTATTAATGATCATAACTATGTAAATATCCACTCAAATTTGATTATTTTGGTGGCTATACGATTTCTTGATATAAAGACTTAATCTGCTGAGCTAATATTTGAAAGAATATCTAGCAAAATCGTTAGAATGCAGTAGTTATTTATTGATTTTTAGTATTTATTAGCAAAAGAGCCATCTTATGAAGATCAAATCCTATCCTTGTTTGCTTTCGTGTCGGACAGTGACAACGCCTGTTTTTGTTGTTAAACTAAATATACGCGGAAATTAAATAATTTGAGATAGAAAGGTAATGGCAGTGATGGGAATCGATCCATAAACCAACGTTTTTTTTATCACAAAGAAAACAAAAACACAACTGGGATACGTAGGCATGGTACCCACTAGAGCTGTAGCGCAAAAAAGTAAAATTATATGTATAAAAATAAAAATAATACAATTGAAACAGTAGGATACACTTAAAACAGATATACTTAAAACCTAATAATATCACGATTCCCGCATGTTTTCATTTTATTGTTCAACTTCTGCGTATATAGCAACTACATTTTGTATTTGTTCATTTCAAGGTTGCCCCCCCTACTGGCGGAAATCCGTAAGGACCGGAAAACTGTTGCAATGACGCAGTTGGACTATATTAAAAGGGATTCGCTGGCGTATGAATATACCAACGGCTACAAGACCCGCTATGGCTTCGACTGGACGATGACATTCTTCGAGACCTACTTTCGAGCTGATCATCTGCGAGGCAAGACCGAGGCCGACACACTTCCGTGAGTTTTTAGATGTATAATAATTATAATAGTAAGGATTTCTTTTATAAATGATAAAGGCAATGAATGCGATGGAGATTGATAATGGTGGTCGTTGTGGTAATGGTGGTTATGGCGCATCTGTCACTGATGGTGTCTGATATGTCCAAATGGTTTAGTAATTGTGGTTTCTGTGGCGGTGGGGAGATGCTATCTACCTTAATTAACTGGTGTAATACATGTATATTGATGCATTGATGAAGATGATTGTTAGGGCAACGGAAGCGGATATGATGATGACAATGAAGTCTAAACCTTGCTAGTTTTTACAGGGAGTTTTTACTTTTGGTCCGATGGCGGTTCTCCATACCTCAAGAGGCTAAGTGGTTTAGGACGTATGCATGGTGATGGAAATTGTGGTTGTGGTGATGATGGTGATGAAGTAGATAACTAACGCGTGTTTTCCAGGGGCGTGGTGATGGTAGGCCCAGGGGCGGTGATAGATGTCCAGTACTTCAAGGAGATCGGGGCCTATGACCCGGACATGATGATCTGGGGAGGAGAGAACCTCGAGTTGCCATGGAGGGTACGGCATGTATTGGCTTCAATAGGATAATATGTGATATCGGAAATTAAGTCAATTCGGTCATCATGGATATAACTGATGTATTGTCGAAGGGTTAGGTCGACATTGCTTCTTATAATGAGTGTGATGATAATTATGATGACCATTATGATTAATATGATATGGATGATGATGGTGATGATGATAACGATGGTTATGATGACGGTGATGATGTTGATCAGAATGTTGATGAAACTTAAGATAGGCGAGATGATGTTATCTTTGACTTTGACGATAACGAAGAGGATGAGGCTAATCCAACATTGGCAAAGACTTTTAAAAGATAAAGAAAAAAGTGTACGACTCTTTTGTTTACTGCGAAATGAATTGTTTGAAGACTATGGCATTGGTAGTGATAGCCATTTGCAATATAAAAGTTTTTTTCCATCGTCAAATGAAGTAAAAAAAAACGTTTACAATACAATATGCCAGGTGTGGTTATGCGGCGGTCGCATGCTGCACGTGCCATGCTCCCGAGTGGGCCACATCGCACGCACCCAGCCGTACCATTTCCCACAAGGGAGGCAGGCGACGGAGAACAAAAACTACAAGCGTGCAGTCGAAGTCTGGATGGACGGGTACAAGGAGTACGTGTATGAGGCTAACCCGGAGATCAAGGTGCGTGTCTGATTAAAACAATTTTATTTACCCCAATCAAATACAAAATATATTGAACATATTCTACATGAGTTGTGTCATGCAAAGTGGGTCCAATGCCATATTTGAAAAACGTAACTGCATTCGCGAAGTCTGGTCAGGAGCTACCTTGTCCGCTAATGAGACCACGGAACGGTGTGTGACTTTAGAGCTGTTATTGTTGATCGTGACCAGACTACGCGACTGTGGCATAGATTCCAAGTCCAACTTTCGTACAACACGGCTAATATTATCTAAAAACCGTTTTTAGTGAACAATATTATATTTCCTTCGTGTTGATAATGTTAATGCTAAAATCGCGCATAAAATCCCTTTCACGTAATCCATCACATCCCGACACCACGTGGTTCATAGATCGCGGACGCCGGCGACCTGACTGAGCGGCTGGCGCTGAAGGCGAGGCTGCAGTGCCGTCCCTTTCGGTGGTTCCTGGACAACGTGTGGCCGGAACTGCTTGTCTACAAGGAGTATACCACTGCATGGGGATACGTATGTACATCGGAGTGAATGGGAAAACACTTCTACTTTATCATGTGTTAAATACACTTTGAGTACCAAGTATTTCTATGTGTCTGAGTTCTCTTAAAAAGTCATTTATACGAATATAATTCACAACTGTATACACATAAAATGAAGCCATATTCTAGTTTGAAACGAAAATGTAAAAAACCACAACACAACATCTAAAAACAAGTAGGACTACACACATTCATGACACAAACTATAAAAACAAAATCGTAAGAAGGGTTGAACCCGACTTCATTCCTTTCTCCCCTTTTTGATTTACAATGTAGTTAGATAACCGTCATATTTAACGTTTATATGTATCAGATAGTTGCTTAAATTCTCTTCCGTCACAGACTATTATCGAAACAAATTGTTTGCGTGTTTGACGACAAACATATACGTTGCTCCGCCTTTGTATCTTTGTCTGTAAACTGTTTTGTCCTGTTAAATCATTAATTTAGTATATCGTGACGTATCGGGTTATTATTTTATTAATCAATTATACATGTGTATTCTTTCTTAATCCTTAATTATCAAGAAGGTTTTGGTGAACTCCAGGTAGAGAACGTGGCAGACGACCAGCATCGTTGTCTTGACAACAACGGGTACCTGTTTTCCGTTGCCGAATCCGTGGTGGCCAAACCATGTGTACACAAACTACCATCACCAGATGAGGCAACGCGTGAAACCGCCACGAAACAGGTGCGAATATGGCGAAATACTCTGTATGGCTGTGTCACATATATTCCAACAGTAACTTCCCTTGTACTAAATATCACCTATTTCTGCTCCATATCATTGCAACTGACTTCGTCCGTATTAGGATTGCAAAGGCTTCCGCAAGTGGTGATGTGTCGATGTGGAAAAAATGTGGCGTAAAGGGCACAGTATTTGTCAAACATAAGATATAGAAAGTGTTCCACAATACATACCGGTAAATAATCAATATCCATTACACTTGCATATAACTTTTATTTGCAGACGTTCGCGCTTACACGTGACAGGCGATTCCGGTCGCTGCTGCAGTGTATTGTGGTCAAGGGTTCGGTCTCCGTTGACAATATGGCCACCATGGTCGGTTGCTATGAAGGCGACAAGGAAACCTGGACACACGACGGGGTAATATGACCCGCTTGTCATATTGTTATGTCGTTCATTGCTGTTTAACTTTTAATGTATCCAATCCACTTTTTATGACCTTTATACTTGTAAAAAGTATAAAATATGTAAAGTTTTACTCTCTTATGAATTATACGCCATTTTCAAGCAGTAATTATATTTAAAAACTTATTTTTATCCAGCCCGGACTGTTAAAACACGATTTAACGGGTCTTTGCTTAGAGACAATTCAAGAAGGTGGTCTGCGCATGTCCAAATGTGACGTCACAAGCCATCGACAACACTGGACGTTCCACGTGTATAATTCAGCTGGAAACCAAAAGGCTGTCCCAGGCAGCAAACACACACTTTGATAACCACGGAAGTTGTTTGATTCTTCCAAACAGCAAACATCCTCAAAAGCAGTGGGTTATTGTTTAATACATAATGGTACACGTAAGGCGGAACTATCCCATATCAGTAATCCATTCAGGGACAATCGAAGAAAAAACTTCAATATTTAGTGCCCAATTATATAAAGCATTTGATTTTACCTGTTCACATAGATGTTTGTATATGTTTGTGTAATATCAAAACTAAAACGGTTAAGTTCGGTTTGTTTAGTGTTTAACTAATAATAACATGAACTGGTTCGTTTGTTTGGCTACACAAGTAAGATATCATTTTGTAAAAATGTTTTGATGCATTTATTTCTTATGAAACAGAGGTAAAAATAATGATATCATGATACGCTTTTATCGCCTACAATGTTTAGTGACCTGTGATTCAATTCCTGTAACGGGTTGCATTTTACCCATGTAAAATCACTCCGATTTGTAAATAAACAACCAAGAGCTTTAAAGGGATCTTTTCACGGTTTGGTAAATTGACAAAATTGAAAAAAGTTGTTTCAGATTCGCAAATTTTCGGTTTATTTATGATATATGTGAGGAAAAAGTATTACTGAACATTTGCCATGGTCTAATATAGCCATTATATGCATCTTTTGACGATTTATAAACCTAAAAATATAAAGCGTTGCAACGCGAAACGATTGAATAATTTGGAGAGTTCTGTTGTTTTCGTTTAAATGTGTGAAACTACGAAGATTGCTTATATAAGTATAAAATACGCATCTTATGTATGCTTGGCAGGATAGCTCAGTTGGCGTATGCGTTTTTACTTCAGGATTCCGGGGGTCACTGGTTCGAGCCCTGCTGCGGGCTACTTTTTTTCCTTTTTTAAATTTTATTTTTGATTTTTGACTGGAGCTTTTAAAATTTAATGTTTACCTTTATCAATATAAAGCATTTAATGATAAACTTCAAAACACGCCAAAATCTGTGAAAAAGGCCCCTTTAAGTTTTAAAAGTAAGTACGGGAATCCTCTGATGTCATTCAATAACGCATAAATTTGCTACGGGTCTTTGTATTGGTTGGGCGGAATTTCCCGAGGATCTCCGTAAAAAGGTGAGTGAATTGATGAAAACCGACTAATCGTAATTTGTGTTACAAAATCTCTGACAGCATGGTTCCCCGGGTCAAAATAGAATTTTCTTTTTAGATTTTGTACTCGCGGATCAAAAGACGCGATACTATGGTGTTTACCATGCTTTATCAATAACAAAAGGTATTGTAACCGATTGAAATACAAAAAATGTATGTTTAATGTGCATACAGCTGCTGTATATCTACCTTTAAATGACTTGGTTATTGAGTTGTAGCTCTTTAAAGTGATCGACATGGAAATCTCTATGTGGACAGACTTGTGTCCGACCAAAACGATAATTTTGGAAATGGGTCAATTTCTCAGGGCTGGTATCGAAATACTGCTGGATCAATGGTACTGATGTTAATTGTTCCTGATAAATTATTTTTTTAGCTTTCGAAAACAACCGGTTTGTAGTTGATTCGTAAAAAATTGTTCGAGTTACATGGTTTTCAGTAAAGATGAGCAAAATGTGTTATTCTCATATAACGGCTGAGTTTAAAATGATTCCAGTCCAGTTTTAAAACACAGGAGGGAAGCCCATAGTATTACTTGTATTTATATATATAAGTAATACTATGGGCTTTCCTCCTGTGTTTTAAAACTGGACTGGAATCATTTTAAACTCAGCCGTTATATGAGAATAACACATTTTGCTCAGAATGTTTTATGATTATTTGGCAAAAATGTGACTAAGAGTGTTCGCAAGGCAACACTATACCGATACAATTTAAACTGCAACGTCCTCTTGTAGCCGTGATTTTAAACGGACCTGAACCATTTTTTAAGATATCATAAGATCCAATGCGCTGAACAAGTATTATGATAAGGTAGCAAATAATGGGATTTGCGCCACTCCACTCGGCGGCCATAGTTTTTAACGGACCGGAACCATTTTCAAACTCATCGGAGATATAACTGAAAACCTTTTCTTAGCATGTTTATTGCTTTGGCAACGAAAGTGATATCTAGAGTATTAACAAGCGATACATCTAAGATTACCTGGCGATCTAGTCTTTGAACACGCATGTACAGAAATCGGTCGACATATCATAAGAACTGATGTTGTAACAAAATGCATGAAGTCAATAATAGTGCTATCTAGTGTGTTCACCAAGTTAATGTTGACGACATACCATAACAGAAGAACGACGGACAAAACCGATTAAGAAAGCTTACAATGCGCACGTTTTAACATGTACAAACAGTGGATTTTTTTCTCGATTTCTGAGCGCGTGCGGGAGGTACAAACATTGTCATTAATACAGTAATGACCAGTAACGTCGATATCCGATTTGCTTCCCATTCAGTAGTGGATAATAAGTATTTGAACGACAGTAGTGTTTCTTTTAGGAAATGTCACAATTCAAGTCTTTTGTTGTTATTACTATAACTATCATTATGAATAATTCCACATAACAAATCTAACACTGATATAATCATAATGTATGTCAGACGTTGAATACAGGATTAAAGTCTAGATACACCGTTCAGATGTACAGCCGCCTATACGAATTGGTCCAGTAGCTCACATCCTTAAAAGACATGAAACACAGACTTTGTCAGCTGTGTGGTAATGAAGGAACCTATACAAATTAACGGCTTGACATATGCAATATTTCTTCTGAAAAACATTGTTCATATTCTTGTTTTTTCGGCATGCTTTATAAATATAGAAAATCAAAGTAATATAAGGTAAAGCTCGTTAGTGGTGTGCCTTCTAAACTTAAGGATTAGTCTTTAGCAAATAATTGTCTTTACTTTTCAGATTAGATTAAAGAAAATCATAACAATTGAGCTATTTAATAGACATATAAATATCCAACTGATATGGAACGATATATTAGTTCTAGTACTACGAATGGACTGAAGGTAGTTAGTTTTTTTTGTTTGGTACTTGTCTGTATGATTTAAAATATATTTGAATAGTATAATATATAGACGATTGAGTCAATGTCTTGGTAGTTTCGTTGACAAACTTCTATTAAAACTGTATGCCCAGGCATACGCACAGTATATGCAATGACATAGTTACGTGACCGAAGCTGTTAACATGTACATGCAGCATTATATCGTGTTACGTAGTATTTTTACAAATTAAACACGATCGAGATAAGTTCATCTAAAGAAAAATGATTAAATCATGGTATTTTTATCAACTATAACGAACGTTTGGGCAGAAAATGTGGTGTTTACTATTCAGCGATAAGAGAAATTATTGATCACTCTCTTTTAACATATGCTAGTCATCTTTTGTTTGTACCTACCGCGCGTGCTCAAATATAGGAAAAACCCAGGCTGGAGAGTTCCGAATAACAACTATTGGTGCATTGTGGATAATTATATGCAATAACTATATATGTATTTAAGTGTTGTCGTATGCGGTGATGGAAACAACAAAAATGTTTAACTTAATCAAATCCCGGTCCCATTGACGCAGGTTTAAAATGATGGATCAGTGTGATTATAAACAACAACGGTGTAAGCCGGAAAGTGTTGTAACAACAGGTTGTAATATCACTATCATTTCGTCGATTATTTATCTGTTTTTATTTAATTTCAAAACTTTTGAGTTTGTGACTTAACATATGTGCGAAAGTTTTCTCATTGTCGCATGTTAAACGTACGCTTAGCAATTCTTTTTGTTTTATTATATTGTGTCTTCGATGCTCGAAATACTTCCTGATTATCACGCGAGCGATCAGAGTAAAATATCGCTTGGCCCGCCTGTAGCTACGACGCGCAACTTAACACTCGCTTGGCCCGCCTGTAGCTACGACGCGCAACTTTACACTCGCTTGGCCCGCCTGTAGCTACGACGCGCAACTTTACACTCGCTTGGCCCGCCTTTAGCTACGACGTGCAACTTTACACCCCGCCTGTAGCTACGACGTGCAACTTTACAACCCGCCTGTAGCTACGACGCGCAACTTTACACCCCGCCTGTAGCTACGACGCGCAACTTTACACCCCACCTGTAGCTACGACGCGCAACTTTCACGCGTTGTTAAACCATGAGCTCTTATATTTCCACCCAAGTACTTTTTAAGAATTAAAATATGTTCGCGTTTGAAAATATGCATTAAATGCACAGTTATACATTAAGAATGCAAAATTCCCGATACCAAAGTCAATATTCAAATTACTGCAAAATATGTTATCGACAATTCGTTCATATACGTTATAATTATTTTGCATGCTGGTTAGATATGTGATAGACTTATCATCGCTGTTACACCAATTTTTTAATTGTAACTTTCACTTCTTCAATAGACGTCTTATCAACATTAGAGTTAAACGATATTTCGGTAGGTGCATGCGGCGAGAATTTAAAATATTCATGCAAAACAAAGTTACTAATAAAGGGGAACAACTCTGGTGCGCCAGTAGGTAATCGAAAGTACTACTAACGTTAGCCGTCATAAATGTATAATCTCCTATCCCCGCATCTAAAGCGCAGCGCCGGTTAACAATTCGCAGACCGGAATTTAAGCATAAATCCATTACATTTTTCTCAGGCGAATTCACGATTTTATCTTTGCAAAAAAGCCCAGGTAAATAATTCGCACAAATGTCATTGCTATCTAAAGTGTTTAAAAATTCAGGTAACTGTTTATCCGCCTGGAAATAATCGGATTTATTACCACATCGTGCCTTTAAATCACCGATAAAAGAAGGCCTAATGACGAATAGTGACAAAAGTCTGTTCTAAATATTCGAAAAATCTCGCTATGTAAATTACAATAACTAGAGTCGTGTGCAGGAATATGAATAAAACATATGTAAACATCAAAAGGGGTATGAATAAATGAGCCGTCTATTTTAATCCAGATATCACACTGATTGTCACTTTTTATAACTGAAATGCCTTCTTTCAAACAAAAGATTTATAAAACAGACAAATGCCACCATGTCCACGTTTACATTACACGTTGTTATCTAAATAACGAGGTACATTTATACATGCATAGCCTTCTAAATCAAATGTTTTATCCGGTTTTACCAAAGATTCACAACAAAATACAATATCATATAGATTAACTAAGTTAACAAAATCTTAATCATTTATACAATATTTCAGCCCATTAACCTTCCAAGAGCAAATACTCAGTTCAAAATTTTCATCGGAATCCTAATGTGGCGGCGGCGTAGAGATCATCGATTAACAGTTTGTCGCGGGCGAGGACTGCGCGCTTCCCATCACGCCTGGCTTAAATCATGTTTCGGCGCTCCAGGATTTCCGCGGTGTATTGCTCCGTAACGTTTTATTAGTACTCCGCGTTTCATCGTATAGCGGAGTACTTTTGTCCTGACGGACATGAGAAAACAAACCGGTTTTGCAAGTTTGTTTGTGTAGGGCTATTTATAGAAATAAATAGCGTACGATTTCAGTTCTAGCGAAGTCGTCAACGTGGCAACATCGTGAACCGAAAATGGAGGAGCACATTAATCCGATTAGCGATATCGTTGATGAAAAGTTTAAATCTTCTTTAGCAGATTACAAGAATTCGCTGCTTCGTGACATGGAAAGAATTGTAGAAAAGATAAGTTAAAAAACTAACGTTACTCAATTAAATCAATTTTCGAGCATAGTATCTGGCGTACCATAAAGATAATCAAATGAAGAGCAATTTAAGCACAATGCGAACGTAAATTTTGCGCTAGAGGAAGTAAAAAAATTGTTGGAAAATCGAAATTTCGAAGAAACGCGACACAAAGTCGCAGAAGGTCAGTTTTTGACGAAAATGTATATCTTACTTACTAAAAATAAACTTTCTATACTTAATTGCGTTGTAAACATAACCTATATTTATGTATAACCGTTTGACGAGTCAAATGCGATTGATCTGCTTTTGAAGTAAAAGCACTGTTGTATCACCGCCAGAAATTAATCAGATTACCTGATGAATCAGAGTTGGATTGGAGATTCGTGAGCGAATACGAGTCTACACAGTGCCTAACCAATACGGATAATACTGGAAACATTTGTACTTTTCCGGATAATACGCGAAATGGCAACGGATCATATCGGAAAATAAACAACGTAAAATGCAGGATGCGCCTAGTATTGGAAGTGAAATTGGCCACAAAGCCGCGTTAAAATGTCAAATACTATTGCTAACGGAACATTAATATGGTACTTCAGCTAATGGTTTACTTAAAATTCGTTATATAAATAAAACATTTTATCAAATCGAACGAAAACAAATGAACCATACCTACCTCAAAGTCATGAAATAGTTTAAAATACTTGCGATTTTGTAACTGGAGAGAAACAAACATACAACACTACTACTTTACATTGTTGTTATAATCATTGGCGTCGCACTGGAGTGCGGCGACTAGTATGTAACGCATATTTTTTTCGCTTATGTGAGAAGTTATTTTACTGATCAATGTATATATTTTTGTTTTAAGAATATCTTGCATAGTGGTGATTTTTTGTGTGTAAATTAGTGTAAATAAGTACTGCATTTGTGCCTATCACATTTATTACAACATTTATTGGCAATAATGCAAAGCTAATTGTTTTAAATAATAATTGATCACAGGGGAAAGATCACAGGTACTTGGCAAGTACGCGAAACTTTCTGGTTTTGTATAAAAACAAGACATAATCAAAATATATTTATTTTGTGGTTTTTCTAACAATAGCGCAGACTTTTGCAGTTCGAGTTTAGGTTAACCGCGTATTTTCTTCAATTTTACAAGACGACAGCGATTACACGGTTTATTGCTTTATTAATAACCGTTACACTACAGTCACTTGCCTAGTGAGATCGGGAATAGTCGGTCGATATCGCCGTATTCGGAAAGCGTTTCGGCTATAAGCGATATCTACGGTGAAGTCCGGAAATTATACTAAATACACGAAATAAATTTGTATTTTTTATTTAAGAGTTAAATTTGCTTATCTCTTTAAGATTTAATAACTATACAATACAAATATAAGTTAAATTAATTCGTTTCATAAAATATTTGTGTTTATGACGTCACGGTTGTTGACATTTGCTTAGCAAAATGAAAGTGCGAAATAAAAGCGAGCGATTTGCAAAATCGAAAAAAAAGCAAACACCGATCGACAACGTTGTGTTCGATAACAATTATTCATTTACCGAGCTCTGCGATGGTAATTTGTGTGAAAATGACTCACGTAAAAGCTATTCACATTTGTTAAATGGCGTAAAAGAGTAAGCAGAAGTGGGTGGGGGATGGAAGAATATTGATTGACTCGTTGAGCTGGAGGTTTTGCTAAACAAATAACAGTATGGTCAGTTTTGTATTCTGTGTCCCATTCCTTTGACAATACATAACATTGTTGGCGAACTACAAAATGGCCTCGGTGGTTATTTGTACGTTGTTTTAGAAAACCCTGACTGTAGAAAAGTCAACCATGTTGCTTATGGAAAGCATTACCATCTCAACATCAGGGGAATGCCATTCTTTGACGTATATATCAAGCTTGGAACAGGTATGCATGTCTTCATTTTTCAACCCGCCATTTCTATCAATGTTTTATCATTTTATAATTGCCATTGATCTTTGGACTTCTTACACATTTTCAGACCCCTTAACATTCCAAGTGTCATTCCCAGTGAATATTTGTTTATCGTGTAATATATAAGGAAAAATTCCGTTGTCCATCATATTCAGTTTTCAAATTAAGTTTCGCATTTGTGTTGTTAGATCAAATTGATTGCTCATTCATGTTATTTAATAATGTAATGATGATACGAATGGATTCTATGAAAATACATTGTGACGTCATTATGAAGTAGGCAGTGGCTAGCCGTACAGCCCCGTACGGGTAGACAAGAGGCTAGCCGGACGGCTCTGTTCGTATAGCCTTTCCTATGGAGATTGTCTAGTCGTACGGCTGTTATGGCACATAAATATATGGATTAATTATTGATCTTCGTGCAGATTCCGAAATGTCTAGCCTTTAGACTGGCTCGTGTAGCAGAGCTCCAGATAAGGATTTGTGTAATTAGTAACGGTACTGCCACAGACAGAAAGAAAAGGAGTAACGCTAAAAAACAATTAGTACCTGTACTACCATATTCAAAAATACAGGTAGTATTGTACTACCTGTGTTCTTGGATAAATTGAAGGGTTTATAACTTACTATACAGAAACATTTGCAGCAATAATAATAAATAGCTTCTTAAACAGTTACTTTATTAGGTTTTCCATTCTGAATTATGATGCAAAGATATTAACACATTACAACTTAGACTAAATACTATTTTTTTAATTTACTTGACAAGAAAGCACAAGCCAAATAGTAAGCTAAGTAAATGAACACTAATGTCACTGTCTTATATTCGGTTTTCCAATCAAATCAAATCGTTTCATATCGGGGCGACAGTGTCTTTTTCTGGGTTTACATATTGAATGCCAGGATGGTTAGACGACGGTGTCTAGCCATTTTATGACAACTAAGTGTTTTTGACGGCCTTCCGTTGCGCGCAGACATATTGTTCTTTTTTTACAGGTTTACAAGTAAACGGAAATCACGCGACAGAATAGACAAATAATACCGGAACCCAGTCTACATTTTTTCGATAATTTAAATTAACGAAAAGCGCCGTTAGGTTAGAGACCAGAACATCACGCCGCGCTGACGCGAACCTATCGGTACGGCAAGATTTATTTCGTAAATGCGTAAAAAGGATATTAAAGTCGTAATTGTACGTCCATTTTATAAAAATAAATGCGTAAACCTTCATTAAAAAGCCGTATTTACGGCTGTACGGCTCTTATCTGGAGCTTTGCTCGTGTAGACGTCGTCACGGAATTTGCAGTTTGGTTTATGTTTCGTCGTGATTGGAAATCCGATTCGTGCATAGTATATATAGGGTGTAAACGGTCCTACTAAATGCTGCTATTAAAACGCACAAAGACACAGAAAGACGCACAAAGACACACAAAAACGCTCAAAGACGCGCAATACATTAAAAATACTAATTTTTAATACTTTATATAATATATTACAATAGATCATTATAATATATTAAGTGCAAATCAAACATTTCTGAAATAATGACCACTTGGGATGTAAAATTTAAAAATGTGTTGACAGTCGTGCAAAGTTCAGCCATTTAAATCTTTTACAGAGAGTAAATGTGGAGTTAAAGATTAAATGCACTTCCTTATGCACTGATATTGAACGTGTCGTCTGATTCCTGCATGTTCAGTTCCGAGTTGAACGTGTCGTCTGATTCCTGCATGTTCAGTTCCGAGTTGAACGTGTCGTCTGATTCCTGCATGTTCAGTTCCGAGTTGAACGTGTCGTCTGATTCCTGCATGTTCAGTTCCGAGTTGAACGTGTCGTCTGATTCCTGCATGTTCAGTTCCGAGTTGAACGTGTCGTCTGATTCCTGCATGTTCAGTTTTGAGTTGCAATCGTAATCGGTCCGCCTAAGCTTGGCAATGAATAAATTTAACTTGGCTTTCCACAAAAGGCCAAGTAGTTCCGATATACCAACTTCTGGTACATTTCCAAAAATATTGTGTTTACAAAATTCTTTTAACACATTTGTTGTCAATAACGGCAACGGTGTTTTGTTTGATTTTAACTAGTCAAATTGCAAGCTATATGATATTTGTAACTACACTATAATATCTGGATTGTTTAATATAATTTAAATGCTAAACAAGATGTTGGTGGCACAGAATTGGTCTATAGATTTGTCCATGATGACGATTTTACTGTTTTTCAGATTGGTGTTTTTTTATATAGATTTTTTAAAGATCATTTTATTAAGAGACGTCTTTTGGTTACTGACCTTGTGTGGTCTCTTAATACAAGATTAACCCTAAATTTACAAAATTTGTGTAAGTGTCAAAACATTTGTAATGGGTGCATTAATGATTATGACGCATATATTATTTTAAAATAAATTATGAACTTTAACATTATGCACATATATTGTTCAACAAGAGTGGAGTATTTAAAGGATTGGTATTAAAATTATAATAGTGCAATTGAACACGCCATGTTTAAATATCGCTTCATAAAATTTGACTTTGCTGAATCTATTTATACATCTTTTTTTATTTTCACTGATTTAATGGTGAACATGTAAAAAAATATGATGGACCGTATTTGGCCAGATCATTTAGAGATGGTATATTTTATGTTTTAAAGGAGGCTTTTCGTAAGCCGCGCAGACTTATTATTAATTATTGTGTTAAGTGCAATAAACGTTGTACACTAAACCATGAATGCGCATATTTAATATATACTTGTCCTTAACCCGTTAATCGTAAATTATGGGATAAAACGCGCACATCTCTACATTTATTTCCACAAAACGTTCCAGCTTCAGTGCAAAATATGGATATTAATTTTATACACAATGAGCATTTCTACACCCTATTGAATAAAATGAATAGCTTTATAGAGAACGACAATAAAAACAAGTCCAAAGAGACAGACACCGGTACTGACCACAAAAATGATATTCAAATTTTGAAAACAAAAACATATCAACAACTGCATGAATTAATGAACCTACATGTAACTTTATTGAAGCAAATATGTTTGAGCTTTTACAACTTTGGACAATATCGTAAAATAACCTTCTAAAAGTGATGAATTGAGGCACAGTACCGCTCACACATCTCTTTCTTACACCATCAATGTAATTTGTGCGTCGTTGTGTGTCTTTGCTGGAGTATTTTATACATTTTGTTTTCAAAAATGTTTGATTTGCATTAATATTTTATAATGATTTATTGTTACATATAATATAACGTATTAATAATGAGTATTATGTATGTCTTTGTGCGTCGTTGGGTGTCTTTGCTTGAGTATCGTACTCTTTTTTTTTCAAAAATGTTTGATTTATATTATTATATTCTAATGATTCATTGAAATATTTTATATAAAGTATTAATAATGAGTATTTTGTATGTCTTTGAGGGTCTTTGTGTGTCTTTGTGTGTCTTAGCAGCATTGACTAGGACCCTAAAGGGTGTAAACAAGTGAGATATGAAAATGTAAATTAATTTCACCAAACAACAATTACAGCAATCAATAGAAAAAATAAATTGAGTTTATAAATACGCATTGTACATGCAAATATCAAATGTATACAATAGATATATAGTAAATAATCTTAACTAAGTCAATGAAAATTGCGATATCACAACGAGAAAAGTATATAACAAAACAAATAAAAGGAAACTTTCAGATAATAGCACTTGACAAAAGCATATACAACAAGAAGTTATATACCCTATTTTCACAATATGAGGCAGCATTTCAGAACAAGTAATGTCGACTATGCAAACAAATAAATCATCGGAACGGCAATGATTGCTTTTTGATGTGTAATTTGTACTAATTTCTATAGCAAGGATGCAGCGGCAAAAAAGACGGTGATTAGACAATGTGAATACACAGGCTTATCCGTGTCTTTGTTGTTCGCATGTATTAACAAATAAATGAATTTGCTCATATCTTAAATCATGTCACTTTAAAGAATTGCCATGCGCGATGCACTAGAAATCACACCATATACAAACTTAACTAAATCCACCGATATATACACTAATAGTTCGTTCAAACCGAAGGAAACAATGATAATTGTCTTAAATTTGATCAAACGCAGAGTTTGTGGAATATAAAAGCTTGAATCCATGTACAACTTTCTCGATCTACACCGAAAATAAGCACCATGTTCATTTAAAGTCGTACTTACATATTCAAACTTTTATTATCTTAATCATTTAAGAAAACCTATACCTCCTATCCAAATTATACATTATTTACAGAATCATACGTTTGTAAAGCTGTACACAATTTGAACGCTGGTACAGTTCAATTTTGCCTATTTATGCACCATAAGTGGAGAATTTTTCCCCAACAGTAAAAGACACGGCCATTTTTAGGTAACTAATATATTGCTTGTATGAAACCATCTATTTATCAATTGTCTAAAAGATAAATAAATTATTTGTGTTACTCAATTTCTGAGAACTACCTTTGACGGCTGCCGTCATTGAATTTCATAATATCGATGCGCAACTAATTAAAAACAGTTTTCACGCCTAACATAGGAACGTTGGCTAATTAAAGAATCAAATTATAAACTGAATTAAATTATTTGTGTAACTCAATTTCTGAGAAATAACTTTGACGGCTGCCGTCATTGAATTTCATAATATCGATGCCGCAACTCCTTAAAACAGTTGTTCACACCTTACTTATGAACGTCGGCTAATTAAAGAATCAAATAAGCAACGGTATTACATGAAAGGAAGCCGTAACTGATGAAGATTTTTTTTTTAATTTATGAGCTTAAACAAACTTATTACTGATTAAAAGCACTGAATGACAATACTATACTTAATAAGCCGTACGGCTAGACAATCTACATAGGAAATGCTATACGAACAGAGCCGTACGGCTAGCCTCTTGTCTACCCGTACGGAACCGTACGGCTAGCCACTGCCTATTAAGTAACTACGGCCTTATTTCGTTTTCATGTTCTTATCATTTTCAATTTTCGTTTCTGCAATTAAAGTCAGTTTGGGCCTGCCGGTGAAGGTAAATAACTTCCTAACCACTCTAAACATAACGCTTATTGCAAATATAATCTAAAGAAGATGGAGGCTCGTGCTAGGGAGGCCATCAAAGAAATCTCAACTGCGTCGTCTAACAAGGCTGCCATTGATGCTTATGAGAAAGAAATGGAGTGAGTGTAAAAAGTAACTTTTAATACAATGTTATTGACTATTCTGGTGCCAAATTTTAGTTTTTTTTTTCTCATCAACTGTCTTCTTATTTCCTATTCCAGATGAACATGAAACATATTAATAATAATTGTTTTATTAAAGGCAATGTGTTCATACTTTGGTAATATTACATTTTTAAAAAGATTTTTGGTTAGAACCCCAGGGCAGGCACATTATTAAACATATTTGTGATTGTTATTATAAATATTAAAAGCTATTCCAAATATTACACTTTTTTTATAATAAATTCAATACTTTAAGTAATATCTTATGAAGGAGCATAGGTATATTAAAATTCTGAGCTTTTCATATAAATGGTGAATTCTTTTCACAAGCGATAATTTGAGTTCAACGACTTGTCAATTTGTAATATGCTTGTTGTGCTGAAAATTGATTTTTCTCAAAACCAACGATCATATAAGGCGTCAGAATAAAACTTAAAAGGGAATTATAAAATTCATGAAATAAGCATTGGGTGAATTTAATTTTGTATTTCAGTTCCAGGTACAGTAATGCCTGATATTACTCAGATTGCTGCTGTGCATTTGAAGACGGGGTTTAAGTTCTCGACATATGTGAAGACAACAGTGCAAATTTCTTCCGAAGCTCAGAAAGTGATTGGCATCTCTGTTGATGATCATGGCATAATGCGTGTAAATTGTGGAAGTGTTGATAGTGTATCAATTTAAACTTCTCTACATGATTTTATGATGTGGCTTGCAAAGTTTTCCAGAGCCGTTTTTGTTGCTCATAATGGGCGCAGGTTTGATTTTCCGGTTTGGTTAGTGCATTGCTGAACACACACTGTTTTGAAACGTTTTGTAATTGTGTAAGCAGTTTTGTTGACCCTTTGCCGGTTTTCAAAAATCGTATCCTGGACAGTCACACAAACAGGAAGATCTAGTGAACGTGTTCTCCAGGCAACCTTCAACGCCCACAGTGCTCCTGATGATGTTGAAGCATTGGAATCTTTTCTTAAAACATGTAAAATTACTGACAATATGGCCCACATCTTAACTGTTACTGCAATCCATAATTCAGTTTGTTTAAGTCATGAAAAGCCTTTAAGGCAAAGAACATTAGATTGTTAGACGTGCTGTTGCATAGAGGAACTCTAAAGCGACAAACAGCTGAAAATATTGCGGGATATTGACTGGCCTTGTGTCATTTGAAAGCCATATTTTCTAGTACCGGAGAGGATGACTTAAGGGAAACTTTCATTGCTAAAAACAATGAGGGACTACCAAAGTCACAAACGCAAAAAAAAATATTTTATCTGAAGTGGTCCCTAAAATCGGCCAGTTTTTCATTGACGAAAAGTGACGGAACGAGATAATATGGCTTTCAAATGACACGCGGCCAGTCAAAATCACGCAATGGCTTTATACTGATAATAAATTATGTACATCTAGTTGTCATTAATCTGGCTGTTTTTATTAAAATATAAGCTGCATATAATTGTGCTACATGTTTAAAGAAACATGATAACTTATACATCTTTATGCTACGTTATATTGGGACAACTTTGACATTTTGTGGTGATCTGCGCCTGTATTCATATGTTGCCTTTTGACTTTAGGTGACCTTAACATTGGCACTAAAATTAAAGTGCTTCCACCTACAACTTTGAAACTTCATATGTACATGCACCTTGATGTGTTCTACACGCCACACCCATTTTTGGGTCACTAGGTCAAAGGTCAAGGTCACTGTGACCTCTAATATAAAACTTTAACTTTGCCTCTAACATCATAGTGCTTTCACCTACAACTTTGAAACTTCATTTGTGCATGCACCTTGATGAGTTCTAATGCCACACCCATTTTTGGGTCACTAGGTCAACTGTCAAGGTCACTGTGACCTCTAATATAAAACTTTAACTTTGCCTCTAACATCACAGTGCTTCCACCTACAACTTTGAAACTTCATATGTACATGCACCTTGATGAGTTTTACACGCTACTCCCATTTTTGGGTCACTAGGTCAAAGGTCAAGGTCACTGTGACCTCTAATATAAAACTTTAACTTTGCCTCTTACATCATAGTGCTTCCACCTACGACTTTGAAACTTCATATGTACATGCACCTTGATGAGTTCTACACACCATCCCCATTTTTTTGGTCACTAAGTCAAAGGTCAAGGTCACTGTTACCTCTTATATTAAACTTTTACTATGCCTCTAACCTCACAGTACTCCACCTACAACTTTGAAACTTCACATGTAGAATTGTAAAACAATTCTGACAAGCTTTTTCAGCCGAGCGTGGCACATGTTAATGTATTATTATATCAATATTTATTCAAATTTAGCTAAATTTCTTCACATGTCATGGTTTATAAGTGTAGCTTTTAATAAGCAACTAGAAAACCCCCCCAAAAGAAGTGATATACAAATTTATACTTAAATTCATTTGGTGAAAATGAATTGGGGTAGGCATACTCAAAGTAAAATTTCTTGAGATAGGAACGGTAAAACTTCCTGAAATTCATCCAGTGTGTAGAAAATATGTTGTGTTTAATAAATATGTGCAATATATGCATTTCATCACACTACAAGTGACATAAAACGTAATTAAAGTTTCTTGTCACTGAACCATTTGTTTTCGTTTTTGCCATTTTACCCAGATAAGTGCATATATTATTGGACATCAAAGGCACAATTCTCTTTTAATGACACTTTTTTTAATTCTGTATCTACTAACAAAATCTAGTCGAGTAGGTTTATTAAGTTAATAATGAAAATATATGGATATCCCATTACAAAAAACTATTTATTTGGCAGGGGCTCCTGCGTATACGGGAGCTTACCGCGTTTAAGTGAGAAAGTTGTTGCAAAACTTCAAAGATGGCGTCGTTTAAGTGTTTTTCGTGAAGGAGCAGCGGATATTTTCACCCGGTAAGTCAGTTTATATTTATATTTCTTTTGAATGAATAAGCCCTTTCGGCTCTACGGTGTTTGTGCTCCCTTCGTTTTTTTTGTTTCAATACCGTAGACGTCGGAATAAAAAAGTTCTTGAAGCAAAACCGTCGACAAATTTGTTGTTGAATTTCTTGACCTTCGAGATGTTGGATGTTCGAATATCAGTTTCTCTCACAATAAACAGTTTTTGTGCATGTTTACAGTAAAATATAACATAAATCACGATTATTTTATTATCTCGACGCGTTTTTATGTCTATTAATTCATTTAATGCCGAATTATAACGGTTTAACCCCCCTTTATGGAACTAAACTTCCTTTGAAGCACATTTTGGGACCTGACTTCCAAATGATAAACAGCTCTTTCCTATGTAAGAAGGTTTTACGCGAAAGAACTTTCGTGAATGAATTCCGCATTGGTGCGAGTGTTTTGGAAATCATTTTCACATGAGGAAATCTAGTTACTTTTTTTTAAGTGTTATATTATTAATTTTTATTACTATATGTTTTATCGCGTACTTAACGCTAACATTAAGTGTGTGTAAAATATAAGACATTCGACGGTATTATTAACAAAGTGCAATTCCTACCTGTTTATTTTAACACATATGGACATACTTATGTTTGAATATGCATCAAACGGAATACTATGCCTACTAAACGGAATACAATGTTTACTATTTCCAGATATCAAGACGCCAGTTATATATGTCGAGGATGCCAAGATTAAAAAAGAAGGCGTAACGAAGTGTGTACCGCTCTAGAAAGCGAAAGGTACATGAAAACCCACCAATCAAACAAAAAAGATTACGTCGAAGTACCACGCCAAACAATCACAGGTACGTGCAATATAAGTGTAATGAAAAACAGAAAAGAGTAAAGCCGTTTCGAAACAAGTATAAGATTGCTGTAACCAAATACTACCATTGTTGTGATTCGGAATACATGAAGCAATTTGGAATACCTGACACCTGCTTAGAAGATACATATCGGTGGATGTTTTTTTTTAAATAAAAACTTAAATATTAAATGTTTATTTAATACGATGACATTTGACACGTTTTACTATAACGATACTGATACATGTATGTGACTTTGATGTGACAAATTTTGGACGACCTTCTTTTAAACCAGTTCTGAGTTTGTCACTATATTAGAATCGCAAAAAATTTAATTTGTAGAGGATAGGAAGATTTGTGCAAATGCAATACACGATATGATTTCAGTAGAAGTGATCAATATATACATGTATTTTTTTTCTCTTTTATACATATGTGAATACATATTATTTAAGACTGTTGTATTGAGGGAATAAAGTTTTGGTTCACATAGAAAGATGATTTCGTTTGTTCCTAACATTGCCTTCTAATCATAAGTTAATATGCCAAATGCATAACGAATTCATTCCG
This sequence comes from Dreissena polymorpha, assembly GCF_020536995.1. Taxonomy (NCBI): domain Eukaryota; kingdom Metazoa; phylum Mollusca; class Bivalvia; order Myida; family Dreissenidae; genus Dreissena; species Dreissena polymorpha. Next base: position 108,278,457 of record NC_068360.1, read on the forward strand.
ACCCAAATCTTTTTTTATCATGTATGTAAGTGCTGAATACAATTGAAAATGTATGCAGAGACATCGTTGGAAGAAATGACGTAACACAGATAATGGTATATTTTCATAAGTAAGTGAGAAACTAGAATGACATATACGGAACAAAACGTGTAATTAAGTAGCACTCATAGCAATCATGTGTCAGACTTGTCTATGTAGAAATAATAATAATAAAAAAAACACACATAATACATCAGCTGTACATTTTTTTGTTTGGTTCGTTTGTTTTATTTGCTGTTTTAGTCCGGCTCTGTTGAAGGACTCTCTCTTGCATATTCTACATTTAAACTCATGTGGTCCATGAATGGGGAATGGTATCCTTGTCCTCCACTAATGTTAAATTTCTAATTTCATAATTTTATACTGCAACGAAAGATGCACTTATTATTGCCCTTTAACCTTCGTCATCTGAAAAGACAGTAAAAGAATGGTTAAAGAAAATTTCATATCAGAATAAGGTCCACACGTCATAAAACACATTTAAATAATTAAAATATTACTGAAAGGGCTGATAAACATTTTATTATCTCGTACATCAGCCACCCCACAACCCATCTTCTTTAAAATCGGTGAATTGATTCACTTGGTCGGCAGGTTTTGTGTACAACATTTTTTTTTAATTCTGCAGTAAAATGATAAAGAAAACACTTATATTGCACCACATTAAATGCTATAAAACTATAATATTGAAGTACACATATAAACTTTATTAAGATTCATAAGAGTCAAATATATACGAGAAGCAAGAGCGTTATCGTGCGCAGCGAGACTTGCTCATATAGAATTGAACCTCTTATGGCTTTCTTTCGAAATAATTTCATGTCTCCGAACTAATATGCAATACGCCCGTTTTTTTTTTAATATGCGGATTAATGCTCCGTTTTAGATCCATAACTAATGAACACCTCAATATTTTCAAAAATTAACACCGGATTAATGTTCACCGACATTTTTTCATACAGATTTGATATAAACATTATAGAGCTGAACAAAAAAATACATCAAACCCTGTTTTCCCGGCACACGCGCTGGACATACACTTTTAAAAACGCAATACAAATTCCAGTACTTGTGCACTTAATAGACAGTAAACAATGACGGTTGAAATCAGTACGTGGGAATTTTTCTGGTAACCAAGATCGACGTCAACGTTCATGAAGCCTTTCATTCATAAATGTATATATGCGTCGGGTGTCAAAACCAGCATCACCGGATGTAAAATCTATTTTGACCTGCATATTATCCACTGCTGTGTGCACCCGCCAATTAGTTTAAAATGGATTCCGAACCGGTTAATAGTTAACATAACATCAGAACATAATATCCCTTCCAAAAAGGGCGCTATGCTGCTTAATAGTACATGTATATTGCAAAAACGTGAAGCTCCCAACGTATAATGTCGCAGTTTATAACAATACAAGTTATGTTTCATCTTTTGTAATGTAGCTTGAGGTTTCGAATCTTTGAAAAGTTAAAGAGGTATACATTTAAACAGAGGAAACGTCCTTTAAATCATTCATATCAATGGTTAATTCATTCACGACAGAAAGTTCGTGTATTCGGAAGTCATGTCTTAAAATGTGCTTAAAAGGAAGTCAGTTCCAAAAAGAAGGGTAAAACCAATAGTTTTTGGAAATAAATTAGTTATAAGAGATAAAACGGCGTCGGGAAAATTAAATAATCATGGTTTTAGTTATACTTTACCGTACAAGTGCATCAATACTGTGTATTATAAGAGAACATGATATTTGCACATCCCATTTCTCGAACGTCACGTTAGGAAACAACAGATTTGTGAACGGTTTTCCTTCAAGAACATTTTATTCTTACGTCTACGATCTTGAAACAAAAAACCGAGGGAAGCACAAACACCGGAGAGCCGAAATGGCGTATTTATTCAAAAGAAATATAAATATGAACTGGCTTACCGGATGAAAATATCCGCTACTCATTCACGGAAAACACTAAGACGAAGCCATCTTTGAAGTTTTGCAACAACTTTCTCACTTAAACGCGGTAAGCTCCCGTATACGCAGGCCCCGCTGATTTTGGATATAGGATAAATCCATAGAAAACGCCCAACCGAGTCAAGGAGTAGGTGTATTCCACCAAGTATAAAAAGTTTACCGGCTGGTAAAAAGTTTTAAAATTTTGCAATTAGTTGTGATATACAATTTACTATGTTGAAATAACAAAGAGTGTTTCTGGAAAAGAACCCATTAGACTCCAACTACCTTAATATCTTAGTAAGAACGTGATTTTCCAAGCGGTTCCGTAGTGTAGTGGTTACACTCTCGCTTCACACGTGAGAGGTCCAAGGTTCGAGCCCCAGTAGAATCAAATTAATATATTTGTGTTCTATGTTAACTTTTTGTTTTGATGTAGACAATTTAGTTTAAACACATTAAAACCTTCTTTGTGCCACAATCCTAGCAACCACCTAATTACTAATAAAGGCGCTATAGAGCGCGAAGCGCGACACGTATTATTCATTGTAATAATGAGTCTTGATAAAGGAAGCAGCCGCTTATCAATGATGAGCACCATCACAGCACCCCAGTCTCATTACTATCAAGTCCCCCTACAGGTTTTTTTAAGAACCACATATAGAAGGCCGCAGGCCTGACCCGTACCTTGCCTGTGGTATAGACCCTTTGGTATGGACCTTTAACCCCGCTCACTATCCAGCTTTCAAACTTCCGGGTTTACATTTAAACCGACTATTAATAGCTGATTAATATAGTTATGACGTGCGCACGTCATAACTATGACGTGCGCACGTCATAGAAATAGTTAAATAAAATATTTCCTATGTTATATTATATAACTATTTCTTTGACGTGCGCACGTCAAGGCTATGACTTGCGCACGTCTTAGAAATAGTTAAATAAAATATTTCCTATTTTATATTATTTAACTATTTCTATGACGTGCGCACGTCAAGGCTATGACGTGCGCACGTCATAGTTTTGACGTGCGCACGCCATAGTTATGACGTGCCCACGTCATAGCTTTGACGTGCGCACGTCATAGTTATGACGTGCGCACGCCAGAGTTATGACGTGCGCACGTCATAACCATAGAGACTGTTAAATAAAATATTGCCTATGTCCCCTTTATGCCACCGTTATGAAACAGCATCACTGCAATAATAAAAGGACATCTTGTTTATTTTAATCAATATCTTAGTATATTCATAATGCCGATAGATTATATTTATCATAACAGTTATTTGACTTCAATTGCAATATATTACATACACAAATATGTATATTTCGAAAAAAGATTGAAGACAAAAAAGGATATTTTAGCATAGAGCAACATGTGTTTTTCAGTTTTCTTCGGTGATTTTCAATGTTTTCATAAACAACAACTTCTTTAAAGCGGATTTATACGTTCAGGGAAACTTAAATCTCTACATCTAAAGTACAGAGTTTACTTACTTGTTCGCAGTATTAATCAATTTATTTGTATTAAAATTAACAGCGGTATGTAACGTTTGCCGTTACGCAATGACAATCACATCGCAACATCCGGGTATAATACAACTGGTTTACACACTGTGATAAATGCCAGGGTTAGTAGGAAAGCTCCCGTTATTTTGACAGAGCAAGCTATTTCCGAACTTACGTTCTGGAAAGAAAATGCTAGGCAATTAAATAGCAGTGGAAAATATTTCAAACACAGACAAGTGTGTTTGTTTAATATATTTGCTGATGCAAGTAGCACAGGTTATGAAGGTTTTATAGAAAGTTGTAGTTTTCATGTTGATAGGCAAAATGATAGTCAAGTTTACGACAATCATGGAAATCGAGAAGCAAATTTTTAAAAAGCAATTTGTTTAATTCACTTGACGAAAAGAGTATAGGTACGGACGTAGGTCTGAGAAAAGGTATGTTATCGCTCCCGGAAGTGAGCATAAAGAGTATGCTATGGTCCCCGGAAGTGGATATAGAGCCTAGTAGATTGCTCCCGAAAGTGAGCAGAGAGAGTATGCTATGGTCCCCGGAAGTGGACATAGAGCCTATGCTATGGTCCCCGGAAGTGGACATAGAGCCAAACAGATGCTCCCGGAAGTGAGCAGATTTTGTATGCTTTGGTCCCCGGAAGTGGACATAGAGCCTATACTATGGTCCACGGAAGTGCACATAGAGCCCAGTAGATTGCTCCCGGTAGTGAGCAGATCTTATATGCTATGGTCCCCGGAAGTGGACATAGAGCCAAGTAGATCGCTCCCGGAAGTGAGCAGAAAAGGTATGCTATGGTTCCCGGAAGTGGACTTAGAGTCCATTGGATTGCTCCCGGAAGTGAGCAATAAGTGTATGCTTTGGTCACTTGCCAGAGAGCACAGAGACACAGTAGCTTCTCTCGCAAATCGCACAACATAGTTGTTGTTTATGTTTGTTTGAAGCAAAGTTAGGACGTATAGTGATCGACGCAGATGCACACGCTTAAACGCGTTCTTGATGCACACAATTGACTTGGTATCTTTGAACCGCAGTCTTCCGTGCGATAGCGATCAGATGGGATACTTCCCATTGCTGCATGTCCACCGGAAGCGTCTTGAGTGCAATCCGATACATTGAATGCATTGACCGATCGATAGCTCCTATGTGTCAACCACTTTCGTGATTCCGAAAACTAAGGTCTTCCCTCATTTATCGGCATTAAAGGTCAATCATGTCTTCTGTAAAATAATGGTGTAATATTTGCATTAAGTTCACATTTTCGGCGCACATAGATTTTAGGTCACGTTTAATGTTTGTTACGTTGGCTTTGTTATCTTCGATTGTTTTTTAAGCGGCTTTATAGTTATATTCGGAAAAATCTGTCTTTTTTGCTTACGTCGCACGTTTTCTCGAAACAGGTTAATCTTTTCGTGATATAAGAAATTTGTGCATAGGTGCATAGAAATCAAGTACATCTAATTTTCAAAACAAATGACAGAACAGAACAGAACAGAACTTTATTTCGACTTGTACATAGTACATCGTCTGTCTTAACCATGTTATATAATACATTTCAAAAGGTCACGTGGAAAAGAGAAAGAAAATAGGGTGTACAATAATAATAAGTGTTCATTACGTATTACATGCCAGTGATTGGAAATAATCTCATTGTAAAAACATATTATTGTGACATGTGGAAATCTATAATCATGCTGTTTATATTTATGTAAAATCAACCAAAATGGAGAGTGGATGATCTTACGCATATAATGTGGATGCATATGCTAATAATACTAATAGGCAGTGTACATTTGTGTTAACGTCAACTAATTGGCAACAAATTAAACAATCAGACACGACTATTTCACATCTGTATAAGAGTAGGTATTAGTTATTTCTTTAGTCGTCTAGAGAAATGTGAAAGATGTATAATACAGTAGAGACTATATGGATCATCATAATAATAAACACATTTGCATTAAATGAGGAAACACAAGCATGCATTTCTATTACACCTCGTGTTGTTGCAGGTACTGGTACTGCATTACGAGGATTATATAATAAAACAAACAAACAGTCAGATAAACAGACACACAACCAAACCCGCGGAACATAAGAATTCAGCTGGTATTTAAGCAACATTCAATATGAATTTCCTGGTTAACAGAGAAGTGTGAAAAATGATTAATAAAGTAGAGACGATACGGATCATTAATAATAATTATAACAAATTTGCATTAAATGCGGAAACACAAACAGGCATTTCTATTTCACCTCATGTTGTTGCAGGTACTGGTGCTGCATCATGAGGATTATACATACAAAACAAACAAGCAATCAGATAAACAAACAGACAACAAAACCTGCGGAACATAACATTTCAGCTGGTATTTTAGCAGCATTCAATATGGATTTCCTGATAAACAGAGCTTCTTTCACAAGAATAGAAAACTTAATAAGAACATCTTTATTACATGTGCTCATTACTAATAAAATGATATTCATCTTCAATATCACGTAAGTTACAACAAATACAATATCTTTCTTCCCTAGCTATGCGGTTATTACTAAATCTACCTGTCTGAATTCTTTATAATAACATTCTTAATATACAGAAGTAAAATCTGAGACTTTTGGGTAAGATATCTAAATATTTTTCGTATTCAAATGCTATTTTAAATTCTTTGTACAAAAATAAAACTGGACTTTCAAGTGTGCGAAACCAATGTTGTTTAAAACAGTCTATGACTATGCATTTAAACTCAGAGAGAACAGCGTTATTATTAAGATACTGGTTATTTTCAAACATGTACGCAAATCCATATTCGTTCAGGAGACTTTTTACATTCGTGACCCAATTTTTCTTCCCACTAATACAATCTTTAAAAGCCTCGTTATATACAACTTTCAATATAATATTGTCACTGTCTTTGATTTTTAACCAATATTTGATTATTCTTATGTATCTGTGAATATACAGTGGGTATCTGCCCAGTTCGCCGTACACTGCATCAGAAAACGCATTACTTCTTACTCTTAGTAATCTTTTACAAAATTTAAGGTGTATTCTTTCTAATTCTTTGGATTTTGTATAACCCCAAACTTCACATGAATAATTAAGAATTGGCGATACGAATGCATCGCATTGACAAAATGTTTTTGGCGAAAGATCAAAGTCGTTGCATTTACAGAATAGAACATTTAAGGATTTCAAGGCCTTTCCATTAAGATGTTCAATGTTTTTACAAAAGTACCCAGTGTAGTTAAAAACAGTACCTAGATAATTAAAATCATCAACTGCGTCGATTGGTTGGCTATTATAGGTCCATTTCTCATGTGCTAATAGTGCCTCGCGTTTTCGAAAAAACATTATTTTCGTTTTTGAAGTATGTACAGTTAAATCCCATGAACTACAGTATGAAAACAAAAGATCTAAGTGCCTCTGAGTTTCTTTAGGAGATTTACCTATAATAGCCATATCATCAGTGAACAATAATAAAATCAAAGTTAAATCATCAATATTTAAGAACGCAACAATATTACACTGCAAATAAAGCTCTAAATCTTCAACAAATAATGAAAACAAAAGAGGCGACATCACCTCCCCTTGTCTTAAACCAACAGCGTAGTTAAAATATTCTGAATAACTGAATAAGTAGAACATGCCTTGACACAAGATTAACTTTTTGGTACATGTCTTTAACAATTCTTAGCAGTTTTCCATCAATGCCTGTTTTAAACATTTTAATCAAAGTGCATTTCTATAAATAGAATCAAAACATTTCATCATGTCCACGTATATGACGTAGAGCCTCTTATTTTCATTGAGATATTTCTGAACAAGAGAATGTAAAATAAAAAGTGTTCTTTAAAAGCATCAATTGAACTATCAGCATAATCGGATTTTTGTTTACTTTTAAAATATTTCCAAAATTCTTTGGGTTTATATCTTTTAAGACGTTCAATATTTTTCATTTTTTGCCTATGACTTGTATTTTTACATTTCCTTACGATTTTCTTATAAGAGGCTCTACGTTCCATTAAAAGTACCATATTTGCGTTATTATGATCATAATTTAATAGGCGTAGTGCTTGCAAATACAATACGGTACCCGCGCAGAGTGACAGTCATCATAAAACAAATCTGCATTTTTAACACAGTTTTTGTTGAGAAAAAAGGCTTGTTATTTACAAAATGGCACTTAGAAAACAATGGAATAGCCACGGATCTAAAAAAATTCAGAAAAATCATCGACCGTTTTATTAATAGATTCCCTACAACATATATCAATACTTTGGGTAATAATGTTGGAACGCGGTAAGCACCATATAATACCCAAACGGAAAGCTCCGCGTTTTCGTCGTTCCATTTATGTTAAATTTCGCACTTTGGATACTCGTTCTGATCAGGCTTTTGGCATAATAGTGAAAAACGTAATGGTGCGTGGTCACTCCATTCATTAAATGGTTCAATAGTAAAATCCTTGACTAGTGAAAAATGACGTTCATTCATTAAAAGATAATCGATAACAGAACAACCGTTATTTGAACAATACGTGTATTTACTAGTATTAAATATACGCCCATTCACAATACGTAAAGAGGTAGATTTACACAGATCTATTAATTTAGTACCGCGGCTATTCTGTACATTATCAACAGAGGCCCGTACGGGGGTACAATCAGGGTCATAGTCAGGGTCATCAAATACGTCATTTATACAATCATAAGGGATAAAATCGCATTTATTACCAACTCTACTGTTAAAATCACCACATAGAACTACACATCCAACAGAATTAAAATCTGAAAAATCTTGTTCAATGGTATCAAACAAATTAATATTTACAAAATGATTGGCCGGGGATTCTTCACCCCAAATATACGCCCCGCTCAAATATACATCTTCTACAATATTGAAAAATATGTGATATATTTTTATCCAAATAATGGTGTCATGATGATTTTTAACCATTGTAATGCCATCTTTCCAATGATCTTTATATAACAAAATATTACCTCCACTATTTCTCCTAGCTTTACGGTTTTAGATTTCCTATAAAAAGTATGTGATGTGTACCCATTTAAAGAAATATTACCATTAGAATTCGTCCACGATTCATATAAAAACATCAGAATCAGCAATAATATTTACAAAATTAGCAGATTGCTGTTTCTCCTTCGAGAGTCCGTGCACGTTCGACGAGAGAATGGAAAGCTCATCCACATCGCCCCCCCCCCCCCCTAGTTTCCGACCGGTTGACCGTCCACGTACAGGGTGTCATATACCAACCAAGCACGTTTGCCCTGATCCCAGGCTTCCTTCATAAATTTCACCAGCTTACGGCGCTTGTCAGAGACAGCCTTCGGGAATTGCTCTAACATGGAATAGTTTGTGCCATTCAGTTGCTTCCACTCCTTTCGCACTCGTTCGCGGTCCTGAAAAAACGTGAACTTCGCAAAAATGTTCCTCGTTTTACCGGGAATCGGATGGCCGGGTGATCTATGCACTCGCTCAAACCGTATTACGTCCACTATATCATTGGAGAGCTTCAGCGCTGACTTCATATGATCCCTCAGCTTTGTACTATAACGCAGCTCAGTGAATGCTGGTCAAACATTTTAGTAAATACACCTTTTCCAAGCCCCCGTGGTGGAATTCGATATGTGATACCCTCAAGCAGACAAACTATAAAGCATTACGAAAATTTCGAGAAACAAATTTTCCTCTTGACCTACGGACATATAAAGATAAGCGAAATGAGTGTAAAAATTATTTCCGATCCTCGGTTAATAAATTTAAGGAATCCAACAGAAAATTATTATTTGACACCAGGAACGATCCCTGCTCCTTCTGGAAAGTTCTTAAAAAAGGTAAAAAAAATTGCGACTTTAGATGATAGTATTTCGCCGTCTGAATGGTATCAGTACTTTTCCAGACTTTTGTACGATGAAAATGCTACTAATGTAGACCCATGTACTGATAATTCACATAATCTCGCTGATCCTACAGCCATTGTCTTAAATGAACAAATCACAATTGAGGAGATTCAAAGGTCTATTTCTACCTTATCTTTTGGGAAAAGTAGCGGTATTGATGGTTTACCAGCAGAATTTTTCAAATATACCACGGATGACATATCTCCTATCTTGAAACTTCTATTTAATCAGATACTAGAAACCGGTAGTATCCCTTTATCTTGGGGTTCTAGTGTTATAACTCCTATTCACAAATCTGGTCCAACAAACATTCCTGGCAATAACAGAGGTATATCCATCTCTACCACATTATACAAAATATTTTCTGGCATTATAAATAATCGATTGTCAAATTGGGCTGAAGATAACAACAAGATAGATGAATCACAATCTGGTTTTCGAAAGGGCTATTCAACTGTCGATTATATTTTCTGTTTACATGCAATGGTTCAAAAATACCTTTCTAAGACAGGTGGTCTTTTTTACTGCATCTACGTGGATTTTCGTAAGGCATTTGATAAAATCAATCATAGCAAGTTATTTATCTCCTTAGAGAGGAAAGGCGTTCATGGTAACTTTCTTCGAATCCTTAAAGCTCTCTATGCAAATCTCAAGTCATGTATCAACATTCAAAACCATATCAATGATTTTTTCCCGTGTAACATCGGAACGCGTAAAGGTGACAAATCAAGTTCGACCATCTTTAATCTATTCATTGATGAATTATCTGCGCTTTTACGCAACAGGTGTAGTACTGGTATATTTATTACTGACGATATCCCAGACATTCTTTGTCTGATGTTTGCAGACGATGTGGCCGGATGTGCTGAAACTGCGGCAAAACTTCAACAGCAAATTAATATAATTGACCAATTTTGTTATGAATCTGGTATTGAAATTAATATAGACAAAACTGAGATAACCGTTTTACGAAATGGCGGTCCTCTGCGCAAATACGAACACTGGTTTTATCGCGGAAATAAAATCAAAGTATCTTCTGTTTATAAATATTTAGGTATGTTGCTAACATCAGGTCTCGTATGGTCGTCTGCCCACTCAAAACTAGTATCACAAGCTCAAAGAGCTCTATTTTCGATCAAAACATTTCAAAAACCTTTTGGCTATTTTTCAACTCCAGACTCATTTAAAAATTTTGACTCTATGGTAAAGCCAATTCTTTGTTATGCGTCCAAAATTTTGGGCTATGAATGCGTTGATTCTATTGAAACTGTTCAAAACAAATATTGCAAAAATATACTACATGTTGCAAAAACCACAAACACGTGTGTGGTTCAAGGGGACTGTGGTAGATTACCTATATTTACGACATACTTTATCAATTCTATTCGATTCTGGTTAACTTTATTAACCATGCCATCACACAGATATCCAAAACAATGTTTCAATATTCTAAAATCGCTTGACGATGTAGGCAGAAAATGTTGGGTAACCAATGTTAAAACTCTCTTATACAAATACGGCTTTGGGTTCATATGGATAAGTCAAGATGTCGGAAACATAAATAGCTTTATTAGAATATTTAGACAGCGTGTTATCGACTGCTGTACGCAAGACTGGCACGCTTCTGTTGAAAATTCGAGTAGATGTTATCACTATAGGCACTTTAAAAGTCTTTTAAATGTTGAGAAATACTTGTCATTAGATATTTATTTCAAATACCGTGCAGCCATGTCCAGGTTTAGATTATCAAATCATAAATTAAATATTGAACTCGGTAGACATAGTGGTATATTGAAAGAAAACCGTATATGTAGTTATTGCCTACAAAATTTAAACACGTTAGTTATTGATTGTGAATTGCATGCCTTTTTTAAATGTCATAAATATGATGATGTTAGAAATGCATATTTGTTTAACTGGTATACACATGGTACTGATCCTCAAGATTTCTATGTACTGATGTCTTCTAAGGATGCTGATATTGTTATGAAAATCTTTCTTTATGTGTACCACTTGATGTTATTAATATCTCATGAACATTGAAGCTTGACACAGCTTTTTTTGCGAAAACGGGTCTTATGTCTTAGGAGTTCCGAGTTCCAACTTGTTTTCTTTTATTTCATAATCTTTGTAATTGTTATCAAGACATTTCTTTTTCATTTATACCAATACTGTTGTCATGTTATTGGACGTGCTTTTAAAACTGAGCCACGTATTGCGAAAACGGGTCTTATGTCTTAGGAGTTCCGGGTTCCAACTTGTTCTCTTATCTTTCATAATCTTTGTAATTGTTATCAAGACTTTTTTTCATTTATGCGAGTACTTTCGTCATGTTATTGGACGTGCTTTTGAAACTGAGCCACGTATTGAGAAAACGGGTCTTATGTCTAAGGAGTTCCGACAAGCCTGCCATTCGCCTTTTGAAATTTAAAATTACACAACTTTTGAAACTGTATAATTAATTTTGATGTTATTGTGTTATATCATGGGAACAGCCCTTAAATTGTATTGCTTTATGTCATTATGCTATGTATTATGGGCCGGAGGCCTTGATTTACTCAATAAACTGTTCTGTTCTGTTCTATTCCGTTCCGACACATCCGCTTGCTCTGATTCTAAATATACATTCAACAAAGACACAAATATGCCATTAAAGTTATTAATGGAATATAAAATAACACCATATCCAAATTTACATAACCTACAATTACCGAAAATAACGTTTGATACAAACATCCCAGTGAAGGCTTTCGGCAAACTGAATATAGGAAAATCCCAAAAATATGTTGTAAAAATGTTTACATTACACAAGCCGCATGTTCGGTTTATCAACCGACACCAGTATCTGATAATAAATCTCAATATTATGATGTATAAAACAACCTAGTAAACTGTTTAGCAGTCCGTGAAATAACATTTCAGAATAAAATGTTAGAAAACCGAAGAACGAATACATTAGTATACGTTATAACCACGTAGCCCACCGCACGTATCTACATAATTATTTAAACAAGTTATTGCCACGCATGACTTCTCTTGGCTAGATGTATGTAAACTGGTTTAAAAAGAGATGAATCGGGACAAGCACATAGTTCATCATTGACGTACTTCACAACTGTTGCTTTAATTTAATCAAAGCAATGCAATTTGAAATCACAGTGAAGACTGGGGACCGGCTAGGAGCAGGCACGGATGCTAATGTGTTTGTTATTCTTTATGGTAACGGAGGAAGCTCCGATGAAACCAAACTGGATGATTTATTTCGTAACGACTTCGAACGGGGACAAACTGACGTGTTTTACATTGAAGACCAACAGGTAAAATGTGTGCATATGTTTTCTATTTTTCCACGAATTAAAAATTCTTGTTTTTTTGTTTTCAGTTAGGACATTGCATAGAGGTTTGCTATAAATTTACTTGTAAAATCGATATATGTTGTACGACTCAAAAACACAGTTAATCTAAAAAACATGAGCTTATAACGACATGTAAAATATAACATATTTAATAATGTAATATAACATCAGGGCAATACACAGGGAATTTTGACGGGGGGGGGGGGGGAGCTAAACGGGCAGGGTGCGGGAGGGGTTGTCCCTCTGGAATAGATTTTTTTATTAGGCACTGTTCCTGGTATATTACAAGTAAATCAACATTAGTCTGAAGACTAAAGCTTTAACCATTGGTGTGTAATTCAAACGCATGTTCAAAGCTTTTGATTTCAGAAATGTATGATGTTTTTAAAGAAGGAAAAGAAACCCTTGAAAATCAAAAACCTTTATTAAGAAATTTAACATAAAGTATGACTCTCAAGGAGGTTTGATTTCAAAGATAAAATACTATTAGGGTTATATATCAGTAACTGACATATAACCTTAAAGTATTTTCTTTTTGAATTCAAACCTCCTCTAAAGTTTCAAAGTAAATTTATAATAACATGTTTATCATCTACAACACAGTTTTCACATAAATGTATCACAAATTATGACTCTAGAAGAGGTTTGAATTCAAAGCGAAAATACTATTATGGTTATAAGTGAGTCACTGCATATAAACTTCTAGTATTGTCTCTTTGAAATCATTGAGCACAACGGGTAATTGACATATCGGGGATGTGTGTACAAGGTTATAAGAAAACATAGCCTAGGGGCTTATATCCACTTGCGAGTAAATTAGCGCTTATACAGGGGCGTAGATAATATCCAAACATTGGGGAGGCGGACGCAAGGTTCCGGCTCTGAAAGAATAACATTGTTTATGTTATAAATTTTGTGTTAAATATTAATGATAATAAAAAACAACACTATTGAGCAACAATACGAGTATTATTTGTATGCTGTGTTTTTATAAATTTCGTTTGTATTTAGATCGACGTTAGGTTCATGAAAGATAAGAATGGTCGCATATTAAAATTTAATACTAATATACATACCTCATCGTAGCGGAGCCATGTGAACGAATCAAACCAACTACCGGTAGAATGATATGAACGTTGTTCTGGCTTTTTCTTCTCGAATGAACGCTTAGGAAAAGCAAAATTTCGTGGCTGATTTTGGAATACTCATTTTAAACATTAAACAATTACATATATGATATTGTTTCAATGATTTATAATAAAATAATAACTGTTATACTTAGGAAAACAAAAATATTTTCAATAAAATTAATGTTTTTCAGGCGTATATTTACTCAAAATTGTTTTAAGTGGCAGTTACCTTTGAATTAAAGCGATCAATTAAAATTTAAAGAAAAGCCTGTCCTTAATCAAAACATCGACAGTGCAATCACGGAAAAGAACAATAAAACAATTAACGCAATGACATTTACCCGGGCCCCTGGTTTATGACACCTAACAAGGGATACTGACACATCACTATTTGCAACCGCGCAGACGAAGACACATGGCTTCTGCACTGACGGCGCGTGATTACAAAAATACTGGTTTTGGGGCGGCGTTTTTTTTGTGGGATTTTACGTTTTATTTATATAACGACGACTAGCTGAAATATTGGGGAAGCGGCCGCTTCCCCTGCCTCCCCATTACCTACGCTCCTGTAATACTCTTGTGTATCAGGGGCAATAAAACACATCTGCGCATTTGCATTGCGGGGAAGTGTACTGTGGGCCCTTACGCGTGAGAAAATTTTTCAGTAGGCCAATTATTAAACAAATCATAACTCGACAGCCAGCTGGGGGGGGGGGAGCGGGCCCCTGGGCACAGTGCCTGTGTACGGCCCTGTATAATACATATATAATTAGAGATATTGTGAAGGCGTTGTAGCGAAAAATTAGTTAGTAAATCCGCTGAACAAGAAATGTTCGGAATACAATTTGTTAGAATGTGTTTTACTATGAACAATGTTAATTATTTTTAAATAAAGATATTTATTGACAGAAATGTTCCAAATCATAAACTTAATTTTGCGAACATGAACAAATTTAGCAAAAATGTAAATTCGCTTTAAATAACCAGCAGCTAATATTCAAATTCACTAAATTATGTTTTGCTTTGCTTTAATGGAACTTCCTTAGTATCAGGCTGTCCGTAATAGATGTTTAAAAAGGCGGCCTGTTAATGGGGGATTTCCGGTCTTTTCTCCCCCTGGAAGTTTCTCCCCTGGTCTTTTCTCCCCCCAAAGCCTGGACTTTTCTCCTCCCAACATTTTCTTTTATTATCTGTATATTTGGGTAGGTGATAATAAAGTATGTGATTGGAGAATGGTTAATGAAGGAGCAATTTAGTTATACCAATAAATGCTGGTGTTGTTATTGCGTTATCAGTGAGAAGCGTTATTTTTAAGTAAATTTGTTGTAAGTCTATAAGACTTTGAAAGAAATAGTAGTATTTGAAGTTTCTGTTTTAGTTTATAAGTTAATCTAATTAAATAGAAATTGATTGTTAATCATTCTTGAATATTTATGAAATGATAAAAAGATGTTGTTTTTCACACTTCCTTAATATGTTTATAAGTACTTCAGAGTGATTGAAATGTTTGATGTCCAGTGATAAAAGACAAAATTTAATTAAATTATTACATTTATGATTGATCTGGAACAGTGTTGGTTGATAATTAAATAATATAAAAAGGTACAAAGTGTGAGCTGCCGTTGATCATAATAGAGCAAAAAAAGGTTTACTAATTTTTCCGTTATATACCATGCATTGTTTCCACTTCCTTATTAAGATCTAACTTCTAAAATTATATTATTACAATTTTTAAATCTTCATATTTTTTCTTCATTTACATTATTATTTCATACAAAAATGTTATTTAATACAAAAAATGTCTTGGCACAGATATTACTTCTTAAATGATACATTTGTATTATTGTAACAATTTTAACACATTCATAGTTTTTTTAATTAATTTTAATAAATGACTAATACAAACATGTATATTTAAACTTTCATTAAATGTTTTACAAAACTAAAAATTGTTTTTTTTGTATACCATATTATTATGAGTAAAAATTGATGATTTGAAATAAAATTAAATAAACTAATTAGTAGTTGTGTTGTGTTTCTGTTTAAAATATATTTAAACTTTCATTAAATGTTTTACAAATCTAAAAATTGTTTTTGATGTATACCATGAGATTATGAATAAAAATTGATCGATTTTAAATAATGTCAAATATAAAACATTAAATGTTTTACAAAACTAAAACTTGTTTTGATGTTTATCATGATATTAAGAATAAAAATTGATGATTTAAAATAATATAAAATAAATTAATAAGTCATAGTGTTGTGTTTCTGTTTAATGATCAGTTAAAAATGAGCTAAGATGTTGATTAGCACATTCTTTTAAATAACCAAGGATGGCACATTCCAAAGGATGACACATTCCACCCATGTAATTAGGCAAGAATTATTCACAAGAATGTCTTAGGGATTCTCACCTGACCATTTCCACACCCTGTCCATATCATACCCAGTCTTAATGTCATGAAACAAGTTAGTTTTTATTTGACTGTCATTGCTTCATGATCATTTTGAAATTTATATTTTACAGTTTGGAAATATTTATATAAAAATCAAAATTAATAATCAGTATTCAAAATTTGGGTTGCTACACATTTAAATCACACACTTATTTTAGCAATTTATTTGTTAATAATTTTTGAGTATTGGCTTAAAAGTCCAAATGTTAGAAAAATAATACAACATAAATATTCTTAATTTCAAATTAATGCAAAGACTGTTAACAGAAATTTAATATTATAATGTTGAAATGACATAAACACACTCAATCTATTTCATTGACAGATAATGAAAATGAAGCAATGCTAAACTTCCTTTCTCTATTGATGAGCTTGATTGATCACTGATTGAATTGAATTAACATTGATAATTCAAACATCGACTAATCAAGTATATCCATAAAGGTATTAAAAGTAGCAGATTTATCCCTCAGTATGAAATATGCTGGGAGGAGAAAAGACTAGGGTATTAGGAGGAGCAAAGACTAGGGGGAGAAATGTCCAAGGGGGAGAAAAGACCAGGGGGAAAAGACCGTATGTTTTAACGACATGTTTTAACACTCTTAATTCAGTTTGAGACGGTCACCAGTTTGGAGCTCTGGAAAGGCAGTGCCGGGCTGTTTGCAGACTGGTACATTGACACGATAACCGTGAAAAACGTATCCACCGCGTGGCAGACTGTGTTCCCGATTTTCCGCTGGATAAAGTCAGACCTCCGCTACAAGTTTGTCCCCTGTGATACCAGTCTTCCGCAGGATGAACAAAATAAAGGTAATTGTCTCAAACTCGTGAAAGTAACGTCACTGAAAATACAAGTATTAAAACGATGTTTGCTGAGAATGAAATGACCTTTTCAGGCAGTTTGAAAAAAACAATGAGTTCATTGTTTTAATTCGTAAATGCTCAATACCGAATTGTCTTCTTTGCAAAGTTTCTGTAACTGAGAGAGAATATGATTAATATACACACGTCACTGATATGATTTGACGTAGTAAGAACGCGTATTATATGATAATTTTATGTTTTCATTTTATGTGATGACAAGTTCTCAAATTTAAACATGCTGTTGAATGCAGTAATTGAACAGGCGATATAACATACGTTTTCATGTAAGAAAGCTAACATGTTTATTGCCATTATTCACGCACGATGTTACACGAGTTTATTGTTGAATGAGTTTCATTCGAGTGATATCTGTTTTATTTCAATCGGACATCCGTGTGTTTCAAGCATGAAATGTCAGTTGCGATAAATTGTATCACTCTCTTTTTGTTTGAGGCGAAAAAAGCTAGGTCAATGCTTAGCATCTTATTTGTTTGCCCCTGGTAGGGCGGCATAAAGCATTCGGACTGTCCGTCAGTCCTTCTGCCTGTCTTCCCGTCCGTTTGTCTGTCCGGCATTCCATTTTCCCTTAAAAAAATACTTTCAAGAGATTAACCTGATATTTTGTGTTTGAGTCTGAATACGTGACTTACAGATGAAGTCTGACTTTCGTTCCTGTTCTCTATAATAACCGTTTCCCGGATGTTTTTTACGCAACGGTTTCAGAAAAAGAGCTGACTTTTGGTATTTGAGTCTACCTACATAGCCTTCAAATGAAGTCTGAAATTCGTTTCGGTCCATTGATTCTTGGCGAAGTAATGGGCCTTGGACTTACTAATTTTCTCTGTATTAACCGTTTCCCAAAGGGCTTTTACGCAACGCTTTCAGATATTGAGCTGATTTTTGGTAGATGAGTGTATCTACATGACCTAAAGATCATATATAAAATTCGTTCAGTTCCATTGCTTTTTGGCGATGTTATTATCCTATGACTTGAAATTTTCTCTTAAATAGCTGCTATTTGTGCTTTTACAGCGCAGTAGAAGCGTTGTGTTTCGCAAACGTAGGTCTAGATACATGTGCAGCAATATCATAACACGGAATGTATAATGTACCCAAATTAGGCATGTGTACATTTGCATGAACATGCTAAGTGATGACACATTGACAATTATTGTAACGAAATATTGAACATTATTTATGAAATATTTTAAAATGTTTTGTTTAGTCAGTGCAGTGATGTCCTGACAATTAGGTTTTAAGTGAAGTCTCGTAAAATTATATGGAAACCGTAAAATGACTATTATGGTAAAAAAAACACTAAATATAAGGTAAAAACCCCCACAATAAACCACCATTTGATTTAATTTATGGAAAATCACATTGTTTGCAGAACAAAGAGAGCGAGAACTTAGTGAAAAACGTCAACTGTACCAGTACTGTCAAAGGTCTGACGGCTTTCCTTGTCAGGTCAAGGTCCTTCCAGATGATGAAAAGTTTTCATTTGCATGGATTTGGGATGTCAATATAAAGAAAACTAAACTAAAAGTAACCAGTAAATTCAAAGACCTGTTTACGAAAAGCTGGAAAACTATCGAAGATTTGAAGACTGTCTTCACGGAAGGGGATTCTTTGTTCCCTGAACCTTTAGACTGTTCAAGGTAGATCGCATTTTCTTACAGGCATATACTATTCCTTTTTGTTATCTCCACGCTTTTTGGAGAAAAAGTGCGGATATTGTGGTTATCTCCGTCTTCTGTCCGTCCGTCCTGGCCACTATCTCCTACACTATAAGCACTAGAACCTTGAAACTTACACACATGGTAGCTATGAGCATATGTGCGACCCTGCACTAATTGGAATGTTGAACTGACCCCTGGGTCAAACGTTATGGGGTTGGGATGGGACTAGGTCAGAGATTTTAACTCATTTTTACTATTATTTTACCTTAACTTTTTCATTTCTACACCGATTTACTTCAAATTGATACTGAACATCTCTTATGACAATACGGTCAATCTTAACAATGCATGGCCCCATTACCAACCCTGGGTCGCCCCGCCAACATAGACCACACCCACCAAAAATTGCCTTTTATTATAATTTCTTCATTTCTACACCGATTCACTTCAAATTGATAATGAACCTCTCTTATGATAATACGGTCAATCTCAACTATGCATGGCCCCATTACCAACCCTTGGGCGCCCCGCCCACATAGACGACACCCACCCAGAATTGCTTTTTACTATAATTTCTTCATTTATACACCGATTCACTTCAAATTGATACTGAACGTCTCTTATGAAAATACGGTTAATCTCAACTATGCATGGCCCCATTACCAACACTGGGGCGCCCCGCCCACATAGACCACACCCACCAGAATTGCCGTTTACTATAATGTCTTCATTTATGCACCGATTCACTTCAAATTGATAATGCACTTCTCTTATGAAAATACGGTTAATCTCAACTATGCATGGCCCCATTACCAACCCTCGGGCGCCCCGCCCACATAGACGACACCCACCCAAAATTGCCTTTTACTATAATTTCTTCATTTCTACACCGATTCACTTCAAATTGATACTGAACTTCTCTTATGACGATACGGTCACGAATTGTTACTGAGTGTCTCTTATGACAATACGGTCAATCTCAACTATGCATGGTCCCATTACCAACCCTGGGGCGCCCCGCTTACATAGGCCACAGCCAGCCAAAATTGCCCTTTACTATATCTTCTACATTTCTACACCGATTCACTTCAAACTGATACTAAACTTCTCTTATGACAATACGGTCAATCTCAACTATGCATGGCCCCATTACCAACCCTTGGACGCCCCTGGATCATACATGCGGCGCAGGGATACGCGTCGGCCTGTGCCGCGCGATTTCTAATTTTTTTGGTAGCGCACTGATGTCATTGTTAAGACCAATGTCAACATACACTTGTTTTGGCCGTGAGCTATTCCGCATATATATTTAATCAAAACACTAGGATGTTTGTGAAATTGAGCGATACTGTAACACAGTACATTTATACAGTAGCTTAATTATAGAAAGATACAAAATGCCGTTCATTTTACATTAAACAACGAATTGCTAATCGTGAATTTTCTATATATAGATGGGACGACGATGTAAAGTTCGGAATGCAGCGCTTTGCTGGCACGAACAACACCGTGATTAGGCTATGTACGGAAATACCCGAGAAACTTGCAGTGACACCGGACATGCTGAAACCCTTCTTAGGAACGGATACGCTAGAATCAGGTATGAATTCTAAACGCATATTCATCATTGATCACGAAATCCTACAGGGTTACAAGCCAAGCATTGACACCGTTATCTGCAGTCCCATCGCGCTGTTCTACAGGAGAGACGATGGAAAAATTGTTCCTATCGCCATTCAGCTGTTCCAAGACACAGCAGACGACAACCCCGTTTTCCTTCCGACTGACCCCAAATACACGTGGATTCTCGCAAAGATGTGGTTCAATAACGCGGACGCCAACGTGCATCAAGCGATCACCCATCTAGGATACACGCACATCGTTATGGAGGGTTTTGTGATTGCAGTACATAGACACCTATCGCTGTCACATCCAATGTTTAAACTTCTTGCGCCTCATTTCCTGCACCTTATTGCAATCAACGAGAGAGGGATTCGTAAACTTCTAGAACCGGGAGCAATCTTCGACGGTTTGTTTACGATTGGTACTCAGGGTATTGCGGAATTGATCAGGCGTAACAGGCTGAAATGGAGGTTGAATGTGGAGGGAACTCTTCCGGAAGATCTTAAAGCCCGTGGCGTACTCGACCGTGAAGTTGTTCCTGATTACCCATTCCGAGATGACGCTCTTCTCACGTACAATGCAATTTTGAAATACGTGACATCCTATGTCGATCTCTACTACCCATCTGATGAAATATTGAACAATGACATGGAGATACAGAATTGGCGGATGGATCTTGACAAATCAATAGAGGAAGGCGGACTTGGTGTTCTTGGTGTTCCAGGTGTAAGCGGGAAATTTACGTCACGTGATCAGCTGATTCAGATCGTCACGAGCATCATCTACACTTGCAGTGTGGGTCATGCGGCGGCGAACTTCAAGCAGTATGACGAATACGCCTTCCCCTTGAACTATCCACCAATGTTGCTGGGGAAACCTCCAAGCGACAAAAGCCCATGTTCCGAGATCGACATAATGAAGGTGATCCTTGAACGGAGCAAGCACTATGACCTTATGTTGGTCTTAACAATCCTAAGCGAACGTGCAACCAATCCACTTGCAGACTTCGAAGTGAATTACATATATGACCCGAGAGCGGTTGAAGTCGTCAACGCATTCCGCAAAGAGCTGAAACTGGCGAGTGAAACAATCTCCGAACGGAATAAGGTCAGGGAAATTCCGTTCGACTATCTAAACCCGGTCAACATTCCGAACGCTATCAGCATTTAAGCATTTTGCAACAAAAAGACGGACACGTTGATGAAGGGTACCCGCATTGTATATATCAGCCCCATAACTGAGCCAGAGTAAACACAATTACCATAAATACAGTTCGTTATAAGAGATGAGCACTTAGGGTCATGCATGTAAACAAAACCATATGTGTCATGTTGAATACATTTAACAACATAACATTTGTCAAATTGTATTTCATTACACAATTTGCTTGTTCCGTTTGTAAAGCATATGCATTATTTTCACTGCTCACTTCACAAGCTCATTTCTCCAAAATAAAGAACAAAATGAACTATAACTTGTGCGCAATATACACATTTTACTCCGCTCCGTAAGCTTTTCTACGTGCTAAAACATCAATAGAATATTCATTCCAATCAGTCAAATTCATTTGCTAAAGTCTGTTAACCATATACTAGTTTATAGACTGCTTACGAATATCATACAGGACTGCATATACAGACACACATATATATGTCAGAGTTTCCGCGCCCTAAGCTCCCTTTGGCATACACATAAGGCATTTAAGCGATTTTTAGTTCCCCCCTACCATACTGAACGAAAATTCTTGTTTGAGGTATATCAGGCTGAGTTTTCTATGTTTTTAGGGATGCAAGAGGTTACAAAAATCATTAACCGGTTAATCTTTTGCCGGAACCGGTTAGTAACCGGTTAACCGAAACACCTTAAGTAGTTAAAATGCTAAAGTATACGTAAACAATGCCAACGAAAGTAATTTGAGATCTCTTGCGTTGCTAATATGCCTTTTTCTTAATTAAATGTCCAATCGTTACGGATGAATGATTTTATTGTGAGCTTGCATAAAATGTAGTCAAATGATCGTAAAATTTTAAATAAATATCTTTACTCATAACTGAGGTATTCAAGAGTGATGCGTTAGAAAAGTCTCCAAGTGTAGTTGATTTAAATCTACTCTCAAATAAAAAAAACCTCACATACCTTCGCACAATACTAATATTGGTGTAAGATTTTGAACATAATTTTATGTTATCGTATTATAATATTTTATATATATTATTCAAACTAAAATTGTGTAAAATATGTATTTGCTTTGTAAAACACTCGTCCAATGACATTGTTATTTTTTTGTGTAAAATCGTCAAATGTTAATCGAATGTGATAATTTAGAACAAGTATTATCAAGCCAAAATAATATTTTTGAAATGTCAGTTTTGCATTTAATGATAAAACTTATATAAATTATGGTACATGGTTCGGCTTCGAGACATAACAGTTGTACTTTATTTTGTATTTATTACCTGAACTTCAAAGGCTTACACCTGCGTTTTTACATCATTACCCGAGCAAATAACAATAGGCATTTTAACAAAAATCACTTATCCTAGGATGCCAGCGGCTAAGATTTGTTATCGCTTTTCATATGATTACCTGCACAGTCGATCATAACCAATCAATTATTTTCGGTTGATTTTCTTTTCAATAATGATATCTACATATAAGTTTTTTTGATTTGTTTTGAATAAATTTGTAAACTTTGTACACAGACAAATCTTTCCGTTGTTAATTAATTTATGCAAATATTAGCAATAATTATACCGTTATTCACGAGATCTTCAATTGACACCTTCACATGTGCATCATATTCAATAAATCGTTAAAATAATACTGAAATAGTTAATATGAATTTAGGATGAATAACTTTTTTAACGCATGATACATTGCAAGTGCCTAATACATGTATATTAATCATGCAGGTTTTATCACAAGTTCTTTTTTAAATAAGACCATGTACACTTTAGAGACATATTATCAATACTACTACTTTGCACCCATTTGCAAAATACAGAGGGTTAATTGTACCTTAGAAACACTATCATGAGACAAATTCTTTTTAACCCCGGCTAGTATTTTATTTAAGGCAACTGATCCACTGCCTTCACAATAAAGGACGTAATATAGAACAAGAACTAACAAGTTAAATAATCAAAACTCCTTAATGCGCATAAAATGCTACATTTTCTTAAGTAAAAGACGTTTTGTTAATAACAGCTGCAGTTGTGTAAAATATAGCATTTAAGTTACGTTGAATGGCACAACGTTTTAATGACGTCATAAGCCAGTATTCGACCATCATACTGCGCAGGGTGCAGGATCACGTGACTTTGTGGGTTTCAGAATAAAACGTTAATGGATGTAAATACACTGGTAATTGGTGCTTTTATATTCAAATACTTTTTAAAACATATTTTTCAAATTTCAACCAGTGCATAAAAGACAGATTTTTATGCTGCTTATGGCAATGTGAAATACATGTAAATTGCTTTAATTAATAAGCCTGTGTTCTTGTTAAAAAATCCATTTGTACTGCATTCATTGTACATTGTTATGCTTCACGCAACGTGAAATTTTGTCAGACGTATTCAGACATATTCAAGGATTTATTCTTGTACCTCAAAAAGTCAGATCAATATACACTTTAACCCCCCACACAAATTGCTTCAAAGGGTATTTTGACTGATCCTCGTAGGGTAGAAGGTATTTTATAAAATATCAAAAGTTGACCAAAATCGGAACTCCGGAGAGTTTTTTTTTTAAGATGGGCGCCAAGATGGCCGCCTAAACCTATTTGTATCATAACTATGTAGCTATGAACTAAAAATTAATGATTTTGGTGTCTATACCTTGGTTTCGGGAGTCAAAGAAAACTTTGAGATCATCAGACATGATAGTGAAAGTTAATAATCTAACACAGAAATCTAACATGGCGTCCGAAAATAGCCACCGCCACAATACGAAGGACCACAAGTCCATAACGTTTGACTCAAGGATGATGATTTGTATGTCAAACGCAATGGCTACAATAACTATGTAGCCATCTAATAAAATTTGATGATTTTGGTGTCTATACCTTGGTTTCGGGGGTCAAGGAAAACTTTGAGATCATCAGACATAGTGTAAGTTTATTATGTTACACATAAATCTAACATGGCGTCCAAAAATAGCCACCGCCACAATACGAAGAACCACAAGTCCATAACGTTTGACTCAATGATGATTATTTTTATGTAAAACGCAATATTTTTCGAGACGTTGAATAATCATCAAAATTTATGACATTAACTGACTACTATCAATTGATACATACTCACTTTTGTCTATAATATTTGTCTCAGAGCGGTATACTGTCGGTGTCGTCATCTTCGTCTTCAATGGAATTTCCTTGTGAAATGTTTGAATTGTCAAAAGTTTTCAGTTTGACAAGGGTCAGTCCACATACCGCAGTGCTGGGGAGTCCATAGCGTTTTCAGCTGCATCACGAGGAATTTCATCCTACAGAATACTTACCATGGGTGATTTTAAATAGTTTTTGAGTCGCAGCATTGCTGTGGGTCATGATTGGAATTAAATGGCCGTTTTCCTGTTTCAATCCCCATTCAGTGGGTTTTATAGTATTCGACATCCCCATCCATACCATGTTTTTATAGTATACGCGTTGGCTATGACAAACTGTTGCATGCGACGTTGGGGGTAGTCACTCAGGAGTGACGAATGTTTCGGTCGTAGCCACGTTTTGTGAAAATATTATTGCGCAGTGATTCTAACATAACACCAAACATATCCACCATTATGCATTTTCCAAGATTTGATATTTCGTCTTGAGACTTGTCTGGAAGGAGGGATGAACTGGCACATGACTTAATGATAAGAACAGGTGTTATTTATTTCCTAAAGACTGACTTTTTACCGATGCCAAAATCCTTAAAGTTGAATCTCAGCCTGTGTTAGCATGAACAAACCGCAACTCATTGCACACTTCGTCTCCTAAACGTTCTTTCAAAAGGTTAATAGTATACAATTTGTGTTCCTTTGACTGTTTGTTTAGATAATAGCGGAAGTAGATGGTCTGATTGTTTCGGAGTAATGCAGTAGCAAGATAAACAAATCTGCATCTTTGCCGATTAACGCTGTGGTGCTGTGACGGTATCGTTCCACTGTTGCTTTTACAATATCAACGTCTGCAACCACTGGTGACACAACTACATTACACTCCATTTTAGTAAGAGCTGTACTTATCTGAGTTGATCTACCAGAAAACTCTTGACGGAAAGGGAAGATCTATAGCACTGTCTCTGGTAATCTTGACAACGGAGCTATTCCCAAGAGTTTTGGCTGTTCTGTCTTTTCTCTTAAATTTATAAGCAGATGCCGACTTTCCTATGATACATCTTATGATCTTGTTTCCAACCTCCTGAAATGCATGCACCTTCAAATCTGACCCAGCCACTATCCCATTGATAATATTTCTCAGAGTAGGATCAGCTGTGTAGGGTGAGGAGGTTGTAATTTGTCTCTGCATTTTCTCGAGATCAGAATCTCTTTTGATGCGCAACTAAGTAGACTTGTAGTATAGGCAAGGTGTGTGAAATCCTGCATCGTATTGTATTGGGATGTTACAGGTGCAGATAGGGTCCAAAGGTTTTGCATGTCCTCTGTCATCCCACAGCCGCGAGTTAGACCAACTGTACTCTTAAGAGACCTCATCAATGTTTGCTTAATGACAAGATCACTGCTTAGCCCAGCCGAACACTGATTATTCCTACGAACAAAGTAAAAACCATCTTTCGATAAACGTCTGGATGCATTTCCACTAGGTTTCTCATTTGCTGATGATAGTAAATAGCATGTAATTGACGTGCCCAGTTACAGCAAAGACGGATAGAAAATCGGATACTGTCTGCATATGCATCAGCCAACACTCCAGTAAGATTATCCTTGATTAACATCCATGCAATGCTTACCATAAGCTGATAATAAAGCCATAATTGCTTGCCTTTGAGGTTTGGGCAAGTTCATGATTCTTCTTCTCTGTAGCCGTCTCGAGTTTAATCAACATCTCAGAACATGTAGCAGCAGCTATCGTCGTCTTTCTCACAAGAAGGGATGAGTACAGCTCCGCGGCCTGATCCAGCAGTATCTGAATATCGACATCTTCCTGGGTCATTTCGGCTATTAGCTGGCTGTGTAGGCATTTGTCAACAAGAAAATTGCCCGAAAATCTATTGCATTTTCTCTATTGACAATCGCATGTGTCTTTTGGAGACTGATTTCTTGTATGACGAATCATTTGGCCCCAGAACGTTTATGACTGTATGAAAACACCAAAACATCAGGACAATGTTTTTCGGACAGCTCCTTTGTGGCGAATCAGTGATGACTTCGGCAGCCTTCTAATACAAGGATAGGTCAAACTTTACAATGGTGGGGAGGTTGTGCTTCATGGCAAGGTTGCAAACAAAGTCTTGACAGTATGCACGATTTGTCCCCTTAGTACAAATTGATCATAGGCAAGAATTGTACTGAGGTCTGCCGAGAGTGCTGGCTTCCAACGTTCAAAATATGCATAATTCGCGGCTAAATCGGTGTTGCCTGCCTGAAGCTGAAGAAGAAAACTTCTATCAAAATATTGACCCTCTTGTCATAATCTTGAAATCGCGGCAGGTCCTCGAATACTACCTCATGACAAACATGCCTTGCCAGCCGGTACTCATAAAAAGGCATTTTTTGTTCTATCTCTAGTCTTCAGTTTTGAGGTCTGTTTTCGCAGAATCAGTAGTTCGTCCATGTTCCGGGGGTGATAGATGCAATGACACCCATCCCATGAAAAGTACCTTGCCGTCACTGGTGAAAATATGTTGGTTAACATTATCGTCGCCAAAAAGACAAGATATCTCCAACAAATCTATATCACCACCCAGGATATTAGTTTCCACAAAATCCGATGCATTTTGGCAAACACGTAACTTCTGTATATGGCCCAAAATACTTGCATTCTTGACAAAACTTTAAAAAACAAGTATGGGGCAGTGTTAAGCCCACGAAGGTCTGATATATTTATACAATGGTGGTCTTTATTTATATTTTGTAGTTTTCGATGTTTGAGCTTCAATAGCGGAAATATGTATAAAATGTTTTAACTGAGGATTACTATTTTAAACAAAACATGAAAAACTTTTTTTTTCATAAAATTACGAAAAAGGATAACATGTTTGAGTGAAAAGTTATGCAGTTGCGGTTATTGTGTTAGCGGTCATTTGGACCACATGTTGGATTTCTTTATTACGTAATATACTAACATAATGTGTCATTATCTTTATGTGTTCTTTGCCCCACAAAAACTTAAGTAAAGACACCAAACTGATTATATCTGAGTGGATAGTCACACAGTTATCATCATTTATAGGTTTTGGCGGCCATCTTTGAAAAAATAGCTTTCCGGTTGTTCGATTTTGGTAAACTTTTGATATGTTACAAAGAACATTCAAATTTTATTTCGGGGTGGGGGGGGGGGTATTTTTTCATATAATGACCCGACTTTAAGATATCGGCACAAACTGCAAGAAAAACTGTTTTTTTTATACAATTAAGACTTTTGCAAATGTATTTTAATAACTTGAAATAATTTGCAAAAATATAGTTCTTAACGGTCTGTCCAGCGAATTTCAGTGTAAAAACCTGAAAAACCCGTTGATCCTGCACCGTGCGTGTACGCCTTATATACCCCCCCCCCCCATTTCCACCTTTTGTTGACAAAATAGTACTGAGTAAATTTGAAGACGTAGACGAAGTGTATTAAAGCCCCATTACTACTCAAAATCAACGAAAATTTCGTACAATATTTCGGAAAATAAAGTTAAACAATTAAATATCAATGTTCCTTATGGCAATTGCCAAAATTTCAACGCCTGATGTGGTTTGGTAAAGTAGATGTTTGCCGGTACAATATGCTCGTTTTTATTATTGTTTTGCATATTTAATTCCGTTTTAATTTCCCGCAACGATATCTATTCATACGACATATGAACACTAATATGGTACCATTTTAGTGTTCGTGTGTCGTATGAATAGATATATTCGTGTGTCGTATGAACAGATATATTCGCGGGAAATTAAAATGGAATTAATTGTGTTACAAATAAATAAAAACGAGCGTTTTGTATCTGCAAAAATCTATGTAATCACACCGCATCTAGCGTTGAAATTGTTGCTATTGCTATAAGGAACACTGATTGTTTAGGTAATAACTTTATTTTACGACATACTTTACGAAATTTTCGTTGATTTTGAGCGTTATAAAGGCTTTACATGAGAATACTCTTTTAAAGTCTACTCAATTGACAGTTAGATGTTTATAAATAACATTTGAAACGTATTTCCTTTTACCAATTTTACAGGTTATATCCATTATGTATTCCATAAGCAAATACGCTTAACAATGGACGGCGACCTTTTCATTTTTTGAATTTATTGTACATTGACATGTTCTCGAGCGTCACACCCATGTCTAAGTTTAGAAAAGTACCATATTTCTTAACAATACAAAAGAGTACATACACAGTGACAAAACATAGAAAATGATTTAGGCTGGGGCCATCTCATTGGAATAGTCAATTCAACGCTTGGGGGATTGAAACCGTTCGCATGGCGCGTAGAACCTCACATTTAGACCCTAATTTATCACAATCACACTTCTGGTCGGATAGCTCAGTTCTTAGATCGTTGGACTACATATCCGATGATATATACCGTTGGGTTTGTTCGTGACAAGCTGTATACGACCATTCTGCCTCTACATTTAATTCAAGGACGGCATTGTCAATTAACGGCATAAATATTAGCATTAAGTATTGGTAACCCATTTTTCCAAGAAAAATGTGAGTTGGAAAACTTACTGAAATACTACTGCAGATTGCGAAAAATCCAAGAAAAAACACACACTCACTTGTAAATAACAATAATCTTGATAGCATTTTTATTTAAATTAAAAAGCAATAACGTAAAAAATTGATTGAATTTTTCTTCATTTACTCATTGTCTAAGTATCATTTAAACAGTATAAAAACTTTCGAATTGTTAATTATAGTTGCACTTAATTGTTTATTTTAATAGTAGTTTGAAATCATACTCAACTTTGTAAACACATGTGACTGAGATTAATATATCATTTATTGTTCTTAAACGTGTCTTGTATTTTTAGTTTTATAAATAGTTTTGTTGTGGTCTCACAACTTTTTCACGAGTGTTCATAACTTAAGTAATCCGAAATAACAAGAACTTCGTATGTCGTCTTATAAACGCCCGGCGAGAATAAATATACGGAAGGCAAAACATATGGCTTTAATGCCACGACATCGGCACACAATTTATTGCTTTTAAACGAATAATGTTACCATAAAAATGACACACTAATGATGGAATCTCCATATTTGCATTCATAGTTGACTCCGGGGTAATGCAACACTTCAAATAATTCTCGAATTGCGTGCACACTTGTGATAATTTAGAACGCTGTTTGTAGTAAAACGAAACAAATGTAATACAGTCATGAAAAATCAAAAGTGAATTGCAACCGTAATTGGCCTATGGTGAGTATAACAGCTGTTTGATGCTAGCTTTGATAAAGAATCAGTATTATTGTCACTTATCTCCAACTGTTGAAATAGACGACAATTTTCATGAAATCTTTATTCTACATAAACCATTTTCCGTCGCTAATCAACAGGACACAGTCCTAGATAAAATGAACGTGCAATTTCAACCAGAAAATATTATGTTAGCCATCGAACGCTGCATTTACGCACAGCAGTAGTGCTATAGAATACAATGTCATCACCCAATTAAGTACTTATGTCAAAACGGAAATCAAGCTAAGAGAAAGTGATCTTGATAAGAATCAATCCTGACATATTTTTCTCTTTCCATGATTATAACAATAATATTCCATAAGGTAGCATTTAGGAATAGATTCCGAATATATAGAAAATATTAATGTGATATCAGTCGAGGCTGATATGGCGTCCTATCGTAAGAGTCCGATATCACATGATATCGAAAGTCACAAACCATATAGTCTATGTATCATGCCAATTTAAGGCGAATAAGAAAATATAAACAATATATAAAAAAACAACCACTAAATTGTATTGATGTACGGTAGTAAAATATGCAAATGAGAAGCGGCCTGATAACATCCGCTAGAGTCCATGAATAGTTAACGTTAGTTTGCAAGTATACCACATACAAGAACATTTGAGCGCATATGATTGAACAAAATACAAAAGTGTGAAGTTGATACTTAAAATTATATTTTCTGCACTAAATATACCTTTCCAATATTGTTTACACATTCGACTAGTACATGTATTTCTAAGAACCATCTAGCGGCTATTTTTAAAAGCGAACGTGTAGTGTGAAGCATTGCAGCAACAAACAAAAATAAGCAATTTAACGTTATTTCAACGAAATGTGCACATGGGAAATGTTTTCAGTGATTTATTTTTCAACTTTCCCATACCCGTAATAAATGTTGAGTTGTGAGATGTTAACGGTTGCCACGAAAAAAAACAGCCCTCCACGTGCGAAGTCAAAGTGGGTGTGGAACGCGACTGCAAGTGGATTATAAGGAGCTGGAACTTCCCGAGGAAGCTACTTTTGTGCAATATGAAAAGACGCTGCCAGATGTGTGTGAGACGAAACCAGGATAGAAAACTGATTAGACTTGAAGGATGAAATGATGGATTAAATGCTGGTTGAAATTCGAGTATCTGTTCGATGAACATTTTTGTTTGTTTGGAGATATAGCATGCATATTGCTTTTGTTAATGAATAATGATGCATTGTTCGTTCTTGTGACTTCATTTCTGCATAAAATCAGTGGGGCAGCATCCTGAACAAATCAGCTTCTGCAATATGTTTCTCCTGGCTGAGTTGCTGGTAAATTTCATAGTTATACCTGCACAAATGCACTAGTATTTCAGTATCTGTGCTATTGTTTGACACACATTCTCGTGCGTATAAACCAAACGATCAGTGCCAGTGGTCTTACTGTCATTGGTCTGCGTGCTTGATGACAACTAGATAGGGTCGTTGAATTAGGATAAGTCAGGGGGCTGTTTGTGGCATATAGTATCAGGGCTGTTTTACCCATCTTTTTTAAACGGCATTGGTCCACTCATTCTGTGAATAAATGAGTCGCAAAATGTTCGAAATTATGAAAAATGAATCGCTTACTTTCGAAGTTGTGATAAAAATGAGTCGCGCATTTATTTAAATTTTGAAAATTTTAGTCGCGAACTTCTTTAAATGGTTATAATTTTATTCTTGATTGTCTCAAATGTGAACAGTTGCCATTCTCTAAGATTAAAAAGACAAACAAGCGCTCAGTCTTTAATACACATGTTTTTAGTCTAAACAAGTTCTTAATTATTTCTTTATAAAAGCGGAGTATTGTCAGTTTATTAGTTTCTGTTCTAATATTGTGATTATTTTGTAATTTGATCAAGATGTGATGTAAAAATCTATTTTATTTTAATAAAACCGATTCTGACATTTTATTCTAATGTATTTTTTTGTGTTATATTTTATTGTAATACAGTTTTTTATGGCAGAAATTTGCGACCACACATTTCGATGGGTCATGATAGTTTGCCTGAATTCTTGGCGGCACATTTCTAGCCGCATCAGTTGCACCAGTCCGAGTCTTTCTCTGGCTCTCTATCAAATCAAGATATTCGTCTTTGCATTCTGGCACAGCTTCACATCAACCCATCCGAGAAATATTAAACTTTAAACAAATACATTTACAAGAGTGGATTTTGATGATGTTTGTAATTGTTGTATCTTTGAATGTTATAGATCTTATTTCAAATAGTTTAATTATAATTACAAAAGAAAGATTTTTTATTTTCAAAGCAGTTGTTCCATTATTGTTTTTTTTTGCTAAAGGATTCTTGATATCATTTTCAGATTGATGACAAGTGCCAACAAGAATGTCCTGTTTGGTTAACGTTGTTACAACAGAACCATTTATTTTTGCTTACGCAATTTTGATTTCAGACACTTAAAAATTGAAATGTTCATGTATCATTGGGCATTGCAGGTATTGACGAAATATGCCATGTTTATTTTGTAAATTTAACACGTATTAAGTATATTTGTGTTAAGTTAAATGCGTATTATTACCGTTTTATAACGTGTGTTCTTCTAAAGTGAAGCAAGTGAGTCCCAACTTTGTTTATGTTTATTTTTTCCCATAGATGCAGGCTTCAGTTTATTAATATTTTCCATTTTGTATATACATATTAAAGTTTACTCAATACTAATTGTTTATTAATTTTCTAAATACAATATGAATCGCTAAGTTTGTTTAAATTTTAACGACGCGAGCGACATTGAACGCAGACAAAACAGTAGTTCTCAGTATCGGCGGGACTAAGCAAACATTGAACGCATCTACATAATGTATTATAGCCGAACACACTCATTATCGTTAGTATTACCGAGATGACAAAAACGGATCAATAGAATTTTGAATAGGGTTGCACCAAAGACTCGTCCTTTTAGAAATGTATTATACATAAATATAATTATAATATAAATGAACAGAAATTCATCATAATATATTTCTCGATATATTTGTTTCCAAAATAAACCGCTTTACAGAAGACATTACTTAAACGTAACAATGGCATCTTAACGTGGCAGTAAAACACTATTATTTATCTACCAAAATGATGCAGTGAAATGGAAGGCAATCAACATAGGAAAATAAGGGACAAGTATGCCATTTCTATGAAATGCATTAGAACTGTAAAACAGCAATGTATTTGTATGTATTTCTTTTGACCTTGCAGTCAAGGATAACCCATGAAAGTGCAAGCACTTATTTCCAATGGGGTCCTTTGTTTTTTGCTGAAGAGACAGCAAGCAGAAGATACAGTATTGAGATACAAGGAATCCGGTCGTGATACCCTAGCTCTTTGCGAGTAGATCCCTTGGTTCTTTGACGTGCTCAGTGTACCGATACACGCGAGAATAACCTGGGTTTCATACCAGTACATCTCCAGTTGGGTGGGAAACACTTGAAGCATTTCTGAAATTTTCAGATAAACAGGGTGACAAGATATATGAATTATATTATTTTATTATTTGCAGTACACATACACACATGTAAGCATACGAAAGCCGAAATTTGACATTCCAAGTAAGAATTCCACGAAAATACATGTACGATTTATTAAACACTATTATACATGTATTCACAAATTTTCTAGATACTGTTGTATTTTTAATAGCAGGCGCAACAGTGTCATTATCCCTATGCATATTCCGGATCTTACTAGATATACATATTTTTTTCCTCCAGGGTAAGAGAGCAGAACATATATACAGCTAGCAATCAGAATAAAGTACAGTTTCACAGCATATTGTATATACTTTGTTTATAGCAACCAGATAAAATATATTGAAGCAATGAATAGATACATTTTAAGAATAAACATTCTGATAATTGAAGTAATGAATACTTACATAAAGAATATACATTTTGGCAATTGACAATATCACCAAAAAGTTACATAAGCAATAAACAGTGCGACAGCAATTGTCAACATATTGA
Organism: Dreissena polymorpha; assembly: GCF_020536995.1. NCBI lineage: Eukaryota > Metazoa > Mollusca > Bivalvia > Myida > Dreissenidae > Dreissena > Dreissena polymorpha. The sequence goes on from NC_068360.1 coordinate 108,312,608, forward strand.
TTAACTTCAGTGACATGTATGAGCGATTCGTTTTTACCCCTGACTATTCACTGAGGTTCTCTTGACGAAATCGAAATTCATGAGTAAATTATCTAGTGAATAGTAGTTTACATAAGTGTAAGGTTAACCTCATTGATCATGAGAGTAGCCGAATGGCGAGCGGGATAAAATTGTAAGATACATACTCATCTTTCAAAAATCATTTCATGAGAAATGTTAAGATAGTGAAAATATGTAATTTACTAAACTTTAACTTTTGAAAGCTGAAAAGCAGCCATCGTGATAAAAAGTTTGAGAATCGCTCATTTTCATTTTCTGAGCTGAGTTTCAGCAAAGATACAGTTTGCCCAAAGGCGCTCATTGACATAAATGCCGTAAATCGGAATATACCGATAAGGTTAAAAACACGTTCCCACAGCCGCTTTCGCTGTGCGTCATTAGTGGTACAGAAACACATCAAATGTACAGTTATATTATCAACGATAAGGTTGCACAGGCTACACTTTTGAGAAAATGGGCGTGACGTCACTAATCCCATTCTATTTAAAATTGTTTGACAGGCAGTCAGAAAATTTGGATTTGCCCTGGCTATATCCCACAGTGGCGAGCAATTGCCTGGTCTAATCACATTTTCTAGAAGGTTGTACTGGTCACTACACAAAAGTCGCTGAGTCACATCGTTTTTCGCCTGCAAATTCACTGTTTTGTCTTTTATCATTTTCCATGTAAACTTTGTTGGAAATAGTCCAGTGTCGATGTATTCATTGAGAAACTGAAGAAGACCGTATTTTCCAATGAGCCTGTACACGTCTGCCATAAAACCTACACTTTGATTTTCCAGATTCATATATCTGAGCAACCTGTTGTGAAATACATCTTTCACCAGGTAATTTGGCGATAATCTGCATAACTGGCCTATGAATTTTAACTTCGAGCAGTCCATGTATGTTACAATCGGTGATGCATTTGATACACACATACAGTAGTCTGTAGAGATACTTTTGTGCAAAATCTGCATGTGTTTAATACAGAATCTATGTGCAGAATCTAACCGAGCTACATCACTTGCTGCACAGTTATTCCAGAGTTCATAACCGTACATTGCCTTCGGAAGGACGGCTGTCGTATATATCGTCATCAATGTTTTTGCACTAACATGTTCGCTGCTAATACCAGTACCACATATGTTGAAATATGTCCCACGTAGTTTTACACTTGCTTCCTGGATAGATCCCTTTGTTGCCAGCGCACTGTCGCAGATAATCCCAAGATGCGTGTATTTTTCTGCGATAGGAATCGGGTCAGGACCCAGTTTGAATGAATGTTGGTGCTTATGCCCCTGATCATTAAAAACAACAACAGCGCATTTACTAGAGTTGCACAAGAATATTCATTTCTTCAAATATTCGTTAAAAATGTTGAGCATATTGTAAAGTCCATGCTTTGAAAAAGACACAAGCACCGTATCGACGGAGACTGTCGGGGCACACAAATTTAGATCGTGGGGGCACACACCATTTTAACTATTCATAAGTTCCGTTATAAGTCCGTCGATGTACACAAGGTACAAGAGCGGCGAGCTCTTATCGCCCTGTTGAGTACCCTGGAGTACCGGATGTTCACATGAGTGCAATTCCTGGTAGCGTACCCGACTTTTTGTGTTACGGTATATATCTCTGAAAGCTGCCAGCGTGTTGTTATCGACCGATGGCGCTAATGGGTCATTATTTAACGCTAGCAATTTGTGGAACAGGCCCTCGTGCCAAACTAGCGTCCAGGTAACATAAAAAGACTGAGGATGAGTTTTCTCGAGCGTAGTGTAAGCATTCGCGGAGCGCAAAACTCGTCATTATGCAGCCCAGCTGGTCTTGGAAGCCCCCTTGCAGTCTGTTTAATTGATTCAGTATATTAATCTAACAGCGGTCTAAAGTATAATTTCATAGAGCTTTAATAAACTTGATGTTAATGTTATTGACCTGTAATTATTTTGTTCATCTTTTTTTTTGTTACCTCCCTTATGTAAGGTGATTATTTCTCCTTTCTTCATTTTATCGGGAATATGCCCGCTTTGCAACATCTTTGTATACATGAGAGACAATGGCTACGCTAGAATAACGGCACCGAATAACAAGTGTTCGTGCATAACATATCGGGCCCACAAGCTTTACCTTTTACCAACGTTCGTATGCAGGACAAAACTGATGTTGGTTGTACAATGGCTGTGGAGTCAAGGACCATATTTTTAAATGACTCTTCAATTTCGATAGTCACAGTCTGTTTCCAGTTATCGTCGAACTGCGGAATATCTGTCGGAGTGTATAGATCTGCAAAATATTGACCCCACTGTTGCACAATATCCTCTCGACTTCTATACACAGTTCCATTGAACACAAGTCCGTCGCCGATTTTTGTTCTATTACCTCTTTTCCTGCCATTCACTAGTTTCCAGAAGTTCACGGTATCCTATTCTGCCGCCGTTTCTAGCTTGCGGTCGAGATGTTGCATGTAAGACAGTGAGGCGCGTCTGTGTTCATGTCTAAAATCAGCCTTCCGAAACTTGAATTCACGGTACACTACCGATGAGTTCCCCCGCGGTCGTCCTTCACGACACCAGATATCTCTTGCACGCTTCGCCCGTGCATGTAGAGCGGAACGTTCCTCAGTCCAGTAAGGTTTTAAGTATGTCTTAAACGTTTTCTTTGGAAATGCGCTGTCCGCACTCGCACGAAGTATTTCACAAAGCTTGGCATACATGCCTTCAGTTTCAATACACTGAAATATATCATCTCAAACTGCTTGCTTGAGCATATCGTTGTAGCATTTGATGTTTAGATCATAAGCTTTCTTCCAGTTGATACAACTCTGTGTAGCACAATTTTCATTTACATTAGAATAATTACAGCTTAAGTTGAGGCAGCAAAGTATAGGTCGATGCCTAGACACGTTTTAACAACAGTCATCTGCCAGTTCACAATACTGTATACAGTCTGAATTTTCAATAGGCACAAATACATAATCAAGTAGAGACATAACGCTTCCGTAGTTTGAAACAAAAGAGTGCATTGCTCCACGTCTGAGATTAGTCAAGTTAGCTGCTGTTAAGTTACAGTCATGTACAAATTTCATAAAATGTCTATCTCTGCTATTATAATTGTTAGCACCAGCAAGTTTTGCGTTAAAGTCTCCCATTAAAATAGTCACGCCTTTATCACAATAAAGATTATGCAAGTCATACAAAATAAGCAAATAATCTTAGACAAATTCAATTGGGTGATTACTACATGGCAGATAAACCTGGAAAATACAGAAATATTTACCGGGATACAATTGCATTTGAATAGCAACTATTCGGTCATCATCAATAGATAAGGGTTGTATATATGCATCGTGACGTTTATGCCATAAAGGCGAGACACCACCCTTACCCAATAGCTTATATGAAATATTATCGTGCTTACAACAAACAGTATGACGTTTATAATCGCCTATAGCGGTGTCCATGAAGTGCACGTTTTTTGCTTAAAGCCAGTTTTTAGAAAATCCACAAACATCTATATTACCGTTAATCAATATATCACTAATGTAAGCAGCGCTGGACATGAGCCATGTGACGGTCCACGTTAGTAGATTTAAGTCAACTGTCATTATAATAAAGTAGACGTGATTACAATATTCATAACCCTGTCCTATGATAGCCACGTCTAGTCTACATCTGCTGAGAGTGCACTATAGCGACTCAGCGTCACACTACTGTATGAAGGCATCCGTGTTCGAAATCTAGGTGGTTGGTCCATCGGCCCCTTAAGTCCGCGTTTGTAGTCCTGGGTCATTGAATCAAGTTTGAAATCACATGCGACCCAGATTGGTATTACATTAAATGTTCTTAAACGTGTCTTGTATTTTTTAGTTTTATAAATAGTTTTTTTTGTGATCTCACGAAGCAAACTTGTTAACGAGTGTTCAAAACTTAAGTAATCCGAAATAGCAATTGAACTTCTGATTTCGTCATATTAACGTCCGGCGAGAATAAATATTCGGAAGGCAAAACACACGGCTTTAATGCCAAGGCACACAATTTATTGCCTTTAAAAAATGTTACCATAAAATGTAAAATGACACACTAATGATGGGATCTCCATATTTGCATAGTTGACTCCGGGGTAATGCAAAATTTCAAATAATACTCGAATTGCGAGCACAATTGTGATAATTTAAAACGCCGTTTGTAGTAAAACGAAACGAATGTAATACAGTCATGAAAAATCAAAGTGAATTGCAACCGTTATTGGCCTATGGTGAGTATAACAGCTGTTTGATGCTAGCTTTGATAAAAGATCAGTTTTATTGTACACCTATATCAAACTGTTGAAATAGACGACAATTTACATGAAATCTTTATACAACATAGACCATTTATTCGTCGCTAATCAACAGGACACGGTCCTAGATACAATGAACGTGCAATTTCAAGCAGATAATGTGATGTTGGCCATCGAACGCTGCATTAACGAACAGCAGTAGTGCTATAGAATACACTGTCATCACCCAATTAAGTACTTATGTTAAAGCGGAAATCAAGTTAAGAGAAAGTGATTTTGATAAGAGTCAATCATGACATATTTTTCTCTTCTTTCCATGAGTATAATAATAATATTTGATAAGGTAGCATTTACGTATAGATTCCGAATGTATAGAAAATATATGGTTGGTGACTTTTTATATCATGTGATAGCAGACGAGGCTGATAAGCCTTTTCACATGCCCTGTCGTACGAGTCCGATATCATATGATATCGAAAGTCACAAACCATATATTCTATTTATCTTGCCAAATTTAAGGTAAATAAGCAAATATAAACAATATATAAAACAAACCAACAACCGCTAAATTGTATTGATGTACCTTTGCAATATTGTTTACAATAACACATCCGACAAGTATATGCATTTCTAAGAACCATCTCACGGCTATTTTTAAAAGCGAACGTGTAGTGTGAAGCATTGAAGCAACAAAACACATTTAAAAAATTCAACGTAATTTCAACGAAATTTGCACATGGGAAATGTTTTCAGTGTTTTATTTTTCAACTTTCCCATATCCGTAATATAGTTTTAGTTGTGAGATGTTCACGGTGTCCCCGAAAAACAGCCCTCCACGTGCGAAGTCAAAGTCGGTAAGAAACGCGAGAGCATGTGGATTTTAAGGAGCTGGAACTTCCTGAGGAAGCTACTTTTGTGCAATATTAAACGACGATGTCTGCTGTGTGTGTGACGAAACCAAGATAGAAAACTAATAAGACTTGCTGGATGAAATGATGGATAAATTACTGTTTGAAATTGGAGTATCTGATAGATGAACATTTTTGTTTGTTTGGAGAAATAGCATGCATATTGCTGTTGTGAATGAATAATGATGCTTTGCTCGTTTTTGTGACTTCATTTCTGCATAATATCAGTGGGACAGCATCCTGACACACATTCTCATGCGTTTTGACCAACGAAAAGTGCAAGAGGCCTTACTGTCATTGGTCTGCGTGCTTGTTGACAACAAGAAAGGGTCGTTAGGTTGGGATAAGCCAGGGTGCTGTTTTTGGCATATAATATCAGGGCTGTTTAACCCATCGTTGTGAGGCGGCATTGGTCCCCTCATTATGTGAATAAATGAGTCGCAAAATGTTCAAAATTTTATGAAAATGAATCGCTAACTTTCAAAGTTTTGAAAAAAATGATTCGCACATTTATTTAAATTTTGAAAATTTGAGTCGCGAACTTCTTTAAATTATTAAAATTTGATTCTTGATTGTCTCAAATGTGAACAGCTGCCATTCTCTAAGATTAAGAAGACACACAAGCGCTCAGTCTTTAAAAAAATGTTTTAAGTCTAAAAACGTTATTTTTTCTTTCTTCATAAAAGCGGTGTCTTGCCAGTTTATTAGTTTTTGTTCTAATATTTTGTCTATTTTGTAATTTGATTAAGTTGTGATGTAACAATCTACTTGATTTTCATTAAAAAGATTCTGAATTTTTAATCTTTTTGTGTTATATTTTATTGTAATACAGTGACAGAAAGTTGCGACCACACATTTCGATGGGTCATGATAATTCGCCTGAATTCTTGGCGGAACATTTCTAGCCGCATCAGTCTTTCTCTGGCTCTCTTTCAAATAAAGATATTCGTCTTCATCTGCATCCTGGAACAGCTTCACATCAACCCATCTTGGAAATGTTAAACTTTAAACAAATATATTTACGAGAGAGGATTTTGATGATTTTTGTTATTGTTTTATCTTTGAATATTATATATCGAAAATCAAATTATAATTAAAAGAGTAAGATTTTTTAATTTAAAAGCAGTTTATCCATGATAGTTTTTTTCTTAAGGATTCTTGATATCATTTTCAGATTAATGACAAGTGACAACAAGAATGTCCTGTTTGGTTAAAGTTGTGTCAACAGAACAATTTATTTTTGCATACGCAATTTTGATTTCAGACAATTACATTTTACATTTTGTAAATTTAACACGTATTAAATTATTTGTGTTAAGTTAAATGTTTATTATTAACCATTTATAATGTGTGTTCTTCTAAAGTGAAGCAAGTGAGTCCCAACTTTGTTTTTGTTTATTTTTCCCATAGATGAAGGCTTCAGTTTATTCATATTTTCCATTTTGTATATACTTATAAAATGATAAGGTTTACTTAATACTAATTGTTTATTAATTTTCTAAATAGAATATCAATCGCTAAGTTTGTTTAAATTTTAACGACGCGAGCGACATGCAACGCAGACAAAACTGTAGTTCGCGGTATATGCGGGACGAGGCAAACATTGAACGCATCTATATAATGTATTATAGCCGAACACAATCATTATCGTTAGAATTACCGAGATGATCAAAATGGATCAATAGAATTTTGAATATAAACAGTGAAGCATTACAATTAAGGAAAGACGACACAGGATTGCACCAAAGACTCGTCCTTTTAGAAATGTATCATACATAAATATAATTATAATATCAATGGACAGAAATTCATCATAATATATTTCTCGATATATTTGTTTCCAAAATAAATCGCTTTGCAGAACACATTACTTAAACGTAACATTGACATCTTGACGTGGCAGTAAAACACTATTATTTATCTACCAAAATGATGCAGTGAAATGGAAGGCACTCAAAAAAGGAAAATAAGGGTCAAGTATGCCATTTCTATGACATGCATTAGAACTGTAAAACAGCGATGCATTTGTATGTATTTCTTTTGAACTTGCAGTCAAGGATAACCCATGAAAGTGCAAGCACATATTTCCAATGGGGTCCTTTGTTTGTTGCTGAAGAGACAGCAAGCAGAAGATACAGTATTGAGATACAAGGAGTCCGGATGCGATACCCTAGCTCTTTGCGAATAGATCCCTTGGTTCTGTGTAGTGCTCAATGTACCGATACACGCGAGAATAACCTGGGTTTCATACCAGTACATCTCCAGTTGGGTGGGAAACACTTGAAGCATTTCTGAAATTTTCAGATAAACAGGGTGACAAGATAGATGAATTATATTATTTTATTATTTGCAGTACACATACACACATGTAAGCATACGAAAGCCAAAATTTGACATTCCAAGTACAGAAATACACGAAAATACATGTACGATTTATAAAACACTATTATACATGTATTCAATTTTTTTCTAGATACTGTTGTATTTTTTAATAGCAGGCGCAACAGTGTCATTATTCCTATGCATATTCCGGATCTTACTAGAGCCATATAGAGGAATAAAAAACATTCATTATAGGTTAGTATTCAAGTGACTTTAAATAAAATAGAAGAATAGTAGGTCAATTTAAGGTATATTGATATGATCTTTTTGCAAATAATGATTAAAAACTATATCTTTCAAAAGGTGTTGTTTTATATTCGATACTTCAAATGTTCCTTTGATGGGATTATGCATTATACATTGTTTGAACATCTATTTTAAAAGATGTGGGCAATTTTATAACATAACTGTCGCTATGTACGTAAAGTTTCTTGCATTTGTACGGTCAACTTAAAACACCACGAGAAAAACGTTTAACAACTGAAATAGTGTTACCCAACTAGAGGAGATAAGCATCACCATACCGTTTGTGTCATTTATATACGAGTTGTCTAACATTGCGTGGAGTTCGTTTCATAGGGGTATTTTCATGACTCAAGGCATTTCTCATACCATATGTATTTTGTATGCAACCGAGCATTATGTTAAAATTTACAGTCATAATTATAAATCTAACAACACAGGCACTCTTGTTTTTAGAAATTTGTGGCCGATACGGTTTGTAAGAACGCTGGATCTGTGATGGAAATTCTGAAAATGTTTAAATCCATGTTTACATATATGGTAAAATGTATACTACCTTTAATCTTGAACAAACGCTACAGATCAACGCGCAATAGCAATCACGTGACAAATGCAATCAAGATTGCTCAAATGTCTGGAAGTAGTTTTAATAAGAAAGAAAACTTCGATCTAATTGCCTCTATGGTTAATTAGTTGTACATCCAGTTGTTATCATATGTACAAGAAAATAACCTTTTGTTTGAAAAGGTTAAAATGCCACTTCTGTTATGCTATATCGCGTAATAACATATTAAGCACAAAACTAAATAAGAAATCAGTATTAGACTATGCCCTATTTGCGTCTGTTGATATATAACACCTTTTATTTCGTTATGAAATACATTCAAAGTTTGTTAATTTACAAATTGATTTCGTAAATATGCATCGATCTGCTATTTGTAGGCAAAGTCAAACAGTATAATCATCAATTCTTATTGTCTGCATGTTATGGCAGTTCAGAAAGTTTAGATGTATTGTAGATTAAAACCGATTCATACTATTAAAATATTGCTGGAAGATAGAAGCAAGTTTCAAGAATATACGATAATCGGCATTAAATGAATTCTGTTTGTCAGCAATCCATTTAACCAAAAGAATCAATCATTTACTATGCATTTTCCTGAATGGTCAAGTGAACACATTAACCCATTAATGACCACATTATTTTTTGTTTGCAATTTTATTAAAACTGTAAGGAACTATACAATTATGCTATTAAACAACTTTATAATGATATTTACTATTGGAATATTATTGCTTTATGCAATTTTAGCCATGTCCCAAATTTGGGACGCTAGACACATAAGATATCAATATTCATATATATTCCATCTTTTAGTAATGACACATTTACTTCCAAATATGCATGAATGTATGCTTTTCTGCATGTTTATTACAATCCAATCACCTGTCTATGAATTGTGAAATATATATCTCCACTTATCACTGGCGATGAAATGCTATGAAACATCTGTCATTGAGTCCAACATGCAGATCCGGGTTGACTTTCCCCCACAAAAGGCACACATTCTCTGTGTGTTATTTGGCGCTATGTAGTGGTCGCGCCTGTCTTGCCTGCCGGTACTCTGCGCATATTTCCTGCCTGAAATTTAGAAGATCCATGGGTTGGTTCTGATATTTAGCGGATAACCTGTACAGGACCCGTGCATTTTGAACAACCATGTCCGGGTTAAACGCAACAGTGCCCACCACCATTTGTTTATCCGAATACCAAGTATGTAGGTGTTGATATTTTGATCCCTACGATCAACACCTCCTATACATATGTTGTATTCCGCAATAAAGTTTGGCTGTTGCCCTTCTATAATCCTTCTTTCACGTTTTGACCAACGTTGGACCCTGTTTACTTGAGTGATTTTGTGGCAGTTCGTGCCCATATATACAAGGTTGTTGTCATTCCATTCCACAATCCGGGCCTGACCATCAGCAAATAGTTGGTTCCCTGTCAACTTGTTTATATTGCCCTGAGGTCTTCATCTACGCTATCCTCATCACTTTTTGTAGCATCTTCTGGTCCAGTCATGAACACATCAGCTTGTTGAAAGTCTGTATCATCTTCAAGAAGATGCAACACATCATTTAGAGTGAACCTGTTAACATAAATTTATTTAAATGTAGTTGTAAAATATTATTATTTGTTATTTTTATAAACTATACTAAATTAAATTTTTTACACATATGTGCTTAGCGTCCCATATTTGGGACATCATATTGATTAGTAAAAAGTCAAGGGAAAATAAGTAAATACTTATATTTCCATGAGTGTACATTATAAAAACACATATTTCAATATTACAAATCTATAATTTTGACTTTATTACAAAAATTGTATAATTTAGCATAAATAAATACATACCTTTTTTTAGAAATTGTCAGTCCAAGAAAAATTTGCCTCTTGTCGTTAAATGCAGCCTTATGAATGCATGAAATATCTTTCTGTTTCATTTCTAATTGGTGTAACCTGATACAAAGGACTGATGGCACAGCCACACAACAGAGATAACTGTATATTTATTACTGAAATAATTAACACGGACCAGATTTCCTAGGTGTCCCAAATATGGGACGCTAGACATTAATGGGTTAAGATATCAAACTATTGATCACTATACATTTTAATCACCATTGGTTAAGTTGAAACTGTTAATTCTATAAAATTGATATACAGACGCCAAGTGTGGTCGGTTAACGTGATTGGAATTTGATCAATGAGGAGTCGACTGAAAAAATCTGTTTATGAATGAGATTAATTTGCTTCACATAGAAAATGAAATTGTAAAGATTGTCATGGTAGTCTGAACAATACTGATTACCTCGTGTGTTATGTTGCTTTTGTATTGCTGCAATCCATGTGTATTTTAAACACTATTCATTATTTTACGCAAAAGGCTTCGATTCTTTCAAAAACGATGGTTTGAAACATTTTAATCATGGTGACAAATGCACATTATGCGAACATAAAAACGACGGGAAAGAACGTGGCTAATACAATCACATCTTGTCCCTATTTTTTTTCAAAAGGAAAAGTGTATTTAACCAAGAGCATATACGACATGTAATCCTTTAATATTTCAAGACACACCAATAGATGACAATGTAGGATATCAAGACACACCAATTTACAATGTATGTTTGTAATACATCTATGCTTTATGGCCTACTTTTATGATATCTGATTACACGAACTCACTCATATCATTTGTAATAAAATGCAAATATACAACAAATCAAAATGTGATGTCGCTTTTATCTTGGCTACATATCGGGCTTTTTTTCTTTTTTTCTATAACATGTTTTTTATTTTCTTCGTAAGATATTACAGACATACATACAAGTATATTTTTACATAATATTTTAAGATATGTATTAGATGGGTACATAAACACATAGGCTATTCTATCTATAAGACACAACATACATACATGCAAGCATGTTATTTACATAATATTTAAGTACAGCTATTTGCTAACAGCATACATGTTGTTATGAAACATACATTCATATACAATTCATACGATTTAATAGTTCTAGCAGTATACCAACTAATTTGCTTGTACATGTTATAAAACTTTAGTTGTAGAAATGTGTATCTTTTGTCTGTAATATATAACACATTTCAAAGGTAACTTAAGTGCCGAATTGCATAGTGTAAAATACGTTTAAAATGTAGAATTCACAAACAATTTTGTGATTAAATACAATCTATAGTATCTAGATTATGTGTTCGTATAATAAATGTTGTCGTTATGGGATATTTCTACACATATTTGCATAAGGGACCAGTCTCGTAATTCATTATATGTTTTAAATATGGTTTTATATATTTCGAAATTGTGTTTCATGCTATTTACAAGTCCAAAAGTTGAAGGGATTCTGTTTTTCTTCTGACAATGAAAAATATACCTTTTAATTTTTAAACAAACAATGTTTAAATCATTAATTTTTGGGGTCGTGATTCCAAGTATTAGATCTTGACATTTTAAATCAATATTTAAGCTTGGTCTTCTTCTATGAATAGTCTCAACAACAAATTTAACAACTTCTTGGGAATATGGACAGTACCAGAACAAGTGCTTAATATTTTAAACTCCATTATTACAAATTGTACAAAGATTATTGGCAGCAATTCTCATTTTGAACATAAGTGATTTTGTTCCTAAGATTCTGTGGACTATTCTGCATTGGAACCATCTAATATATGTATCTTTAGTAAGGTTGAACACGAGTTTATGTATGTTTTTCCAGTCAATATTAACAACTTCTGAATTCCATTTTGTTTGACAAGCTGGAATGTCATTGTTTTGGATTAAGATTTTATAAATATGTTTTTCTTCTTTTGGGCTGCTTACTATTTTCTTTATGTATGTAGGTAATATAGGCCCTTGAGTTTTATTGTCAAAATTCGGCATATCTTCAAAAGGTTCTATATATTTACTTATAATACTAGTTAATCCTTGGTATAATAAGAAATTTATGTTTGTTCCAACATGTTGGTCCTAAGAATCTTTGGAAATAAAGCAATATATTCCTGTCATAATATCTCTCACAAAACGAATACCTCGATCATATAGACTTTCAATATAAATATGGCTAGTGTTAATTTTAAAATTATGATTGTAAAATAGAGGCATATCTAGAATATCATTACAATTTATTATAGGTAGCTTTTCAATATACAAAACATAGTTTTTAATTACCTCAAGCCAAAATTAATTTTTTAAGTGTAAACATATTTTTTCTGCATACATTTTGCCAGTATTAAACATAGTTTTGAAATCTATTATCGACTTAACTAGTGTATAACAATTTCCGTCGCCTGACAATAATCTTTTAAGCCATGTTATTTTCATGTATTTTTCAAAAGAATATATATCTATCATATCAAGCCCACCTTCGTTATTTTTCTAAACAATAACACTAGCTTTTATTTTGCTTGGTCCTGCCCAAATGAAGTCGTACAATTGTTGCCTTATTGTTTTCATGATGTCTATTCTTGGAGTAGGTAGTGATACAAAAAAGTGAGTTAGTAAAGGAAGAAGCAATGATTTGACAATATATATCTTTCCAAGCTGTGTTATATTTCTACGGTTCCAATGACTTATTGTTCTTTTAATACTTTCAATTTTGTTCTCGAAATGTATCATTATCATGTTTTCTAGGTTAACATCACACACAATTCCAAGAACTTTAAAAGTAGAAGCTCCCATTGTCAGTTTGTATTTGGTTTTTATTGATCGAGTTCTATATTTTATAGAACCTATCCAAACTAAATTAGTTTTTTCATAGTTAATGTTAAGTCCAGAATATCTTGAAAATTCATAAAGCATATCTAACGTACAATTAAGGGATGATTCTGACCCGTCAAGAAGTAGAAATGTATTATCTGCAAATTGAGATATTTTATATTCATTGTCTTTTATTGTTATGCCCTTTATTTCCATGTTTTCTCTTATTTTAATAGCAAGAATGTCTGCACATATAATGAAAATATAAGCACTGATTGGGTCTCCTTGACGCCAGCCCCTCTCTAAACAGAAAGTGTTTGACAAAAAACCGTTTATTTGTATTGAGGCCATAGTATTATGCAAGAACATAGATATCCATTTTTGAAACATTGGTCCGAAATTAAAAAAGCAAATGGCTGTTTCTATAAACTTAAAAGACAAGGTATCGAATGCTTTCTCAAAATCGATTGTCATTAGTAATCCAGGTAATTTATTATCCTCAGCATATTTCAATACATCATAAAGTAATCTAGTGTTTTCACAAATAAATCGACCTTTTATGAAACCAGTTTGATCATTAGAGATTGAAATATCAAGGACTGTTTTTATTCTATTAGCAATGGAGCCTGATGCTAGTTTGTACACTTCATTTAAAAATGTTAATGGTCGCAGGTTTTTTAAAGAACATCTTGGTTTGTTTTCTTTTGGAATGCAAGTTATAAAACAATTCTTTTCTGTTATGGACAAGGAGTTAGTAATACAAGCATAATTTATACTTCTTACTATAAAATGACCTAACTTATTCCAAAACACCTTAAAGAATTCAGCAGTGAATCCATCTGAGCCTGGACTTTTGTCATGTTTCATATTTTTAAGTGTTATTGATATTTCTCCGATATTAAGGAGTCCTTCTAATGAATCAGATTGAACTTTATTCAATTTTGGTATATTTACATTTGATAAATAAGCTTTTATATCATATTCAATTTCGTTGTCACTTTTTTTGTATAGCGTTTTATAGAATGAAACAGCTTCATTTAAAATATCATTTTGCTCATTCAACTTAGCACCATTTTCTAATTCAATAAAAGGTATCGACTTGTTTGTATAATGGTTTGATTCAAGTGAGCAAAAGTATTTTTCACCATCTTCGATCGATTTAGCTCTAAAACGAATAAGTGCCCCTTTTAGTTTATTTTCCCGAACATTTGCTAATTCATTTTGTAAGGCAAGAAGTTGGTCTGCATTAGTTTCATTTAATGAATTTTGAAGTCTATCAATTTGATGAATTAAATTAGATTCATTGTTTTTGTTTAGTTTAGTTTTATATGATGAGAATGAAATAGTTTTTCCTCTTATTTCCATAAGTAGTGTTTCTAGGAATAACTGGTCATTGATAACACACGGTATGTTACTGTTGTCGATGTTTTCAATATTTTCTATGTTGTATATTGGAATACAATATTGTTGTTTAACATTTTCAATTAAAGTATTTATGCAGTTTAAATATTCAATACCCTTAAACAGGGAATTATTGAATTTCCATAGCCCTTTTCCATGTGGTATATCCTCAAAACTTATTTCTAGGACAATAATGGAATGAACTGATTTATAACTTGTATCAATCGTAGATTTTCTAATTTGGATAACAAACTATTAGAGGTAAGAAAAAAAAATCAAGTCTAGCCTGTTGCAATGGTGTTAATCGTCTCCATGTATATTGTTGCGTAGTGCCATTTAGATATCTAAATGTATCAATTATATTATTATCTCTAATAATAGCCTGCAGTGTTTTTCTTGCATTTTTATTATTATTAATGGATGTGTAATTTTGATAGTCCAAGTTAACCTCTAGTACACAATTAAAGTCCCCGCGTATAATGAAATCATCAGTTTGAAAATCTGTTATCTTTTTAAATAGGTCTGTATAAAAGATGGGCGTATCTTAATTAGGCCCGTATAGTGAGCATAATATAAACTGGTTTGTCATATATGTCAAATGCAATAAAAGATAGTTGCCAAGTGAGTCATGTTAAATTTTATTTACTGTGATTAGTAAGATTTTTCTAAACAAGATGCAAATACCTCTTGAATTTGATCGTCCAAAACTAAAGTAACATTCACCGTCCCATTCTGAGTATATTTTAGTTTTCATATCAGACGTAAAATGACAGTATTGGAGACAATAAATATGAGCTTGTTTTTCTTTAAAAAAATCAAATACATCTCTACATTTTTACTGTTATTGAGACCCCTACAGTTGTAAGAAATGAATTTAAGATTATCCATTTATATAAAGGCATGGTGAAATATGTGCTTTAACATATATAATACTAAACAGGTATCTAGGTAGATAATATACAATATTTCTATCTTTTAACATATGCATGTTTAGATTCAAGCAATTCAGCAAACTAAACATAAACTTACAATGTAACAGAAACAAAATGTACAAAAGGGGTTTAAACAAATGAGGATTGATTGTGCCAACAATCATATAAATAGTCTAATATACCTATAAATACATGACTTTACACCGTATCTTTTACATATTATTGAATTTGGGGTGTATCAATTTCTCAAATACTAAAGTTTACATACAATTAAGTTCATGAGGCAAGACATTTTATTGTAACATATAAATGCTTATAAGTATATGGTATTGTATTAGATCTTTATTAAATAAAACTGAAATATCAGCCGAAATACGCCCCAAACAGTGTGTTTTGTCGAGTCAACTTCAGTGCTTAACACACTACTCACTTATCTTGGATAAGGAGCCTTGATGTATCAGAACATTTTTTTCTAAAACGTAAAACATGCACTCAGGCTTTTTACAACACATATGTGTCAAACATATAATATAAGAAAGAACAATACATCCGCATATACAATACGAATTTACATCTATGTTCACGTGCGGCTATCAAAGATATTCATATCCTAACAATATATATATATATATATATATATATACGGGCTAACTGTCAAGCTTACATATGTCAAATATACAAGTTCAACATGTATGTACATTCCTTAATCATATAATTATACTAAGGATGATAAGTTTTCAATATTATAAGAACAGCAGTAAAGTAATTTATCCCATTTTCACCGCGACATTGACGGTATAACACGTTGTGGAATATACTTGCGTGTATTCAACACTGTGGAATATACCTGTCGCGTGCACGGACTACTTTTTAAATGACGTCATGCGATATGCGCTTAAATTAGGTCGATATTGTTTGGTTCATTGATCGAATTTTAAGGTCACCCATTAGAAGAAAATGTGCATATTTTGCAGAAAAAAATATATATGACATATTCACAAAAAGAAATGTTGAAATAAAATATAAAATTACACGATTTTTGTTTTGTTATTTTTTTATTTATATTTACTTTACCACTGAATGATTTTTCATAAGAAACAAAGTCGACAAAACTTAAGCTTCAAAATTATACGACCTTCAACCTTTAATCTTGTCATATGACATGATTTTTCGCTTTCCGTATAATGAATCAGCTGATTGATGGCGTCATAAAATGACATACTTATTGCGTCATTTTCCCCATTTTTTTGACGATTTATTATAAACGCGACTTATTTCACATGTTTTCTACATGTACTGTATGTCGACATATCTGAATTGTCAATTGATCACATTTTCCTTATTTCGTGTAATGTGCATTGTTTATAACCAAAGCATATACTTTTGACATTTAACTTAAATATTAAGAATGTACAACAAGCCATACACATATCGCACAGTTCATGAATAATCTGCTATGTTTGCTTTCCTATTTTATTCACGTTAGGCATAGAGCCGTGTAAAGTATAAGATGGTAAAAATAGCACCACACTGGAATTGGGAACGTCCCATTTTGTACACGGGTATTTTCTACTCATTTATCTGTTGTGTACTGGAATGTTTTCCATTCTTTTTGTATTTATATATTAAATTATTTTCTCGTACAATAAGGGCATTTACCATAGATAAATAAAACATTGTGCAAGTTTACTCATAATTATGTTTGTATGCAGAAATCTGCAAATGCAACCGAGTTTACCAACGGCTATTATTAGATAAACTGCTCCGGTTCATTTGAACAGCAGTAATGTAGAGTACATGACGTAGCGTGTGACGAAGAAGAAAGTTTATCGCGTTCATAAACTCATTTGAATAAAGTGATAGAATGGCATAAGGGTCTTTATTTAACTATGCTAAAATAATTATTAAAGACCCTAGATGCAAAATCGTCAATTATTGAGTTAAATGGATTATTAGATGGATTTTAAATGATAATTAAAGGTAAGATACTAGTTCTTACATGTTTTGATTTTTGTTTGTACTTTTGTCGTTCCCTGTTCTCGGGGAAATGATTTTAACATGGGCGCCATTGATGCATCGGATCACACACGGCATACCCATAAAAAAACACGTTCTGCGCGTCCTTAAATTCGTCGTCCGAAGTCGGAAAACGTATTACCCTGTATATTTTGTCAAATAAAGTGTCAGTCGCTGCAATTGTCTGTTTACTCGTCAAAATTGTCAAGGTCTTCGATAGCTAAAGAAACTTCAGCGTACAGTTTATTTAGTATTGACAGACCTGAACAAAGTCGCGCCAGTCAAAAATCATAAAAAGCGACATTTAAAGTTATGGTAGCCAGAACTAGGTCGTCGATGGTGTACATGTATGTTGACATCGACAGCATTTTGTCAGGAGCAATCGCCGCCATATTTGATTTTGATCATTTTCTTTCGAAAATACAATGAATTATAGTAAAGTAAAATCTTCTTTTCGCGGTCGTAATGTGTTAAAATTCGCATACTGCGTATATTGAATGTAGGCATATGTTGATATTTTAACTTGTTTTACAGTTTGTGTGTGAATTTTTTAAAGACTATTTTGCGTACCAGAACAAATACATGTATATCACTACGCATGGTTACATTTGTTAGATTTTAAGCGCTTTTATGACTGAATTAAAATTATTGTTAATGTTATTAGATCTATTTATGTTAAATGTCACGTTGAAAAAATCAAATGGGATAAATAGAATACTAGGATTAGCGTTGAATACAGAGAAGTTTATGTGCTAGGCTCGAACACCGAAAGCGCTCGCCAAGGCTCGCGCTTCCGGCGTTCTAAGCCTCGCAACATAAACTTCTCTGTATTCAACACTAACCTAGTATTCTCTATGTACATATCAATTCAAAGTTTATTGGCAATCCGGCATTCTGCCTTTGGCCAAGAACATATATACAATAGAAATATGGCCAAGACAGGGAATCATGCAATAATACAATTTAAACATGAGCAAATATGACAATCAAAAACATATATGTTTGACTATTAAATACAGTTATGTCTTTTAACATGCAATTATACAACAGCTAGTGATTTAAAGTATCACATCTAAGTTTGAACGCTTCAACTAAATATTTCGCAATGCTTTTTAACTTAAGAACATTTTTGGAAGACATCATTTATATGTATTTACTTATGGAAGGCCATGGTGTCCTGACATTATATTTTACACGCAAATCATTATATAATGGACAACATAATAAAAAGTGATATTCGGATTCACAAACATTTTGGTTACAGAGTTTACACTTGCGTTCTTCTCGGGACAGCCTACTATATCTGCCAACTTCTATTTCTAGATAATGGGAACTTAGACGAAATTGACTCATTTGGATTCTTAACTTTTCATTAGATATACAATCAAGGTATTTTTCATATTCGAAGCTTTTTTTAAATTTCAAGTACATTTCCATTTTGGACTGAGAAGCTAAAGTATCGCTCCATTCTTGAACAAATTGGTCTTTTAATCTTTGGTTTACCATGTGAGAAATGTCGCACGTGAAATCAGATAAATAAAGCGTATAACCCAAACCAAGATTGTCTAAAGTTGACTTCAAAGCATGACACCATAGATTATTTTTCGTACAATTGAAATTGGTTAAAACATTCATTTGTTCCATAAAAACTTGGTACAATAATGAATTTTGGTTATTTGCGACTTTCATCCAATAACGTAATGCTCTAAGTTTGCATAAAACGGCTAGAGGGAATCTACCCAATTCACTAAGAACAGCATAGTTAGAAGTAGATTGTTTTACACAAAGAATATTTTTGCAAAATTTGTAATGTAATTTATCAA
Organism: Dreissena polymorpha; assembly: GCF_020536995.1. Taxonomy (NCBI): domain Eukaryota; kingdom Metazoa; phylum Mollusca; class Bivalvia; order Myida; family Dreissenidae; genus Dreissena; species Dreissena polymorpha. Next base: position 108,331,917 of record NC_068360.1, read on the forward strand.
TATCAGGGTTGTCATAAATGCCCCAGACTTCAGAACCATAAAGTATGATTGGTGTTACTAATGCATCGAATAGAGCTAGTTTGGTTTTGACATCTAATTTGACACGGCCAAAAATAGATACAAGATGATGATATGCTCTAAGTGCTTGTTCATTTAATATTTTTACAGTATTAGACATATTTCCCGTGTAAAGGAATTTTATACCCAGATATACAAAACTGTTGACAATTTCAAGGTTCTCGTTATTTATTGACCATGTGTAGTTGCACCTGCATTTTCGTTTTTCAAATATGCATATTTTCGTTTTATTTATATTAATTTTAAGACCCCATTTAGTAGAGTAAAGGTATAAATTGTTAAGTTGGTTCTGAAGGCTTACTGGGTTAGTAGTAAATAATACAATATCATCAGCAAATATCAACATAAAGACAGATAGCAGATGCAAATCTGCATTTGACAGATTTTGAACATTTATACAATCTTTAATATCATTTATAAACAATATAAAAAGTAGCGGCGACAGGGGTTCTCCTTGTTTAACACCAAGAGATACATCAAAGAAGTCGGAGTACGACATATCCTGTGTGTTTTTTTTATACATGACTTAACATTTGCATATATACTTTTTATCATTGTTATTATTTTGCAACTGAGACCTGATTCAATTAATTTAATCCATAATGCTTCGTGGATTACTGTATCGAAAGCCTTTTCATAATCAATAAAAGCACAATATAACTTATGTTTCTGCAAAAGAACATTTTGTATAATGCTATGTAAGATAAAAATACAATCGCTTGTACTACGTTTGTCTCTAAAACCGAATTGAGAAGGATTAAACATATTTTCTCCCTCACACCAGCAATTGATTCTGTTGCGTAGACATAATGAGAATATTTTAGAAATTATATTAACAAGTGTGATTCCTCGATAATTGGAAGGCTCTTTCTTGTCCCCTTTTTTAAAAATTGGTATGATAGCACCTTTACACCAAGAAACTGGATAAATACCACGATCGAAAATATAATTGAAAATTTTAGTAAGATATGGTGAGATAAAATCATTAGAATCAATAAAGAAATCGGCTACATTGCCTAACAAGTCACAGCTTTTATTACGCTTCATGTTAGATATCGTTGTTTTCACTTCTTCTACAGTAAATGCACAACCAAGCGTTTCAATAGATGGCAACAAATTCAAGTCATAGGTGTCATTAGGATTAAATGTACTGCTATGTGCAGTATTTGATGATTGTTTAAAATGGTTTAAAAATTGATCCATGTCGATCCCATTACTGTTTGAGACATTTTTCTTTTTATATTTGTTTATATATCGCCAAAAATGTTTTGGATTGTTTTTGCTTAGTTTAGCTAAAGTATGCTTTTCTTTATTAAAAAATGTACGTTTTGTCTCCCTTTTAACGCGGCAATATTTATTTCTGGAATCTAAAAATTTAATCTTGTTCGCGTCACAAGGATAACGTTTATAAATTCTTTTACAATCATAAAACTCGTTTTTGTTCAGTCTACAATCCTCGTTAAACCACAATGATTTTTTCACGCGATTAATTTTACCCTGTTTACTGCCTGTGTGTACAGTTTTACCGTTAAGCTGAAAAGAGATATCAAAGATTATATCAATTATAGTGTGCAACAACATAAAGTGAGCAAAGTTTTCAATATTATAAGAACAGCAGTAAACTAATGTACATATCAATTATAGTGTGCAACAATATAAAGTGAGTTAGTGCACTACAGTCTTGATAATTGTCCTACATATGTATGTGTATGAAAAAAACAGTTATTCAGTCTGAATATACTGAGGTGAAAAATATTCATGCACAGACTTCAAATACATTTTTTATTTCTACAATTTTTGGATATATTTTATTTTTTTAAACACTAACTTTCTAATCTTTATCACATCTTGGAAATGATTAGTACATGTTTTATATTATGTAGATAAAAATAAGTATATTTTATGGTGATACTTTTATTAATATAACCATCTTTTCAATGATATGTATGATATATTTTACATATTTATTACAATAATGTTTACAAGATTGCATTTTTTCTTAAATTATTGTTGTTGTTTTTATGACATTGGTATATTTTCATTCTTCTCATTTACGAATTATTAACAAATGATGGCTTAAATAAGAGTAGATAGTGACTATAATGGACTTGGATGGTTTTGAGCATTTTCAAAAGTTACTGACTATATTCACTAAATTCGAATTAAATACAGACTTACTTTTTAAGTAATAAGAATGGCATACATGACAAGAAAGACTGGTATATAAACAACAGCGTAGGAGTTACTAAAAAGGTGCAAAGTAGGTTAACGGTATTATGTTTAGCTATTATTGACAATTGTACACAGGTATAATTGTATTCTTCGCATGTAATTATTCAATTCACATATTGACCTAAGTTAAACAAGATAAGGACTATTTCAATCTGACTGACCAAAGATTATGTCTTCAGGCTAAATTTAGATCAATACTGGTTTTCTAAAGCGTACTTTTAACTGCATAGTCTGTTTTCAAGGTTAATACTTGTCATTATTTACCGTTAGTTAAGGTTGTTCACATTTATGAAACTGCTTTGGTTTAAACTGTACTGAAAAGTTCTCCCAAAATGTTGGTTTTTTTCAACAATTTATTTTTTCAGAGGTTAATTTATGTTATGTATGCAAAGATATTGTTCAAAACATTCAAATTACACTGGTAAATAACATAAGGAGACAAAACGTAATTTTTATAAAATAAAAGTGTATAATATACTCTAATGATTCATATGTAAATAGGGACATACCATGCTTTTATATCACAGTGTTCATTGTTTAAAGCAATGTTCATATTGTCTCTATTTTCCGCTCACACCCGTTCTTCTGTATCGTCTGAACTCCTCAACGACATTGTTCACATAATCATTAATGTCGAATTTGATTCGTTCGTCCGCAACAGTTTGTCCATACACGGATCCATTGAAATAACAGGCGCTACTTATGTCATGGTGTAGATGAAGCCTGTTGATCTGCCCCTGGTTTGGCTTGGTGACGTCATCAACCAGTTTATAGCCGCCGTTCTTCATGGGGGCCCTTTTTCGCATTATGGTGGACTTTGCCGAATTGTTCCTCAACTTAAAGAGAACAGGCCTGGTTTGTCCTCTTTTTGTAGGGATACATTGGACGGCAACTATATCTGTAAGCAGGAGGTCGACCCCTGCATGATTCTTCAGGATTGAGGTTACTGATTTTGTGATTGAGTCTTCAGTTTCCTCTCTATTTTCTTGTATATTTAATATTTTAATGTTATTTTTCCTTAAATATATTTCATTATAATTTGCTTTCATGTGGGCCAGTTTGCTAAGTTCATAGGTTTTTTTCTATTTGTTCATGAATTGATTTGTCGTTGGTACTTGTTTTATTTTCTATACTTTTTATCTTGTCTTTGAGTTTTTTGTTGTCATAATCTAATGATTCTAATTTAGCTTGCATTGCAACAAGTTTTTTCACTGACTTATTGGTTGATCTTATCATTAATGTTTTGCATAATTTTGTTCATTAGAGTTGTAACAGTGTTTGCAATTAGTTGCTCAACTTCCTCCTTCTTCAACATACCATTGAGATCATCCCTTAAACTTGTAATTGTATCAGTCGTTGCTTGTAGTTGTGTTTGAATGACCTGAAATTCGTCCATGCTGGAGTTGCTAGCTTCACTATCCGGGCGAGATTTTTTATCAGCCTGTTTTGTTTGGGGTTTTATTCTTAAGAAGCTCAGTTTGGGCTGGCCTTTTGATGCAACTTCACTCATTGTGTTAATTGACAAGTACAGTTATTTTCACACTATTTTGTTTCGATAGTCAAGCAATTATTCTGCAGTACAGTTATATTTCCCTTATTTTGTTTTGATAGTCAAGCTATAAGTCCCGCCACACATTTTAATTCAGGTATTATCCAGGTGAACAAAGGGATTTTCTCAAGATAGTATCCGGTTAAATACAGTTCAACAATCATTCAACTCATGTATAGTCTTTTGAAATTGACACTTTCAAATAATTCAAATAATTCCTTTTATTTCATTATATTTTCAATTTTCCACTTGTATCACTAGATGCACAGTACATTCATGCACATGTTGTACTAAATTTTAATACTACTTAATCACTATAAACATGTATTTTTGATGTAAAATTGGAGATAAATTTATCAGCACATCACTCCAGTGATGACCTTGACCTCCATATCCGGCTTTTGCTACACTTTCTTTATGAGCATCTGGACGAAACGTACGCGTCAATGTATCCAAATGATTAATTACATTTGCACTTTATTTTAAGTTAAATAGTATTTTCCAAAGTATTATAACATCTGCAACATAGCATAGAAATACTTATATTTGTTTTTTACGAACATATTCCGTAAATCTTAGTTGTTCTATTATTGTTGAGGTCTCATTTTCAATCGAATGTTTTAGCAATGTATCACACAATAATGAACAGAACTAAGCCCCAGAGAAAACTAAATATGCCATTCATTAAAAAATTAGCATTTCAATCAAATATACCACACGATGCGTTATCGACCGACGGTCGTACTAAAGCACGGAATGTAATCGTCCATTGAAATGCCAAAAACGGTAAAAAAAACGTTTGACCAAGTGAATCCGTTTTATTAGAATCAATCATGTCTTATTCTTACATATTCAATCATTAAAAACAGTTATCTGCATAAAGTTATCATCAATAAATTGATTTTATGAATATAAAGCCTATTTGGAAAACAAGAACAGTTGAAATTGATGCCATGGCATTGATGACATTTCGAATGTGACGAAAGATTTGTACGTATTATTTATTGACTATGCACATTTTATTTTAGATAGCGCTCATGGTGTAAGTAGTCAGGCGAAGTAAATGTGATTAATTAGACTTCGCTTTGCATTGGTCGGGGTACATCTCCTTTTAAGTGTTTTCGGCATTTGTTTTCCGTATCATTAATTGTATCTTTTACTGTATTACATACAACACTTGGCTTTATTCACACTTGATAGACAGTCAAAGTGTTTGGACTAGCTAATGTAACCCGAAAATTTACCATTTTGCCTGTTACCGTTTTGTTAATACAACCGGAAATATTGGGGTATCATGGCAAAGTGTGTTAACGTGCCGAGGATGTGTCATGATATAAAATTAGACCAAAGATTAATTCCAACTAAGACACAATGTAGAATGTGTTGAAGAATTGAATGAATTCGGCACGAAAACGAAAAAGCACTCGCAAAGGCTCGTTTTTTATGTTATAAGCCTCGCATGATAAACCTGATCTATAATCAACACTTATCTATTATTTTCTATCTATTGATTAAAATATCACGACTGGTATATTACATTAATTGAAAAAAGTTGTAAAGCTTTCGTATTTTCAGTATATTCGGTATTTGTTTTTACTGGGTACCTGTAAAGGTACCAGGTATACAAGTTAGCTATAAATAACGCAAGTAGATTGATCATCATCGTAACGTTGTAAACCCAGGAATGCAAATTGTGCATGCGTAGTGAATTGTATATATTTTAAATATAAAATGATCAATCTACTTTGCGTTATTTATAGTGCGTATATCGTTATGTCAACTATTTGTGCGATGAACTTTCAATTTAACATCGAGAAATTTTATTACAGAATATATTAAAAATATGAACTATTTTCAAATAATGTGATATACCAGTCGTGATATTTTAATCAATATAAATTAATAATTGTAAAAAATACGGGATTTTATAACTTTTCTTTTTTGTCAATCGCGATTGACGGTCCCTTTAAACAGTTGTCTGGCGCTTACTTTCGAACGTCAAATAATTCGCCATGTTTATTTAACTTTCCACAACGTAGTCTCATTCGGAAATAAAATAATATTACAATCGAAGGCAACAGTTGTGTTTGCGGTAAATTGCTGACCCACACAGTAAAAGAATCCCAAGTACGGTATGCGACACGAAAATAACAAACAAGCGTTATTAAATCCACTGGCTGGGAATCATACGGCAAGGGAATAATATTACGATGCGTGAACTGGTTTCCCTTTTAATTCACTCTCAAAAATAAACTCATGCTTAACATTATGTATAATTTGGAGTTGTTTAATTGTTTACATAGCCAGGTGTTCAGTTGAAGTTGATTATAAACGCAGTGCTGTATGGCACAGCTATTTGTATTTTACAGAGCGGTTTGTCGAAATGAGTCTATGTCATATCAACCAAATAGTGTCTACATTGTGTGTATTAACACAGACAGCATCCTCGGAGAATAACATGTTGTCTACACTACAAAACACAAGACAAGTTATTTTACATATGTTACTTTATAATACACTTTCTTATACCTATCAATAGTCACGTGGGTCCATGCTAAAACAGTCGTGATTTTTAAAAGGCTATTGGATATATCACATATCGTTCGTTAAAACAATAGGCATATGTATGCTATGGTAGACATGCTTTTATGATTTTGTCTAGGTTAAATAAATAAACATTATTGAGTTTAACTCTTCAGTTATGTTTCTCAATATTGGAGAAATTGTTCTCTTCAAAATAACAACCTCACAATATATAATAGATGTATGTACCACGCAATACAGTAAATTCAGTTGCCAAAGTTTTGTCTGCGGAATTGAGGGTTTGGAAATTTACCATCGGCTTCCAAAGTCGTTTATCTTACTTCATGAAAAATGCGATCTGTGAAAATATATTCCGAAGATTTAGTTCAATCATTGTCTTCCAACTCCACATAAGGATGCCAATCGAATCGCGTTTCTTGCCAATTTAATCAAACGAAACAACAGACGAAAGGCTCACATGCACATCGCAAAGTTCAATCAATGACTCCAGACGACTCTGTATAGTTTTGATACGCATGTCCTTATTTACAAAAACAGGATGTAAATCCGTTCACTAGGTGTTCATAATTTGTTGATATATGTTGTTAAAGTGAGAATATTTTTCGTCATGGTAAACATTTTTCTCGATGGAATTTAGAAGGTTATACAGTGTAGGTTCCACAATTTGAATGTTTGTTTTTTAACGGCTCTCTTGTATCGTATATTGTCAAATCAGCCATAAATACAATCACCATGGAACACATTAATTTGCCCACGAAAATCTCACATTAAAAAATTGTATACGTTTGAACCGAATCTGTTTATTGTCATATAAATATGAACGGAGCTATTATAAATATCGACGCTAAGAACAACTGCAACTTAAATGTACACATTTTAAGAAGTATTTAGTTAATGTTTAATATCCAGCATTCAATCGATGTTGCATGTTCAACTGTGTTACAAATAGGTACATAATTGTTATTTCTTATAGTTAAATAAATTACTTGGTTGTGGGAACTATTCTTCCGGAATCATCAAGCAAATATTGTTCTGGTAAATCGTCTTTTTAATGGTACTGTAAAGTTAAAAATCTAATATTTTCGAACAATTCATATTTAAGTATTGAAATTGAGAAACTTAAACGGCTGTATAAGACGTTAGCAACAGTAATAATAATGCAAACGAATTATGGTAATACGATAAAGAACACTTTGTTGAAATAAATAGTTGATGCCTTTATTTACGATCACTGTACGTGATTTTTTTAAATAAAAGGAATTGCAAATATGTTAAACCTACTGCCATTGTCGCTGTTGACCTTGTTTAATTATATAAGTAGTAGTGTCTTGATTATCCGAGAATATACATTTTTTATCATAGAAATCATTTCAACAGTGATATGCTGTGGCGGGTGTTATTCAATCATATGTGTGTGTGTATGTTATCAAGTAAAATGACGGCTTACATATATATGCGCGAATAACGTTCGTGTCATCTCTCCTTACAGGCACACCTTGCTAGTCTTACTAGTTTAATAAAATATTCAGTACAGTTATTATAAATTACATCTATGAAAATGGTTAATATGTTAAAATCATATGAAAAAAGTTCAACTGACCACTATGGAATTGACAAAGAAGTGAGCGACATTGCTCGCCACGTCGCATAGATATGATAACAAATTATACAAATGTGTTTTTTTTTAAATCAAATTATGCACGGAAAAGTTTAGTGCGGGTACATTGCATTATACAAAATATATGGGATAATAAAAAATGCTAAGTGTCCACTGTGATCTTGACCTAGAAGCATAATGGTTGATTCACGCGACACTCTGTCTTGTTATGTTGATCATTTGCACAAATTGATTTCGAAATTCCATAATGCAGACCTAAGTTATGAGCCGAACATGAAATTCACTCCCCAAAACAACAACAAATACACACACATACAAGACAAGCAAAACAAACACCTATTTAAATGACAGGGATTACACTATAAGCCCTTCAGGCATTATCATAACGTGGCACAAACAAGTGAATTCATTGTATTTAGAATAACATTTCAATAGATAATATTGTTCAAAGATGTACTAAGCAACACCTCTTCAATAAAATGCTGAAGTGATTGCTCTTATATATTTCCGACTTAAAAGAAAAACGCATCGTAAAGGAGGCATACATAAAAATTATAGCAATTTTGCTTGATAAACTACAGCTTTGTCACGGACGTGATGTATACCCCCAAAAGTTGCATTGACACATATATTTTATTACATGCTGTCATCACAAAACAAGAGAAGCAAATTTATGGCGATTTTTAAGAATTATTATGCCATTATCATTTATGGCCATTTTGACCTTTGAACTCTTGAATTATTTTGCATGACACACCGTCCAATGACTGTGAACACAATAAATGTACAGATTCATTCGAAAATATGACAATGAATAACATAGTTATGGCCCGGACAAGCTCATTTATGGCCATTGTTGACTTTTGAACACTAAGTGTGGCATTGACCTTGGAGATATCAACGTAATTCTTTCACATGACCCACCGACCAATGATGGTGAACAAATGTGCAAAATGATTTTAAAATCTCACAATGAACGACATAGTTATTGCCCGGACAAGATCATTTATGGCCATTTTTTACCTTTGACCTCAAAGTGTGACCTTGATCTTGGAGTTATCGACGTAATTCTTTCGCATGACACACCGTCAAATGATTGAAAACAAATGTACCGAGTAATTTCAAAATATCACAATGAATGACATAGTTATGACATGGACAAGATCATTCATAGCCATTTTTGACCTTTGAACTCAAAGTGTCACATTGACCTTGCAGATATCGACGTAATTCTTTCGCGTGACACACTGTCCAATGATGGTGAACAAATGTGCCAAATGATTTTAAAATCTCACAATGAGCGACATAGTTATGGCCCGGACAAGCTTATTTATGGTCATTTTTGACCTTTGAACTCAAAGTGTGACCTTTACCTTGAAGATATCGACGTTATTCTTTCGCATGACACACCGTCCAATGTTGGTTAACAAATGTGCCATATGACGTTACCATCAGATGGTAACGTAGTGTGAACCGCTCGGTGCTTTGGTCCGAGATAATTTTTGGAGTTTAGGTGTGGCTTGTCAACCGCGGTTCTTGGCCTTTGTGTATACCGCGATTACACCTTCAAGAGATCCCGGGCTCACGCCAGGAGTATCTTCCATCCTGTGTGTAGGCTGTCCCTACTTGGGTCTTCCTGAGAAGGACCGTTTGTTGACCGTGGGGGAATTTGGTATGTCTTTCGCTGTAGACATAGCTGTTTGCGGAGGCTTCGCTACCTTCCGCTGAGTTTTCCTTTGGCCTGCAACTTTTTGTAGTCGCCAGTCCCCTAAGTCTTTGATCAGCCTATATAGCCATCCATGAAAAGTCTGCAGAGATTGATCGTACTCATTTAATGCTAATCTTCATAGGTGTGCCTCGAAGCCCTTGTCATTTATCACTAACATTTGCAGGATTTTTGTGTTCCGTCGGTGCCATCCTCCTTAAGTACCTACAGCAAGACCTTTGAAGTTCACCTTGTTGACCTTTTATATGTCTGCAATGGTTTGTGACAAGTGTTTGTACTTGTTTAGTTTCTGTTAATTTGCGTTTTGCAATCCGTGGTTGCTCTCTGTAACGATCGTCGGGTTAATCACGAAAGCTTCCTTCGATTTCACTAAGATCATATCTGGAATCCACGTTTCTGGGGCCCCTTGTCTTTCCGCTTTCAGTTTTGGCTCACAATTTAACAGCTGGCCTACCGATTTAGATTTGTCTGCTTGCGCGTCTACTATCGCGTTGTGTCTTTTGATCCTATAGCCCTTCATTTTCGAACACCATCCCGATAAATGTCCTATCGTTTCTGGGTTTTGTCGGCAGTGTCTACAAAGCGTGTCTGTAATTTTGTTTTTCGATCTCGCTAGTGTGTACTTGGTGGGATATGTGTCTGTTCTTAGTTTGATCCCCGTTATAAGGTCGCATTCTCCGAAGTATGTTTTATCACAGTCCAGCCATGTGTTGGCCTGTGGTAGTGTGTGAGCTTTATGGCTTTTACAGATGACTAGTTCGGATCAGTCTTGTTGGAGTAATGGTCCCTATTGTACTTTTGTTATTAGCTTACTCGGCAGTTTGAGACCAGCCTTGCTCGCTATGTCGCTTACTTTCTCGTTAAGTTTGAACACTTCGGACATCCTTCTAATCTTTATATCGTTAGACTGTGCGATACGTTTTAGGGTGTTTACCCTTTGTGCTGGCGCACATATTTCGTACTTCGGAAGACCTAATCCGCCTTTTCCCAGTGACTCGTAGAAAGAGACGTTCTGCGAGCATTCTGGGAGTTTCAGCCATATTATCACTTCTGCTCTTAATACTGTGTCTTGCTCCTTTAGTAAACCTTTGGGATAATCTGTGTGCATCAGGGGCTAGGATAGTCTTGGCAGAACATATTGTTGACCATCACTAGTTTCTGTCGCGGTTTTAGACATGCTGTCCCCACTTTTGTCACCATATCCTTGAGGGCTGCCTAGGTTTGGGCGTATTGTGTTAACACATGGGTTCATTTTTGAACCTAGGTATTTAAAGGTAACTTCTGCATTCATTAATGGATTGCCTGACCGTCGATTTGGATGGGTGGGCTGTGGTAATTGTATATGAAGCTTTTACTCCCATATGGGGTTATGGTGTATGCGGCACATTTGTTTATATTGAGTTTCATCCCGGTTGTGCAACATAAGTTTTTAACTACACCCAGGTTGTGGTTCATTTCTTCTGCCGTATTGGTAAGTAGAGCATTCCCTTGCCAAATGTATACCAATTTGCCTGGCCGGTTAGTTCCGCTAGTAACGGGTCCTTTGCTATATTTAAGAGCAATGGACTGAGCGGGCCACCTTGTTTGACACCTTGCTTTATTGGTATTTCATTGGTGGCTCCCCGCTCAGTCTTGAATGCTGTTGAGGCCCCTTCATATAAGTCTTCTACTATACTTATGAAGTGAGGGGCAGTGTTGAACCTTTCTAATCCCGCCGTTAGGTGACGATGTGAGACCGTGTCAAAGGCTTTTTGCCAGAATATGTATTAAATATTTACAGACAATAAATTCGGGCTTTTATTTTAGATCAGTATTATTGAAGAGAACTAATGGCCATTAAAACGAGTATCAGAACTAATTCCGCGCAATGTATTGGGTATGTGTTTCTGGCAATTCATGAACGATAAATGACATAGTTATGGTCCGGACAACCTTTCGGTTTCAAACGCACTAAGTGACCCCGTGACCTAGTTTTTGACCAGGAATGATCCATATTCAAACTTGACCTAGATATCAGCTAGATACAACTTCTGACCAAGTTTGGTGAAGATCGGATGAAATTTTTGGGACAGACAGACCGACCGAGAAAGTGACTCTTATATAGCCCCCATTACCAATGGTAATGGGGGTATAACTATAATTATTAGATTCCTTTTGTTATATGAGCAGAGTGAACACACAATGGGATATATTCATGTCCAATATTCATACCTTTAAGTAATATTTTCTGAAGGTGTTCATGAATTGCCAGAAACACACACCAAGTATATTGCAGGGAATTAGTTCCGATACTCGTTTTAATGGCCATTAGTACTCGTTCAATACTACTGATCTAAAATAAAAGCCCGAGTTTATTGTCTGTAAATATTTAATACATATTCTCTCGCGCACATTTTATATCTATTTTTCCTAAATAAAAAAATAATGTGGTTAGAATTAAGAAACAACTATTTTAAAGAAATAATTTGCCATGACCGAATGAGAAAGTACATGCTTGAAGAACATATTTCTCGAATCAAAGACAGGTAATTAAATAGTGCGTGCTGTTTTAGCGTTAAAAGATTTGTTCTTGCATACCATTGTTTATCAATCTATTTAAGTAATTGTGTAGTAAGCAGCCTACAGAGAGTCAAATAAATCATGGTATGACAAGACAACTAGTCTATTGTATTATCAAACGCTTATACATTAGCAATGAAAATACTAATAAATGTCAACCTCATGATAAATCGGTAAGTTTTTACAATGGCGTGACGTCACTTTACGTTGCAGCTTCGTAGCAGAAAAACAACGTAACGTCTTATGGCCAGTCAAATAAAAAGCAGCCGATGGAAAACACTCAAAAGGCTTTATAACACATGCTCAAGACAAACATATTCTTATGGGAAATATTTTTTTGAAAACGAGTTGAAATATTGGGTAATACATTTTTGATACGGGTTATCATCTGAAATTCATAAAAATCAAAGTAAGTATCGATGCACTTATGGCAAATAATGTCAATAAAAAGCAATCTCTATTCTTGCATGTTTTGTACTCGATACATAAAACATACATCTAATTAACATAACGTAGCATTGTTGTCATTCGAAAATAATTGAATGTAACGTTATTTTCACGTATTGTTCCTGTAATTTCCAATATCACTGTTTAGTCATGTCGTGGGTCAACTATTTAAACTAAGAAAAGAACACCGTTCTGTAGTAGGCAGTAAGGTTGGAGCAATAAAGAAATACAGGGACATCGGAAATGAAAGTTAGACCAATATCGATGCAAATGTCGACTTTGAATAGAGTCAATAGTTTCACGTGTGTGTTTTTATAACCAGTGTTGTTTAAAAGCAATTTTGTATTGATTTTATATGATTTGTAATTGTAATAGAATTATGCACACATTACTTAAGATAACTGTCCAAGTATACGTATAATATTCAGATACCATTTTCGCACATGTATTACACTGTGAACTGTATTTAGTCGATGCTTGTATTGTTTTTTAGAAATATTTGTAAATGAAGTGGTATATCGTAAAGAACGTTACCAAAACGTGTTTAGAAAGTGCGAACAGCACATCAACATTTCAAAGATGTTCGCTTAGTGAACCTTGGCTGCCGTTGCTGATAATGTTATTGATGAAAGAGCCTCTTTGAGATTTTAGAAAAAGGAATACCAAACAGACATGTTAATGGCATGTTGTTGTCATGTTTATGGACGTATGCACATCGGATCTAGAACAGTTATAGTTGTTATAATATATAGCATGGTCGGAGTTGATGAAATCTGTGCCAAATATATTATGAAGAAATCTTGCGAGTTGTTAAACATACACCCCATTTGCAACTGTATCATATTTAAGTTAATTTACATATTTACAGTTGTTTAACCTCATATTATATAAATAATTTTAATCATTGATTACCGAATGAAAATATTACATATTTATAGAATCTTACATTTAAGTTAATGATATTTTGAATGTAATAAATTGAACGATCACTCATATCGACTATTCTACATTTATTTATATTTATTTTCTGCGTGATTTATGATAGTCACATTGAATCTTGCTTAGCATGCATACTTGTGAAACATCTATATAAATGTAACAGAACAGAACAGGGTACTGAATGTTTATTTCGACTTAAGCATTTACAGCTCATCGTCACAACAATATGAACAAAAAAACAAACAAATTTACATGCGTCAACAATACATGTCATTGTATACAGTACATCAGTTTTATACTAGCATGACTTAATAAGAGAATACCAGAACAATATGAGGTGACTCTTAATTTGCAAAGAGTATTAAAATGTAATACTTGAACAATTCAAATATAAATAATTGAATATATATAGTTTTGAAAAGATAGTTTCACATCAAAAAATAATATAACATACTAAAATAATGTAATTATATATTGTCAGCCCTAAGTTTAAAAGCTTTGATGCAAAAATAAGCTAAACGAATTAATATCGTTTTTTTAGTTTCATTTAATAATTGCACAAATTTAAACATACTGGGTCTTCTTTTGTAAAAGTTAGGCAAATAAGTATTTCTCAAATTGGCATAAAAATGACAAATCAGTACAAAATGGTATTCATCTTCAATTTCCTTCAATGTTTACATAATCGTTCATTTCTGGAAATATTTTGACGTCTACCATTTTCAATAAAAAGGCAATGGGATGATAACCGCATTTTTGCAATGATATTTCTGAATTTGGAATTCTCCAAGATATCTAAGAAAACTGATCGTTCAAAAATAGGTTTTAATTCTTTGTAAAGGTACAATGAGGAACTTTCATTAACGTCCGCTCTCAAATTTGAAATAAAAGTATCTTTTAAACGGTTTCGAAAAATTGGAATAAAGGTGTTTATATTAACGGATTCTGGATACAACCAAACGTAGAAGCGAAGATGTATTTTTTTTATACAATATTGATTGTGCGCTAAATAGATACTTTACAAGGGCGTCCGACTATTTCCTTGCATATTAAATAGCATCAATTATGTGAGTTCGTGTCCAATTACTTGTTTGATGATTCTGCGTTCATCTACCAATGGCATTCACGAGGTAAATGCTTTAGACAAGCAACTTTGTCATCTATGGATCAAAATCACATTTAAGAGTTGTAAAGCTGTTGTGTATGTAAATATATTCTAGTGAATAATTCTATGTTGAACAGTTAATATACAAGCGTATGGTGTGCGATTATTATTAATAAAACAAGACAATCCCTTCAGATTGAGGTGAATGTTCCAAAAATGTTAATACGTATTGCAGTATATAAAACTTCAAATACAAACAATGCAATATAAGTTTTTTTTCCGAATAATGTTCAAATCACTGTTATACACGTATTAAGATGAATGCTTCAAAAGTCCTATTGCATGTAAATACTATTTCTTGTCGTCGAAGTATATTTCGCATAACATTACCAAGGCAAATGGTTTGTTTAATCGTTTGCCCCTTGGTAGCTACACAAATAGCAGTTTACATTTAAAATACATTTAAATGCTGAAACAGTGGTTATTTACACTTTCGATATGGGATATTAGCAGTATATAAAAAAGAACCAATAACAAGGATGGCTATTTTACAACTGAAGTCGGCATCGATTGGGAATTTGAGAAGAGAAAATGCATTGCAGACTTAAGTCTTTACATCAAGTGAACGTAATTCTGAAGATAACGGTGCGATGATAGAAGAAACACACAATTATATGAAATTAAGAAAACTAATAAATAAGTCGAAAACGAATGATAATAAGGTGACACATCTGATGACAAGAAGAGTTAACAAAATCCAAGATGTTCTGTTTCTAATGCATACAATTGAGCGACTTGATTATATGAACCTTCAGAAGAATCTAGAAAACGACAATTGTGTGAGTAGATTTAAAACGTCCTTTAATGTCGTACACAACTATACTTTTATCTTGTTTTCGTCTCTGGTCCCGACCAGCTTTCTCAAGTCGCCTCTGTTTTGGCACCAATCAGTAGCTGTTCTCATTTCCTGCTTTGCATTCATTTCGCTGCGCCAAGTATTTATAGGCCGTCATTTCTAATTTTTAACGGGTAGGTTCCAATTAAGATATTGGCCTATAGTTTTTGATGCAGTCTTTCCAAGATCGTTGGCTTTCAATCGAAAACGCCTCTTAGTTTGAAGAGCCGCTGCTTTGTTCTGCTGCATCAGTCTTTTTCGGTAAACTTGTCTTGTCAGTTCATCTTTAGCATCTCCCCGATGCCGGTGTTGATCAGGTCTTGGATTTCCTTCACCAAGGAATATTGCTGTATTTTATTTTTTGCTTACAATTTAATTGTTTTCCATATTTTTAGTTTTTTACTCATTTACATGCACATAAGAGAAATGTAAAAAAATGCACGTAAGTCCTTTATTCAACCAATGTTAACATTTATCTATATAAAGCATTTAAAGCCAAGCTTCAATACATGCCAAATATGTGAAAAAGTCCCTTTAAATAATGTATTTCTTCACTACTGGTATGATTGGGATGCATTTATTCAGTTAACGCTTGGTAAAGTAAAGCTTAATATACAATATACATTATTTTGGCTCAAGTAGACTCTGTCAAATGTCTTAGTAGAAAAATTGTCTAATTTATGAAAGGAAAAGATTGTCCTGAAAACATTTTGTCAATAATTGTTTTAAATATTTGACATTTCCGGAATAAATGTTATTAAGTTTACTCACTTTGTTGGTTGCAAAATGAATATATTGGATCATCAATTAATTTCATTGTATTTAAAAGACTATTTGTACAAATAATTAGCATTGGATTAAAGTTGCCATTGAGTTTAGCTTGTCGATTACACTAAATTGAATTTTTTATTCTCCTTTTTTATTTTTTATTAGCTCCTGTCAAAGCTTAAATAATGGCATTAATCTATTCTACAGCACATTTTATTATCCAAATACAACGGAAAAGAAACAAACTGCGTACTGCGCATGCGCGAATGGGACAGTATAATCTTTTAACATTCCGCACGTGATTGCTAAGGTAGCGGGCGACAGTATTTGTTGGAAAGTAATTTTTTTCCCGCTTGTGTCACGTGATTCCTAAGTTAGAGGGCGACAGAATTTTTGGACACTAATTTTTTTCCCGCTGGGTCGGACAGTATTTTTATGTCATGATGACCTATATGAGTTAAGCATTGTGAATGAAAGTGAGGTATAATATTTAAAGAATGTGTCCATCCTATTGATTCACCGAGTGTTTTATACGAATCTTTCTATTTTAAGTTAAAAGGCCACATGCCTTACTGGAACACTGTAAGACTTTATTTTAGTTGTCAACGTGCAACTTAATGATTGGCGTCACAGGCACCTTATCTGACTGGCCAATTTGTCGTCCATATGCAACAAAATAATTGAGTTCAAAAACAACTTGCCTGATTTCCTCTATGACTTTTGGTTTGTCTTCAATATGCAAAAATATAATTGCGTTCAAATGTCATTTGTCTGATTGGCAAACTGTCAGATGTTATGTTCGTCTAAATGCAACACTATGTCACGTTAGAAACACATGTATTATTTATTAGCATATTGCCAATATGTGTGTTTCATTTTATACACACAGTATCAATGGTCCTGTCAGTTCATAATACACTCGTCCAGGTTATTTATATATGAAAACTTTAAACCTTCGCTTACCAACAGACGCCACGAACGTGTTTAATACATTTTTCAACATAATGACAACTCGTATAAGAGATTGAATGTATCGAGTAGCAGATGACCTTTTTATCTATGGCAGAGCAATTATCATGTTTGTTGGAAACCATGTCGATCGTAAGGATTATTTATTAATTCGGGAAATATAACAATGATGACTACATCACTCGATTCTTTAATAATATACATTGTATTGTATTACAAAATCTTATTGAATAGCATTTTGTTAAATGCTTTCTGTACATTTGCGACAACTGGGGTTCGTTCTCTCATATATGTATTGTGTAATGATAGTGACATTTTAAGGGTGTTCTATTGTTTAACAAATTACAATAAGTGCCGTAAAACACACATGTCCGCCCATTCACCTAATTTACACACGAGCAGGGAACGGTAGGAGCTACGTCTTCGTCGATGGAATACACGTTGAACATAATTTAACAGTCTAATTTATACATTATATGTTAGTTTTAAGTTTATCTTTTATGTTTACACGAGGCAGTGTCACGCGCTGATATATGTGATACATAATTTTCGACGACATATTGCCTCGATAAATTTTAATATGTAGTTGAGAAGTAACACGTAAAACTGACTGCATCTGTAAATCTATGTAAACGGGTTATTTGTTTGGTAAGAAACATACACGTTATTTTTTAAATGGTGGTATTTCGACTGGTTTAATAAAAGTGTTAATATATTTTACCAATTCAATAAGAACTACATGATATGCCTTTATTAAGTCATGCAGGCTATTTATAACATATCAGGTAAAACATCCCGTAATGATACCGTTTCTGTTATCATCGTTAACTGATTATTGCCTGCGCGTTTAAACAACAATGACAACAACAACAACCACACATGCACGACTTGAAATATTATGATAACAATGGTAAGCATAGCAATTGTAATCAATTCTTAGTGTATGAACTCTTAAAGTGCTCTACGAGTGTTATACTTGCAGTTATTATTAATTACCAACGTGTGTACAACTGCGTTTTGTAATACGTCAACATGTTAAGAGCATTAACACGATAACAATTCGACAATAATGTGTAAAACAACCGAGTCCATGCTAAATTACTGATTTTAGTACGTTTCTTTAGCTGAATACCAATGTGGAATTCTTTTTTCCTTAATGCACATTCTTTAAGTGTTATGTCGACACGAAAGCTTCTTCCTCATACAAACAATAAACCGCAAAAGCTGCCATTAGTACAGAATAACAATTCGCGTCAATACATAAATGGGCACTCAACAAGTAAATAACGATACGTACGAAAACAAGGCATATGGTATGTCTCATCGTAATGGTCTGCTTCAAAGAAAACTACTATACTTATACAAAGAAAAGGAGTAAAAATAATTGCAGAGCACATATGAGTATCACATTTGTATCAGTGGATACCATCGAATGTGAAATATACGATATGATCAAATTACGATCAACTGCGAGCACTAAGTTGAAGCGAACATATATTTTCGTACTTATTAATAAGCGAAGACAAATGCAAGTATAATAAATAAATAAACAATTATACAATTAACATTATCTATAATTATAGCGCAAACGACATTTCACGACAATGTGATTAATAAAGAGTATCTTAAATTATTCAGAACAATATTTTTCGGACAAGATTTCAAGATAAACATACCTTAATGATAGGAAAATATGAGCTTTGACCATTTTATTTCTGTCTGCTGATTGTTCAAGTCAGTTGGTATTGATTTTATTATGTCAATAGGGTTCGATCGAAACTGTGGGTGTTACAAAACGGTTCCATTTTTCAGTTTCTGACGAACCAGCATTTAACACTTTTAACAAGGAAAGTCTGATGGTTAACAGTAAGGTCTTTTGAAATAATGTTAAACACGCGATTGCAATATATTGTCATGTGTCATATGCCAAGCAGTAATATTTTTTTAGCCATACAAGCCACTAAGATTATAGAAAGAACCGAGTTTAACTCAGATGATCGCTTTAGACCGATCATTACTAGACTGTGGGTGTTAACAATCATTTAAGCACACCTAATCTATTCGCTTAAATTACTGACATTAAAAAAAAGTAAACGATTATTTATAATCAAAAGCATTCAGCAATTTTCAAAAGGTGCAAAGCAATGCAATTTCAAATAATTACTTTGCTTCTTGTTGTTCATTTTCTTCATGAAAGCTATACTTGTTCTCAAATTTTTGAAGAAATTCCAATTTCATCGCAGCAGATCGATCAACTTTGAAACTTCGCAGACGACTTGAATTAAAAATCACACTATCGACGTCATTAACTTTGCATAGAACTTTTCATTTGTTCATCCCTTGTAGATATTGGATGGAATAGACTGCACCGAGAATCAAATACCACCTGTCGCATCAAATGTATTTTAGCTGCACTTATTAGACAATATTGCCTTCTTAAATCATTCAAAAGATTAAGTCATTGACTGATATTTTTATTTAACTGATATGTGCCATCTTGTTCATAAACACTTGCGACCAAATTTGAGTTGCAATTTCAGCTGTTTCTGGTCGTAACATTTTAACTTTATTTCATGAGCATTGTTCCAATTAAACCAAATATTGCACTAAAACATACCGGTATATAAATTAAACTGTTGGTTTTAAATTGGACTCATATGAATTATATATATATATTCTCTTCTCAGACGGTGCGGGTTATTTGTAATAATGCGTAGTGATTAATACTTTTGCGTCGAGTAAATATTTTGGAATACAGTTATTATAAACAGTGATTCTAGAATGTTCATCTTATGAAAACGCGGGATCATCGAGCATTGATTGTATCTCATTTGAACTTAATATAACGATTTAAGATCCTTGTTGATAGATAAATAGATTAATAAACGATACAACTTTTGCCGTCCACCTTAGCGGGTGGATGTCGCCTTCTATAAGAGCAGATTATCACATTAAAGCTCAAAAATTGAGCTTTTGTAACTTAATAGATGTCTTTTAAATACAATATCTAAGACAAAATTTCGACAAATATAAAATAACATCATAATCAAAAGTATGCAGAGATTGAATTTTACATTAGATCACATATATATTGATACAGTAAAAGACATTGCACTTGGTATTATTTCACCAGTGCCAGCTTTAAGTAGTAATTCTAACATGTGATGAATAAATTAATGGATGACATAACTCGTGTAATGGGGGAGGCATTTGTTTTCACTCTGTTGCCAAATATCAAATGCAATCGATCATCACACAAGTTTTAGTTACAAATAGTTACCGGCGATCTTGTTGGTTAATTGGGATATTTCGTATCATTTAATGGCTATGTTTTAGAATTGGCTAAGTCGATCTCGCCTGTTATTAAACGTGCCGACATTATATTCCTTACTCCACATATTTCATAATGATGTGATTTAAACAATTTCAGTAATAGAGCAATCATTGGTTTTCTGAAAGTTTTACAAAAAAGCGGCGCTATAATACGTCCAAATTTCTTTGTCGAAGGGCGAATTAAAATCATGGAACGTGCATTTACCAATATCGTATCATTGCGCATAGACACATGGACCCTGTATTGTTCAAACAACGTATTCCGAAATTGTGATAAATAATGTAAACCAGGAACAAGATTGACTTAACACATCGGTTAGATTTTCATGTTGTCAATATGTCAATATGTATTTTTCATTTGCAACCATGCATTTGTTCAAGTTTTACGTTTATATACACATGAATCAGTAATTGACCTAGCCGGTATAAAGTATTGATCGATGAACTGGCTGCTTATTCAAAGCATCTCAGAAACAATGTCGCATAATGTTTCCGTTTATGATATGATGATAAATCGCATAAAGTCAGGGGCGGTTCCAGGATTTCCGGTTAGTGGGGGCGGGATATTGAAAGATTTGTTGGGGTCCAGTGGGCCGCTAGGGTCCCTGGTGGGTGCAGGGCAATGCCCTGCTAGGGCGTCTAGGGTGGCGAAGGCTCCCGGAAGCTCCACGCTTTAAGTGATTTTGAAGGCTTTGACAACCACTTTGGTTGATACATCAGAATCGCAAAGTTCAACTTGAAAAACCGGGCGACAGAGAGTCTAAAGTTAATCATTTAGCGAATTGTCTGTGATTAGTGGGAAAATGTTGTGTACGAAAAAGTAGAAATTTGAGTTTAAATGTGTGACTAAGATATAGTTAAGTGTGAAACATGAAATGAATTAAC
This sequence comes from Dreissena polymorpha, assembly GCF_020536995.1. NCBI lineage: Eukaryota > Metazoa > Mollusca > Bivalvia > Myida > Dreissenidae > Dreissena > Dreissena polymorpha. The sequence continues at coordinate 108,353,564 of NC_068360.1, forward strand.
TTTACTTTGGCGATTTTAAGGGGGGTGGGTGGGCGTACGCCGCGTCCGCCCCCCCCCCCCCCCCCTGGAACCGCCTATGAAAGTGATACGTTCCCGCGAATTTCAACAACATGTTTACGTCCCGGAAATACAACAACACAGTGGTAAACACATAAACACATAATAGTATGATCAAGGATTTATGTCTTAACTCTGCATATGCGATCCATGTGGTAAACTTGCAATAATATTAATTACCAACGTATATATCTGCGTTATGTAACAAGTAAAGATGTAAGGCGTGCTAAGAGCATTCACAAGATTAATATTCGAATATAAATGATCAAACAACGCGTTGATAGAGTTTTTACTATATTTCATTAGGGTTCCATTGATGAATATCAATAAGAAATTATTTTTGTCATAATACATATTCGTAAAGTATTATTTTAACGCGAACGCTATATGCATGCTTCAAAGAAAACTACTCCTATAATACTCACACTTTTGCTGTTAATTATTCCACACAGTTTGAGTGGTAATTATTCGGAGCAAAGATAAGTAACGCATTTATATCCGTGGGTGACAACACACGTTAAATGTAATCTAGAATTACATGCGGATTCTATAATAATAAATGCACGTCCCTCTGACATGTCCGTTTATGTTCATTTATTTGGAACAAGATTTTCCAGACATAATTTTCCTGACAACCATAGATTTATGATAAGAAAACCTTCTGATATGTCATTTTATTATTGTATGCTTCTGATCGTTCAAGCAAGTCAGGTATTGAATGAGTTTCCCGACGTTTTGGATGGCAAAAGTGTGTCATGCGACAGTTTGGGCTTTAGATAATGGTCTTATTGGTCAGTTACGGACAAAAGATCAGTTGACACATGAAACGAAAATCTTTTGGTGAAAAGTGAGGTGTTTCCAAATCATATTAAAACAGTGTATCTATATATTGTCATGGAAAGTCGAATCGCAAGCGGTAATATTTCGAGCAATAAAATAAACAGCTATGTGCAAAGAAACGATTTGAACAAAGATTGAAGCTTTAGAACGGTATTGGCTTAAAACTGGTGACTCATCTTAGTTTCTTTGGACAAATCCTCTGACTTTAGATCTTGAAATGTATTATTTTCCATCGTTGGAATACAAAAAAACAGACTTATTTTTATATTATAAATTTGTAAAAGAAACCTATTCTACAAAAAGACAACAAAACTTCCGTTGACGTTGTTCCAATGGTGCTTAGCAATTTAATTATATATAATTGGTACATGTTTGTCATTTCCTTGATGAAAGCTATTATGTTCGCAAATTGTATTATCAACTTGAAGCTTGTCGCTGAACTATGAAACTTCAGTGACGAATTGAATGAAACATCACACTATCGACGTGATTTATAATACATTGAACAGTTAGTTAGTTCTCCCTTTGTAGACACTCGGCGGAATAAACTTCATTGAGAAATAAATGTCATCTGTCGGTCCCAATTTATTCAGATTATTTGTGACACTATTTGTTTCTTTTTTTCATACAAGAGATTGAGTCAATGACCGTTATTGTCAAACAATTGATATTTACAAGTTTTATTTGCAGTTAATGTGGATTTTGACCGTGGCATTTTTCTTTTTTTCTTTCATGAACATCGTTTTAAAATTATGTATACATTAACCCAGAATGTTTGATGCCGGCATATGCTTTTATCTGTCGATTGTAATAAATAACAATATTATAAATGGTTGTTTTCTCACAAAAAAAAATTGTTATTCATAAAAACGTCGCATGATTAAAAGTCTAGTGCCGTTTGAAACTAAAATGTTCAGATTATGAAAATGTGGGATCAAAGATCATTGAATGTATTTTAATTGCAATGCCCATATAGAGATTCAAGTTCCGTATTTTGAAAGAAAGCCATTATTTAAAGAGAAAACTGAAAATGCCATCTTTAGCTGACGGAGGGTGCCTTCTATGTTAGAGGATATAAAGAATATTTAGCATATAGCTAATAGTAAGCTTGTGTACCCATGTTTATTATAAAACAACCTAAGAAAAAAGGTAGACACATATCAAATATCCACATCTATCATATATAGAAAGTGCACTTCATTGAAGATTGTATGCATTGTTGCAATCATGATCATATTCGTCGTTATTTCACCAATGCCGTCCTGTGGAAGGAATGCAAACCTGTGATGAATGGTTGAATTGATGACATATCCCTTATAATGGGCGAGCCATCTGGGTATCGGTTTTCTGCCAACTATCAAAGGCAACCGATCATCACTTGAATTTGGATTATGAATAGCTATTGTTTTCGCACATATCCGTATTTTCATGGCATATTTACGTGCGCCTGAGACAAAATGGTATGTTGACAATATCGACGTACTTGTTGACTTCTTTGCAATAAATAATCCGAGCCAACATGTAAATGAAGTAAGATACCTTGAATATTGCCTGGTGCTGAACTTTGTGAAAAATATATACTTAATCGGAATATATTGACCCTTTCGATATGCGTGTTAGCAAAAATTATTTACGTGTACAAAGAACCGAAATATATTTTCAGGAATTTTCCGATTTTCATTCCATCCAAGTGGCATATACTTAAGTCCAAATTACAGAGATTAACTCAATATTGGGTTGTTTCTAAAATTTATTCTTTTCGAATTACTTATACATCTATATATATATGCCCTAAGAGATGTTCCAAAATTAGACATTTCAAATTCGTTGGTTACATCGATTTTTGCTATCGAACACAATCTTTTTGGCACATTTTCGATTAGTCATCATAACTTAGAAGTGCTTCAGGCGTTTTCGCTTCATTATGTGATTGTGCAGGATTATGCTAACATACAATTTTGTGACCAATTTTGTGACTAATTTTGATGATGATATAATAAAATGTAATCGAGTTAAAGAGTCGAAAAATTTAAAGTTAAGAAATAATATTTTTCTATCATGGTTTGTTGTCGAATAACCCACAGTAAGGAGTATAGATGCGTAGGAATTAAATCACGAAGCACGAGTGATTTTATAACACGCATCTATACAACTTACTGTGGGTTATTCGACAACAAACCGTCATAGAAAAATATTATTTCGATTCTAACACGATTCTGATTGATTTGGTTCAAGCTTTAGGACGTGAACTATATTTTTCAATACTCCGCCCTTCTTAGTACTAAGTTCACTATTTAGTGACGTCATTGAATTGTACAAAGATATGACGTAATTTTCATTCATAAATATTTTGCAAATGACGTCAATTTCATTGAAACAACAATCGTAGCAACTTAATGACGTCACGTTTATTGATGCTACTGAAAAGCTGACATGCTATAAATGTTTTCTGAATTACGTTTCCTAACAAATAGCATTCTTTGTAGACGTGGTTATGCCACTTATCACCAAATATACAATTTATTGTTTCATTACATTTATATACATGCTACATTTATTACATATCATTTAGAGCGGGGTTTAGCACGTGCATTTTACTGCAATATTTTCTTTATTAATTCGGAACTATTTTCGAAACATTAAGCTCCGCCCATAAGTTATTGCAGAATAACCCACACTTGATTTCCTTCTTTGTCTATAGAAAACAAGTCGCGTGCCGTGTTAGAATTGCCAATAATGTTTAGCTCAAGCGCTATAATTCAGGAAAGCATGAGGCAATCTGGCTGGGTATCGAAATGGGTCGAGAAATTATGCCTGCAAATAAAGAAGTCTGTTGGTTGAATGACGTTACGATTATAATAATTTGAGTTAGAGTTCGAATACTGTCAATGTGGCTGTTTTTAATATTTCAATGTCAATCGATTAGAAGTTCTTCAATACTAAAGGCTATTTATAGAATTTGACAAAGAAATTTTCATCCTCACATTTCACCAACGTTGATAATGATGCAATAAAACAAATTGAGTTAGTGAGGCGGCAAGGTTTACATGGTCATTATTTAATAATTAAATAGCTCCGAATAAAAATAGCTACTGACTGTGTGGCTGTTTGGCTTGTTATCGAGCATTGATGCGCTATACAACGTACAAACATCATCACAAATATTTATGGCAATCAGATTTAACTTTTTTTTTAAATTCGAGAACGGTCAATTGTATTTTGATATATTTTATAGTTGAATATATTTTTATTTCAGAAGTGTTTTTGTCGATCTAGCCGTTAATGAACAGATACGTAATTCACCACGTTTTATTATCATGTGACTTAGAACGATTTAAGTTAATAAACAATTTAGTATAGTGTTGACATAAACGATGATATCGGTCATATGTTAACAGGCAATATCTTACACCTTTTTAAAATAACATGTTTTAAGTTACAAATAATAATCAAATATAACAATCAATATCTATTTGAATAATGTTTAATCTATTTCCATTTTTGCAGATGCATGTAAGATCCGATTGATCGTATCACGTGTGGCAATTGTGAACAATACTTTTTAACGGACATACGTTCGAACATTTGAAGGTTTAACTGGAATTTGGGCTGTCATTTATTGGGTCAATCCTTTGAAAAAAAAACGTTAATGTTATTAAGTTTATCTTAAATACAAATTTAGAAATTGAGACTCCAATATGACCTGAACTGAAATTTATGAAACCATTAGATAGCAAACAGGATATCACATAACAATTATACTAATCATAGACGCACATTTTATCTAGGATCCCGCCGTAGCACTGTCAATGAACATAATTGGTTTTGTAGTGGCCAAAATACCCATATAACCTAATAACTCGTCGAGAATGAATTATGTTAAATGCTGTTACTGTCATATGGTTAATTATGTTTTACCTGCTTGATAATATTTAGGTGTACATGTTTACCACCGAAAGATGGCACATATATCTTTTATATTACTGTAGAATGCCTAATTGGTGTGGCTGAGCCGATCGTTTCAGCTCGTTAACGTTCGAAGCTACGGACTAAGATTTTAAAGTTAAAGCTTTATTCACTATGGCAATAACCATAACTTCGTACGCCTTCCACAACTCATTATCAAAGGATACGAGTTTCGTTTACACTTGTGTTAACTTAAACAAATGAAAATAATGATATAATACTTAAAATTCCGTCTCATATACTGAACACTTCCATTTCTTGGCCCTCATATACAAAGCTCACATTTAAGGTCACAGGTCAAGAATTTTCTTGCAATAATTATACACGTTCGTCCCAATAAGGGTGATATGTTTGGCAATTTGTAATGCATTTGAAATATTCTCTTTTATACTACTAAATATCTGCACAAATTTTATCTTTTGATTTTTCATGAAAGAAGGCAATATTTAAAGAACTGTAAATATCTTCACGCTTAGACAAACTCGCCGATTATACTTGATTAAACGCTATAATCCAGTGACATCTCGTTGGCACGTATAAGCCGAAATGTAAAGATTGAATTCTTATGAATCACGTTCTTTTTAGGGGAACTCCAGCTTAGATGGCAATAAATACAAACTGTTGCAGACGATTGATGGAATTCGATTTGGCGAAACTTAAATGTAGTTAACCGTTTTTATAAAATGTATGTAAATAATTTCAACCCACATTTAAGCTTTTAATTGATCATGACAGAAGGACATTTGTAGATGACTAATAAGATGCACACACACAAACACACACACTAACCAATATGAGTTAATGAAACTTTATCTTCGAGCGTGTCGCATGCTATACTGAAACCCTTTATTATGCATTCCCATATTCCACGTTCTTAAAAATTGAATTTCATGTTATATCACAATACATTTAACTTAACCAGACATTTTGATTTAACTATTATTTTCGCGACACTAAAATGTACCCTTTTCTGACTCTCTTTATACGGACGATTCATAAATATGTTATATTGCAAACACCGTGTTATAAATCTTGACTGCAGCATGCAGAACAGTAGACACTTATAGCAACAATGTGTGTCTGTGTACTTTGAAGTCAATGAGGTCCTCCCTGACCAGAGGCAACACTATGTGAAGCCCCGGAGTGTGTCCCAGCACCTCTGCCTTTGTTACTAGACTCGCGAAGTTGGGACATAGTTTGAATTATAGCTGTAATTTACAGCCATTTAGTTTGTAATGAACGATATTAAATTTTGCAGTGGTCTTATTCTGTGGGGGAAATTGAAGTACCCGGAAGAAACCCACCTGTCCGGTATGGTGACACCTATCAAACTCAGATGCGTCTGAAACAGGGATTGAACTCGGGTCGCAAAAGCGAGAAGCCTGTGTACCCACCACTGCGCTAACCAGACATCCTTATAACAACAATATTGATCAGTATATATTTAGTAAGGACTTTAACCCGAAAACGAAATGTGTTTGTTTAAAGTTTATATCCGTTTCATACACCGCATTTCAGAGAACATAACATTTAATACGTAAATGATGATTGGCAGCTATAAAGTGTGCTTTCCGTCTTCTATTTGTGGAGTCAACCTTATTTGCAGCTTAAATTTCCGATTACTTTACACTTGTTATTTGATAGTTAAACGCTATTTGTTTCCGGATCAGGGGACTTTGATATCTTCCCTGATGTGCATGCAAATATGGATTGCTTTTCTCGGAATGAATGTTCATTCAAATGAGAGATAATGTATTTTATTTGTGATTATTGTCAAAGAGTTTTACGACTTATGTGCGTTTCAAAATGAAATGACGAAGAAGACATGATGCAAAATGCTACAGTAATTAAGCGGGTTTCATGTTATGTTCTGAATTTATGGCGAAGCTTTTATGCAGCTGGATATTGTTTGGCTAGTTTTTTGCTTTGAATAGTTCAAAATATAAAATAATCTTGATCTGAGCTATGTATAAAAGTATATAAATTTTAGGTCTGATACCAAAATGTGCTCCCTTTTCCCCCACCTTTCTCTCTAGCACTAGGATGTGTTCCTCTTCTTAAATTCCATATATTTTGAAATCCGCGAAAGTTTGCTAGCGAACTCAGGTCAGCATAGTATGCTTTTGCATTTGCTTTTAACGATGTCTCCATTTGTGCAATATTGGCATATGTATTTCATATGTTGTATATGTGAATATGTGTATGTGTTTTTCATAGTAATGTTCATTTAAATAGACTTGAATATGTTATATATTACACACACATTTGTGTGATGGATGCATGTTGCATTTACGCTTCAAAATAAAAAGTAATCGTTTAAAGCAAAGACAAGGCACACACAAGAATGATTAGCGATAACTAGAAGTTTTCGAGCTGACAGTTTAGTGCCGCATACATGAAGTTTCTTATTGGCGAAAATCTAGCTTATTTATCCAGGTTTTCCCAGAACGCCGCTATAATGTGCCAAATAAATTTAGCCTGGTTTTCACAGAGTGTCGCTCAAATGTGTAACATTCATGAAGCCCCGTTATCCAAGAGCGCCGCTAATGTATGCCGTGTGTATTAAGCCCGGTTTTCCCAGAGCGCCACTTAAATGTGTCATATGCATTAAGCCTCGTTTTCCCAGAGCGCCGCTATTAACAGTCTTTAAATATTATTTGCTATGGAAACAGTTCACAATTGTGTTAAATCAATCGATCTTTAATATCAATTAAATCTTTAAATACGTATATGTTTGATCGTCCGTGTATTGTGCTTATATTTGAGCGCTTAGTAAAATTCTATATCCCGTTTAACTGTTTTAACCCGTGGTACGGTTATAAAATGGCAGTTGCCTGATATACATACATTTGTGAGATTTGATCATCAGGTGATATCTCTGGTCTTTTGATAATTCTACATAGAAATTTAATTAACACTGACTGATTCAACATGATCGAGTTCTCGTTTTATTTCATCAATATTCTTTTCTGCATAGCGATTTGGTATCCTTGTTTAGCCAAGAACGTTTGCTCAACAGGTCTATTTCATTAAATGAAATCACACAAATTTACATGATTATTTTAAAAATAACATTTCAATTTCAGGTTCTTCGTGATTGATCTTTAGTTTCACCGACGCATGATTAATGCATAGCAAATAATTGAATTTAACACCACGTTCAACGTGTTATTCGACTGCAAAAGTAGCTTTGCGGACGATATTGATATTTCATAAATCCGATTTATATATTTAAGAACGTTTTTAAACTTGACAAACATATATTCTCGGATGAAAATTGCGTATGATGTAATACTAGCTAGAGCAATAACGAATACAGAGTTTTGAGCAACGATTAAGAGGTCAAACAAAAAAAAATAGCTTCATCGACCAGGCGTTTCAAATTGCAAAAAACTAAACCTAAGCGGATTTGTGTATGAGAGGAAATGGACGTGAGACGATTAGCAGAGGATACATGGCTAGTGTCGAGTTTTTTATCAAGTGAAAAGAAGAAAATGAAACAAAGTTCGACGCTATGCTTTATTTCGCTAAAAGGTTTTAAAGTTTTCAATAAACAGCTTATAGAGTTTCTCGAGTTTCAATAAATAAGATGATTCGAAGTTTTTTCATAATAATGACCTTCCTAAAGTAGAAGCGTGTATAACGATGACCCTGTTATTTATGAAATACTTTCTATTCGGCGTATTCTTTAATCGGCATAATTATAATTTATAAATAGTATTGTTTCATTATATTTTTTAAAATATATCTGGCAACGTCTTTTGTAAAAAACAAAAACAATACATAAATCATCACGCTTTTGTTTTATAAATGGTGGTATTTCGACTGGATTAATTAAATTGTTAATATATTTTACCAATTCAATAAGAAATACTTGATGTGCATTGTTTAAGTCATGCAGACTTTAAAAAAAACATATAAGGCGAAACATAATGATCCCGTTTCTGTTATCATCGTTTACTGATTATTGCCTGCGTGTTTAAACAACAACTACAACAACAACAACAACAACACATACATTACCTGAAAATATTATGATAACAAGGTTAAGCATAACATTTGTGATCAATTGTTTGTGTCTGAACTCAAAAAGTGCTCTACGAGTGTTTCACTTGCAGTTATTACTTATTACCAACGTGTGTACAACTGCGTTTTGTAATACGTCAACATGTTAAGAGTGCTAAGAGCATTAACACGATAACAATTAAACAATTATGAATAAAATAACCGAGTTATTGCTAAATTACTGATTGTAGTACGGTTTTGTTGCTGAATACAAATGTGCAATTCTTTTTTTCTTAATGCGCATTCTTCAAGTGTTATGACGACACGAAAGATTCTTCCTCAAGTAAATAACGATACGTACGAAAAATATGCATATACTATGTCTCATCGTAATGGTCTGCTTCAAAGGAAACTACTATACTTATACACATAACTGGAGTAAAAATAACTGCAGAGCACATATGAGTGTCACATTTTTATCAGTGGATAACATCGAATGTTTAATATACGATTTGATCAAATTACGATCAACTGCGAGCACTAAGTTGAACCGAACATATAGTTTCGTTCTTATTAATAAGCGAAGACAAATGCAAGTATAATAAATAAATAAACAATTATAAAATTAAAATTATCTCTAATTATAGCGCAAACGACATTTCACGACAATGGGCTTGATAAAGATCATCTCAAATTATTCAGAACAATATTTTTCGGACAAGATTTCCAGATAAACATACATTAATGATAGGAAAATATGAGCTTTGACCATTTTATTTCTGTCTGCTGATTGTTCAAGTCAGTTGGTATTGATTTTGGTATTTCAATAGGGTACCGATCGAAACTGTGGGTGTTACAAAACGGTTCCATTTTTCAGTTTCTGACGAACCAGCATTTAACACTTGTAACAAGGAAAGTCTGATGGTTAACAGTAAGGTCTTTTGAAATAATGTTAAACACGCGATTGCAATATGTTGTCATGTGTCATATGCCAAGCAGTAATATTTTTTAGCCACACAAGACACTAAGATTATAGAAAGAACCGAGTCAAACTCAGATGATCGCTTTAGACCGATCATTACTAGACAGTGGGTGTTTACAATCATTTAAGCACACATAATCTATTCGCTTTAATTACTGACATTCAAAAAAAGGAAA